>NC_092705.1:2954633-3284852 GCF_964275005.1 Diadema setosum
GATCAAATGACTTGCTTAAAATCTCACCACAGTATCACTACTTCTTATGTGCAGTTGAATCATAGGCCACAAGCATTATGATTTACCTTTTTTTTTTTGAGATCAATATCTCAAAAGTACCCTCAGAAAACAAAAGGATATAATATGCTAGCAGCAATGGCAGAGGATATAGGGTTTAATTCAGTTCAGCATTCTAGAGATGGATTATCCCATGTTGTTCAACATCCATTATTTTATGACCCATTATTTTGGTAAAAACACTTGGAACTCAGCACACTGCCTAGCACTTTGAGAGCTCAAAGAATTAGCTAACAAGAGCCAAAACTAGAAGAAGAAATGAACAAAACTTTCTGTCTTTGTCGCCTGCAGTAATGCATATAGTGGGCTGTCATTTGACATTTTTTATTCCAATGGCAAATCCCATCTGAAGCTGAAATCCACAAGAATACTCTTAAGGATAGTGGAAGTGAACTGCCATGTTCAAGTTCTTCTCATGATGGCTAACCAGTATGTCAGATATACAGATCTTAGACTTAAAATACCCTTTGAAATATCAGATGTGCATGGATTTCGACTGTCATCAATATATTCCAGCTGCTCTGATTTCTATATACCGAAAAACAAAAACAGAAACAGGAACAAATGTGGTTCAAATAATCAATTCAAACCTTTTGAAGATGCAGGAAATGCAATAAGATTTCATGTTGTGCACAAACTTTTTAAAGCTTTAGTACGATTTGCAAGAATTGCAAATGTAATGAATTCTTTATTGAAGCAGATCCTGAACTATTTTGTATTCCATGAAGAAATAGATTTGAATAAATCCGTCTCTCTATGCAGTGAATGCATAATTATGAGATATGTTGGCCTTCGTAATTCATTACAAATGCCAGTCGCAGATGCCCGAAAGTGTGCCGATCTGCAAGGAGCGAACAAATCAAGCATATCAAGAAGGGGGAGAGGACGCGAAGATGTATTGTGGCAGTACGTGAAAACACTGAGGAAATTAGGGTTAGTGTACTGTCTCCGTGATATAATGTCACGATGAAGATAACATCCCTGGGCAGGTTGGATGGCGGGGCATCACCAAAATGGCTCCATTTTGTATGCCTCCACCAGGTCTGTATTTGACATTTCCAATATATGGGATCTTTGAGAGAGAGAGAGAGAGAGAGAGAAAAAAAAAAAGAAAGAAATCTAATGTTGACATTTAAGTTGAACTGGGTTAATTCTTTTGGGGTTATCCAGGAAGTTATCGTCCAATACTCTGTGTTTGCGCTCGCGTGTGTGGGTGGGAATGAGTGGGGCGCGGGTTGTCGGCGAGGAAAGTTATTACTGTTAAGCTGAAGGCGGGGATGAGATGCTGATGTATTGATGTGTAACCCAAGCTGTGAGCAGGGAAAAGTCCGAGTCAGTTGAATTTTGTGTCGTTACCTTCCAGGAGAAAGCGTCGGCGCAGCAGTCTTCGTGTCCTTCTCCGAGAGTCCTTATCCAAATTTGAGATTCGCTGATTTTCATTGATTTATTTGTTTTTGCCTTACCGGTTAATGTAAGTGCTGAAAGCAATGTTTTTGATGTTGACAATGTCTTCCCAATTCCCAAATGGATGGCTGTTTTGTGTTGGTGCGTGTGAGATATTTAGACATTCGGGTCTGCGTGGATAGACTATGGGTGTTAGCTGTCTTGTTAAACAGTGCCCTCTGAAATGCACTATTACAGTGCTGCCCACCCACGCTAAACGTGGGAGGGATTTATAGTATAAGGCTACACACGCACACACACACACACACACGTACATGCATCCACACGTACGCAAAGAGATGAGAAAAAGCAGTGGTCTCAGAGAGAATATCCAATTCTATGTGCACTTCCTCTCGTGTGCAAGCGCCACGTGAAAGCCGAGACTGTTCCAACATTTGTGGTGTGTGCCGACGCCCCACCGGAGCACACCCTCCCTCCATTCAGTACGTGCTTCCGCGCCCCTCCTGGAAAGGGAAAGAAATGCGAAGGCCGGTCCTGTACTTCCGCCCCGAGAAACTGGATGCAGACAAGAAAATAAGGGAGAGAAGTATACCGGTAGATGAAAATTCAGATGTTCAGTGGCAGAAGGTCGCTGTGCTGCCGGGAGCATCATCTCACGTGTGCGCCTAATTGATGCCGGCACATTTCGGGAGGAGGATGACCGGAGGAGAAGCCATGTGATGCGGTCCTGATACAACTCAGCTCTCTACCCTCATCGTGGTGTGAGTGATGAAAGGGAAGACAAACTGAACAGAAAAAAGAAACCAAATGATCTTTCACACCACTAAGCCTAAAAAGCACATTTCCGTGGGTTGTTTTCTTTAGGGCAGAGTTGAAAAAGAAAATTCATTTGAGCCATATTGTGGTCATTTAATTGGTTACTTCATTTTAGATCAGTCCTCATTTTTTTCAGCACATTACAGATAATTAGAATTATTAAAATCCCATTCTTTTTAGGGAAATTTGGGAAACAAGAAAGAAAGTTGACATCATGATGCAGCCGTTCTCAAAAATCAGGATTTTGTTTCACTCGTGGCAAGACAAAAAAAAAAGTTTTCAGACAATTTTAATTACAAAAAGCAGATAAATAGGGGAGGGAAAAGTTGAGTGGAGTAATGAATAAGTCCCTCATGCATATCCTCCAGAATAATGTAACAGCCTCATCATACATTGGTAGCGAAGTGAAAGTGGGGAAAGCTGAGCATACTGAAAATCTCAGTTACCGCTGGGTGTTAATTAAAATACTCGCTTCTGGGTTTTGCCCCTGTGCAGCCAAGCTGACACCCTCTTCTCGCTCTCAACCGGGCATCAGTCGGGCGTAGCCATCCCCAATTTGTCTCGGTGAGTGGGCCGAGGGGCAGAGGGGCCGATGAGATGTAATTGATCAGCGGGTATTAACGTGGAGGAGGTTGGGGATGGGGTGGAGTGTTTGGGGGGAGGGGCGGGGGGAGGGGTAGGGAAGGAGATGAATCGGGAACTGCCCGTGTAGTCTGGCGACTTCTGATGGCTGATCAAATTAAGACCGTCGTACCACGGTGTCAGCGAAACTTGTCTCCACAGGTGTCTGTACACCTGAGTCCCCTTCTCCTGCTGGAAACAAAACAACAACAACAAAAAGGAAAAAGCATGTTTAGGAAGAACTTGTGTAATCAATACACTCTATGTGCATAGTTCTGTAGGTAACAGTATCACAGTCCTTCAAGAAAAGACTACTCTAAGTAATAAGGCCATATTGTTAATGATGTTGTCATCTTCATTATTATTATCATTATTATTAATGGTTTTGCTATTATTTTTAATATCAGAATTTATATGGCCATGTATGAACCTGATTAAATCCAAGCATGACATATAATGGTAAAGTAATACACAGTGATAGATTCTGCTTTGCTTGTACTTCAAATCTCCGACTGTTATATCATGGCTCAATTTTTAAACTTTGTATTTTGATGTCGACAAATTACTGCTAACCGAGATATGTGCACTTCTGTCTTACAGACTTCCAAATTTGCCAAAGCACAAGTTGAGCAAACTTTCATGTTTTGAGATATCTGTACTCCGGTCATGTGTGTGGGATAGAGGAATATTTAATGTATGTCACGATGGAAAGAAAAAAAACCTCTATACCGCACCCGGGTCATTTCGGCAAATTACACATGGCGCAGTGACGTGATCAGATTTGAGCATTGTGCTCGACTGGCTACCATTACCTGTGTCTTCAGCATCTAGTTTAATTCTGTGGGTAGCGCTGCTGCATTGGACCATGACTTTAATTCAACATGCATTGAGCGTGGCAAATATAGGTGAAGGACTTCACATTTAATGGCCTACTTTGAGTCGGCCAGAAATTTTTTGATGGCTTGACTTTCATTTCTTGTTTGATGTCGCGGGTGCCGGGTCGATTTCACGCACAGGGCTGTCTGGAGTCCATACCTTCCAATTTCCTAGATAGTTTTATTTTAGATTCATAACTCGGCGAACATTTTCCATTACCAGCTAATGTCTGTGGATCAAAGAAACTGTAGTTTCAGAAGTTGTGTCTTCATGCTTAATTTTTATGAAAACAGAACATTTGTGTGTGTTTTCATATTACCCTGTTAGGAAAATATCAAGAATTCCAAATTGTATACTCGTATTACCCTTCTTGTTTTGCTACTGGATTATTTTTATCTCATTTTCTGAACATGTGGTTTAGTCCAAAGCCAAACTGCGTGCAGAGATGGTGATTTGGGAAAAAGATGAAAAAATTGTGCAATAAAACATCTTTAGAGGAGCATATTCATAAAGGAAACCAAAGGGATACCAAAATTGTTATAGCAATGCCCAGTGAGAGCAAATTTCTTAAGCAGTGCCAATCCATGCATGACATTTTTCCTTTTTTGTTTTTGTTTTGACAAAACTTCAGCCTTTCTTGAACTAGCTGTGTGATTTCCTTGTAAAGGTGACTGAGTAATCCATCAGGAGTAAATGCATTATGTATGATGAACTGGTGCATAGAAGTGGGTGATATACGCCAGCTCTGCGAGATTAAGCGTTTGTCGCACAGTGATGAATTATGCAGTGACACCTTATTTGTATCAAGTAACGTTAACTTTCATTTGATCTTCTCTGTGTATTACGCCTTTCAATCAGTTGCTCCCATTTTGATTCCCCCCCCCCCTAGTCCAGATACTGGACGATTTTTATCATCCGCAGTCCCCACACACTCGGCACCCACCCAATGCGCCCAACCGATTTTTATCATCCGCAGTCCCCACACACTCGGCACCCACCCAATGCGCCCAACCGCTGATTGCGACACTCCACCAATTGGTACTCCCGAAAAAAATCGTCCAGACTACCCTGCCAGAGCGAGCACGATAATGTAGTATGACATCATCTATTTGATATGCAGACGTAGCCATTCTTAATGAATATGCATTACGAGTGACGGCCACTCGTACGTAATCGTATTTTACGAGACACAGCTGATCGCATCAGGGAGGTCACCTCCCTGGGCCATCGTTTGCAATGTTCTCTGTGCAAAAGATACCCACCACGTGCAACGCGCGGGGGGAAGGTTTTCTCATCAGGGCCAGTATGTATTGTGTAGAATATTCACTTACAAAGCAGTCAAATTTTCACAACCCTTCCATGTCTGTGCAACTTCGGTACTGGTATTGCCAGTGTGAAAACTTGCCGGCAAATCATTTGTGTGGATCTACTCAGTTCAATTCAATTCAATTCAAACTTTAATTCATTTTCGAAAAAAAAAAGAAGAACATAAACATTTCACTTTCTTTGGTAACAGAGAATAAGGTTACATATACATGTAATCAAAACAGAGTAAATTCCGAAAACATAATTGTAGAACCTTGGGGTAACAAATAATGTTGTAATGAAAATTGACTGAAGTGATATAGACAATATAACATTACACAAAATATCGAAAATGGAGGGACCCACTAAAAAGGCAATGCTTGTAGAATTTGGACCCCTCAGGTACAGAATGTCAATAAAAAATGAACTAATGCAAAAAAGGAAAAAATGGGAATAAAGACAGATAGAAAAAAAAAGTCTGGAAGCCCAATAAGAAGACAGAGTAACACACAAACACACATGCACAACGAGACTGAGACGAAGACAGAACGAGACAAGTCTGTCAGAATAGGACAACAATACAACGGACAGAAAGGCAAAACAGATCCAGCGATCCTCGACAGAACTACTGTATATCGAAAAAATAATGGGATGCGTGGAAAGGATACGGAAATATGAAAAGATAGAGAGAAATAGAGTCGGAAGTAATACAAGTGGGATGGAATCTACGCTGTAAGTGTCTCAGGACAACAGGGACGAGAAATATGTGACAGTATATCATTGGTAATCCAAATTCTTCGAAAAGAAATTAAAATGAGCCAACAGGCTGGTTCAATTCTGTAGGAACATAACATTGCAATAAGAAAGACTTTAATCTCCTCTTAGATGAAAATATAGAGGGTGCAATTTTTATGTCATTATGCAGAAAATTCCAATAAGTTGGGCCAGTATAGGTAAGAGTGTGCTTAGCAAGAATTGTTCGTAAAAGAGGTCAGTGAAATTCATTGGAACGTCGAGTGGGATAGCCATGGAATGATTGATTTCTTTGAAACATAGAATCGAAAATGGAGGGGAGTGAGTTGTTGCTGTATACGTATACATATTGCCCCAAATTAGATAAATACAAATCTTTAATTTTTAGCAGCTTATTAGCGGCAAATAACATATTTGAGTGGGAGGGTATGAAAGGATAACTGATGACACGGAGAGCTTTCTTTTGAAGAAGGAACACTCTATCCAGTAGGTTCTGGTGAGTGTTGCCCCAAACTAAAACACCATAATTTAGATAAGGCAATATCAATGACGAATATAGCATAAGTAATGATTTTTGTGGAATATACAATTTCATTCTATTTATGACACCTATATTACTCGAAACAATGTAGCTCTGCAATTTTTCAAACCACCTGGTATATACATGCATTTGCTTTTGTCTTTTTACTGAGCTTCACCAGAGGAATTATTTTTTTTTTTTAATGTTCACTGTACATCACAGTCAAGACAGACTGTTCCTACTCACGTTCCTATTCACAAGACCACCGACAGCTGTACCTTTCATAGATCTCTCTGTGACTTGGCCGGAGACTGAGACCAAGACCACAACAAATTAATGAATGAAAATAGATAAATGAATGAATAAATAAATAAATAAATAAATGGATGAATAAAAGGATGAATGAATGAATAAATAAATATATAAAATAAAATAATCTAATTCGCACTTGACTATGTAAAACCAAGGAGCTATTACACACGCTCCTTGGTAAAACTGTAAACAGAATGCGTATATGCAGCTCTATACTTTTGGTAACGTACATATTTTTGTCATATGTGTGATACATTGCCATGAAGATCGATGGATACCTTGAAATTAAACTTCAATGTAGTTCTTTCAACACCTATACATGTAATAAATATGTGGAGATGTATATGGTGAGAATTTTGAACAATGTACAATTGCCAGTTTTCGCACCTTCGGACATTCGTTCCCTTAGAACACGCCAGGATGATCTAAGAAACCTGATTATTTCATGTCTCAAAGCCTGGTAAATTTCCTTGCAGGAAATGTATGGTTTGGTTGACTTTTGACAAGGAAAAATACGGTAAAAACGCTATTTTCATAATAATTTTTGTTTGTCAAACTAAAAATGTGTCTTTTTTATGGTACGTGGCATCTAATAATCTGACCATGTTCTGGATCTGACATATCATGGGTATGTACCACAAAATTATAAGAACTTTATGAGTGTAAAATTACAGAGAACAACTGAAATCTCACAGCCCTATCAAACGGGGAACGTCCGTGATGCATTTATCTCTATCGCTGCTGCAAATTATACTTTGTTGTCCCAACTGTATAATGTATACAAAAATTTGGTATTCCAGCTCATGAACATATCCTGCAAAAACTGTACGTCTGCTGGCTGGATGGGACGTAACATTTTTGTTTTTAAATATTCAAAATTTTACTCAGTTTACGTCACGGACGTGCTTCCGCTATAAGATCGTAGCCCATTAAACGTTATTGACGATATTGTTCTGATTCCAAATCGACTAAGATCTAGCCGCACGATAATGTTTGTTTTGAGCTTCTGTCCATCCCTTGACATGGTTTCTATTTTTATACCCATCAATGAAAACCAATGTTAATTTGTAATTCTCTCCCAGATGTTATTTTTTCATTTTACATTTAAGAGACAGAGAGATCGTCAAATTGCTTGTGCTTTTGTGCTTATTTGAAAACAAATATAAAAGTAATGATTTAGATTAAGGTTGCACTTTGATACGTTCGCTCTTCCAAAGATTCGTTACTCCGAAAGTCCGAAGGTTTATAATTCCGAAAATGGAAAAAAAAAGAATGTTCGTAGTTAATTCAGGAGGTTTCTTATTAAAAGTGTTCTTATTCCGAAAGTTTGTTAATCCGAAAATTAAATATTAAGGTACACTCTTTTTTTAGATCCGTTCTCTCTATTAAAAAAAAAAAAAAAAAAAAAAAAAATTCGCGGAGTGAAAATATTCACTCTAAAAAGAGTGAATACAAAAGAAGAGTGAATTTCGAGTGAAATTGGAGTAAATTTTGGAGTGACGTCAGGGATCACTCAAAGATTTTGGAGTGATCCCTGAGGTCACTCTCAAACGAGTGAAAATGAGGATTTTCACTCAAAATTCACTCCAATTTCATTCGAAACTCACTCTTTTTTGTATTCACTCTTTTAAGAGTAAATATTTTCACTCGATTTTTTTTTAGAGAGTTCTTCAAAAAGTGGAATGAGCCTGGTTATAGGTGAAATCGATTATCATGAGGTTTTGAAAAATCTGGAGGATTTGGTTATTAAATTATTTGTTTCTCCACATTTAGATAAACGAACCTGATTTTTCATGTTCCAATTAATAAACCTTTCAATTGAACTTCGGAGATTCCTCATTTATCGAATAAAAAGCTTCATGATTACATGAACTCTATCAAATTTAAGATTGACAAACTGTATGAATAATGAGCCTCGGAAATGACGCGCTATACAAAATGTTTGTTAAAGAAACCATATTGTATAATATCGAAGTCACAACATCCATCCAAGTTATATGGACTTAGTGTCTTGTTATGACGAAACTGACTAAATAATCACACAAATTCTCCTCGGTATACCGTGTGTATCACAAGGAGCAAACGCAGAGGGATTTCTTCCTATAAAGTATTTGTTTGCCCTTACACAGCTAAACTTCTTATTTCTATAACGGAGCATATTTCTTTTGTGTTTCTATGTCAATTCTTTGTCATATTTAGCTGTGGCCTTGTTCGTCATAAGCAAATTTTGCATTGTAGACTTTAGATAACAAATGTAGGAACCGAATCTTTACTTCGTGATAACGAAGTTTTGATAAATATATTCGTTCTCAAGGATGGACAACGTCACTGAGATTACACGTACGTTTGTACGTTCATTTACGAGAGATGGGAAAAAAATGTTTTCTCTGATTCCTCGGCATAGCAAGATAAACAAACTGTTAAATTGAGAAATGGTAATATCTATTCATGATTTCGCAGAGGAGTTTGTTCTCGACATGAAATCGCTGTTTGTTGTGAATAGAATGCGTTTACAACTCAAGAGAGCTGAATTGTTCAATATATTTTTTGTTCCGAACGTCCGTGAGCTATACGCGAACCTCCGTAATGAAAAATATGTTATGTTTGTTAGATTATAGAGACTGCTAAGATCAAATACATCTTAAAAAGATATGTTATTATTTTGGAGTAAGGATTAAAGTATGGGATAGTGAAATAAGAGGTCAAAATATTGAGTTTCTGTAAAATGGGCGTATAGTGGAGAAAAATGTTCAGCGAAAGAGCAATATTTCAACAGAAATGACGAATTTGGTTAAATCATCAGTTGTCTACAATTACGTAGGGCCCCTACAGGTTAAGAGTACAAACTTAATATTCTGCCAACACATACACATGTTTAATATATTTAAGATTTTGAGCTGAATCAGCATGTGCAGTACTATTCCTCACGGACGTTCGCTGCTCTGGACATAGCAAACTTCCGCGGTTGATAAAAACTTGTTCCTCTGGGAAAATCATAGCATGTAATTGGGTTCATATTAAAGCTTGAGTATACACTTTCAGGTAAGAATTGGGAGAATATCCTACTTTTTAAATTTTGGCTCAATTGTACATCTTACGGACATCTCTACATTCTGACCCATATACATTCATAAAGGAAAAACAACTTGTCGATTGTGCTCTTTCCTCTGTCGTTATTAATGAGAAAAATATTTTACTGTGAATGAGTGTTACATGTGCAATAATGTATGTTCTTTGCCTAGTTAGGTATATAGGCCTGTAGTACTGTAAAAGACAGAATAGGCACAATGGCCTCCAAATGTAGTGAAGTCCTTGCAAGCATTCTTCATTCGTTTACGATCAAAATGTTATTGTAATAGAGGAAAAAACAGAGTGGATAATGTTGTAAACGGAATTTTGATATAATGTTAAAAACTGTGGTTCACTTTAACGGGAGTGAACGGTAAAACTAGTGGTTATAGTATAATTATTTGAGTGGATGCTTGGATGCTTTAAATTGAGAGAGAGTGTTCTGAATGATTGATGGCAGAATGGAACTATAATCAGACAGCATTTCTAGTAGACGAAATCAGAAGGTTAGACAAAAGCAAACCAAATTAACATATTTTGATTTATAAGAACAAGAAAAGACATAATCGAATAAAGAGAGGAAGAGGGAGAGGTCCACCAATTAGAAGCAGTAGACTACACAAGTATACAGCTAGACGCTCACATCTGACCATGTCGAGTATATCGTGCCGAGAAAAAAAAAAGGAATGACATCCCTTTGATTTCAGCTGGCTGCTGAACCATCTCGAAATCATCACATTACACCTTGTTCTCTTTTACATGATATAATTTTCGTTGGCACCTAAGATGAAAAAGAAGACTTTTAGGAGAATTTCACAAGAATATCTGTACCTATGATTCCCGTAACATCGGCAATTAATTAGCCACGAATTTGATGATCTTTCATGTCGTTCTTGGAGAAATTAGTAAGATTGCATCCAAGTTTTAACCTCTACCTATCAAATAAAAGAAAAATCAGGTAAGGGACCAAGAGCATTTCAAAACGACCCTGCAATCGCGCTCTCATGACCTACGGGGCCGCGGGGTCACACTCGAAGTCACGCGTGCGAGGACAGATTCTGCACGTTTTTTCTTTCTGTTTTTTTTTCCGGGCTTGCCGACTGTGCGCGCTGACCGATAGAGCCCACACAGAAATAAATAGATTAGTCTGACTTCAATGTCATGTTATATTTGTTTCGTTTTTAATGTCGACAATGTCGTAAGTAATTTAATTCTAAACAAGAATATTTCATAATGATAATACATTTCTATGCATTTTACGTATTTTTATTCGACAAAATTGAATTTCTGACAACCCAACTCATGTAGGAAAACCTTGTTACTGATCATATTGTCTAGAATAACAGACTACGACTTCGTTTTGCATACAGCCTGATTGGCATGTCGATAAGCTAATCAGCGGAGGAGTTGGCAAATTAGGTGGAGCCTGGCGTTTACGAGTTCCCCCTGAAATGAGGGGAAGGTGGCAGGTTTGACTGGACTGTATTCAGGAGGGGTGAATCGTGTAATATAGTGTACATACAGACACCATCAACGTACGTCCGTACACACGCGGGCACACTACGAATACAGTCCAGGAAGTGGACTACCCCCCCCCCCCCCCCCGGCTATCTGAGGGCCCCTTTCAGATTAGAAGTAAAACCCCTTTCAGATTGTATGTTCATAGTTCAGACTGTTCACATAATCGTACAATACCACCAATAGATTCTGCCTTTCTACTTTTGATCACTTGTTACAGGCACATTGTGAGTTGTCATCCTTACAGCATAAATCATATGATAGTTGTTTTTTTTTCTTACATTGGTTCTGTCATTCGTAGCTGTACATTTTTCCCCTTTCTACTCCATGGATTGGGACCGGAATTTGGCGGGAGACTTAAGGGGGATCTGGTTAACCCCCTTCCCCCTGTCTCCCCCCACCCCCATACACTTTCCTCAATCATTTCCACCTACTCCAGCTGAGCCTGTGCATTTTGGAGTGGGGGAATCGATACTGACACCCTTAAAGGAACTCTGCAATGCAAGTGCATGGTGGCATGGATGTTGATTCATGATGCCCTCAAAATCACTTATTTGGCCAAGTGAATACCCAAATATGTGCCATATGAATAATAACTTTTTTATTATCGTTCTAAAGATTACCAGAAAAAAAACAAAAAACAAAAAACAACAGTCTGCCAAATCAAGATTCTGCCAGTGGCATAATATATCAATCATTGCCAAAATGCTAATTATGATTAACTAAAAACATTGGAATGCACCTTTTCCCAGACTAATCAATCTCTTGGCATGTGTGCAATGGAGTAAATCACCTGAATCCAAGATTACACAGTAAATGAAGCCACAATTGCATGAATAATGATGCAATAGTAAAATGGGACAAATGATCAATATCAAACAACCAATCAGTTGACAATGATCTATTTCGGTGATATATGATAGAAAATTATTATGAAACATATGGAACATATTCAGATATTCTTTTGGCGGCATTAGTGATGATCAGGGTATTATGAATCAATGCAAGTCATATTTCATTTTTAAACCGTTGCTAACAGGAACCTAGTTGGTCCTTTGCAAATCATGATAGATTGCAGCAATCATGTCGGAAAGGGGAGTTAAACAGGCTATTCACTTTTATAACACCAGTGTTCAGGATGCAGTACAGTGCAATAAACTTTGCCATCCGTGTTCCATATCTGTCCCTTTCATGAGTTTTTGCGAGTCATACTTGGGGAAAAGTAACAGACAATGAGTCTGTGGGTACTGACGATGGAGCTTTTGCAGAGAGGTGTTTGTGCGACTGTGAGCGCACACTTTCTCTCACACACTCGAGGAGCACCGTGTCCTTCGGGCCCCTGTTTGACTTAAGGAGCTAGAGTTACAAACTGGAGTTGTCGTCGGCTCGACATCCAAGGGTAATGTGATTTACGGATGGATCGCGGGGTATGATGTATGTGCGGAAGATGACCTCCAAGTATCATGGAATTCAATTTGTCGGTCAGGACCGAGGGAGTATCACGGTCAAGGTGGCCCGTGCGCCCGTTTTTCTTCTCTCAGTCATTTGTACCCTAAGGATCGAGGTCCTTGAATTGAATGAATTGGTCTGTCAGGATTGTAAGTGGTCAATCTATTGACCGAAGCTTTATCGCTTTCAAATGGACATAATTGGGATGGAACGTATTCCTGGAAAGGGGAAAAGCTTGAAAGAAAGCTGCAATTCAAAAATTCTTTGTGAGTTGCCTGTGTGTATTTATTTCTTTGTCCCTTTCTCTTCCTCTCCCCTCTCTTTCTTTCTCTCCCATCTTCTCCCTCTTGTTCCCTTTCTTTTCTCTCTTTCCTTCCTGTCACTTTTTTTCTTCTAACTCCTCTTACTTTCTCTCCCCTAGCTCTCTTCCTTTCAACTCTTTATCTATCTATCATCCTTTCATCTTCCGTATCCTCCTATCTCTTCATATTAATCCTTTACATACCCAAGCACTTAACTTTACTCAACAAGCTTCTACATCAGCACTCAGTAATCCCTCCAAACTTGACTTAGTTGTAAAGTTAACCCGTTGAGGACGGTTTAATTTTGCTACAACACACATTGTCCATAGACGCTTGCCGGAGTATACTCAGGACGCATCCTCAAGGGGTTAATAGCAAGCCCATTCAGATGTAGCCATTTGAGGAGATGCCTGTTCAAAAAGGTTCGTCATGCCACTAATCCATTCAACAAATGATTCTTACGAAGAATTGCCTTAGTTCAAAAGAAAGGCCGTGGTGGCACGAGGGATCAAGGGGATTAGGTAATCTCTCTTCATTAATAATAAGTTTCAAGACATCTGTGTCAATTACCAAAGATAACAATATAGCATGCATGCCAGTCAGCTAACAAAACAAGGGTAATGAAAGCCCTCCCTCTCTTGTCCATGTCCATCTCGCCTTCTGTTTCTCTCCCCCTTATCACTCATACTCCTCTTCCTTAAGATGACAGATGGATGAAGATGGAGACAAAAACACCGGAAGTAACAGTTTTTGGCCATGACCAAGTGTACCTTTCTCTCTCTTTTTTTTTTTTTAAAGGATGGAAGTACTGTAAAACGAGGAATATTTGTGTGCATTTTGATTTCGCAAATTTCGCGAGAGGCAAGATTCGCAAAATTAAAATGCATGCAAAAGTTCTTGTCTACACTATATGCATTGATAGTTAGAAGCAACTCACGAAAATTTCGTGCTACGAAAAAGACCGTCGGCTTCAATTCACAAAAATTTCATGCCGTGAAAGTATCATGTTTTACAGTACATTCACATCATCAGAAGATATGAAATTAGTATGTAACCATATGAATCAGTCTCGTCTGATGTTTTGATAATCTTCTCAGTCACTGCAATTCAATTCAGTTCAAGTGAAATTCCATTTCCAATAATACATGTTTGTTGTTGATGCAGATTCTAAGAAAACAAAACGTGCAGTGTATTACAACAACAACAACAACAACAACAAAAGTCACTGGAGTGGGTTGGGATCTGCAGAAGTTTGCAGAGTTAAGTTCAGTCTAAGGTCAAAGGTATAAGGTAGCTGAACTTAAGCTGATCATATCATCTTTCAAGCCAAAGCTTCAGATCAGAATGTCCAGTGATGATAAAATGAATTAGGAAAGATAGTTATACAAAGCTGAGTTAAAGGACAGCAATAAAAGTTGGGGGTCAAGGTCAAAATTTAATGTACATGTACTCTGAATGCAAAATACTATTTTTTTTTACCAAACCTTACCTAGAAATGTCTGTTGGTAATATTTTATAGAAGTAAGGATAGATATTGATAGACAATTAACAGCATGTAGTGTAAGTTGTGACAATCAAAGTTCAAACTCTGAGAAAACCAAAATTAAGCCAGAAATGTCCTTTTTTTTATAGGTTAACTTCTTCGACTTCATGTTGTATTTAGAAGCAGCAAATATCGCTGGAGGAAGCAGTTCATACAGGAGATGAAAATTGAACAGATCGATCAACTCCTAATCTGACTATTTTGGCCTTTTGTTTCTCATCGTCATCAAATCTCAGCACCTCAAAAGTTTTCAAGGTCAGCAAGGAAAAAAAAATATTCATGAGAGAGAACTATGAAGAGAGGAATAGATGAGAAGGAGATGAGAGAGAGAAAGAGATGGGTGATAAATGATATCTGCACCAGTCTACCGGATGTCGATGTGTTTGCAGATGTTATTTCACACGCGCATCTACTTAAAGCAAGTTAGAATACTCGCCTGCGTTGATGAGAGGTAATCCCTGGACCTCGAAACCCCGCCTCTAATTTTTCTTCTTTTTTCCCTCCTCTTTTCTCACGCGTGCAGAAGAATAACTCAACGTGCATGCATTCACGCACACGTGCCCATTTGTATGGGTGAAAGGTACTGCGGAAGCCCCGGCCGGGGCACGTGCATGTGTTCGAATCCTTGGTTTTGGGCAAAGGAGGCGAAACCTAATTCCCTGGGAACACAACTTGTAAGCAGCTTCTTTATGGATGCCGTGTTTGCTAGATCATGGCGAAATCATTAGCGGCAAAAGGGCCATAGAACATGTTCTCCTCTTTTAGCAGTACAACATTTAGGTCTCCTGTGGAAACTGAGCATTTGGAAAGTAAATGGCTTTACTTGTGTTCACCCTTTAGTACCTAAACTGACCTTATGTGTTGTGTAAATGTGTATTTCTATGTGAATTGTGAGCATGTGAAGATATACATGTGTTTGTTTGTTGTTGTTTTTTTTTATTGTATTTGCTGGATTTATATTACTGCTGAAATTTTAGGGAAATACAGTTGAATTTTGAGCACAGCCATGTACTAGGTGAGAGTTATGACAACTGTTTGGACTTCAAAGCCAAATTGTTGTGTGTGTGTGTGTGTGTGTGTGTGTGTGTGTGTGTGTGCTTATTTGTTTCTTTGTTGTTTGTTACCATGCCAGAGAGAGTTGCCTTAGATGTGTGTGCTTTGGTGTTGAATATACAATTAATTCATACAAGTCTTCTGATTGTCCTCGTTCCACATTTTGCGCACAACAACAACAAAGCCCCTCATATATTATTTTTTTATAATTACATTCACTTCAAGGTATGTGAAGGCTGTGATGATACTGCCCACCTTCAAGACAAAGACACACCTAAAAAGTATTTATGGTTTGGTCCATTTGTTTTCATATTATAAGAAAGAGATGTTGATATGGATAGGGTATCCAAATGATACTATTAAGAATGACTTTGCATTCATTTTATAGCCCAGTAGGCATCTTCCAATGGCTGCCTGTGGACTGTCACAGTGGTTACATACTGAGAAAAAGCATCTTGTAAAATCTCTCCTTATATTTTCATCAACATAAGAACTCTTTTTTATGCCTCCGCCAACGAAGTGGCCGGAGGCATTATTTCTTGCCTGTCACTTTAATGTCGTGGATTTCATTCATAACAATTCCTCCTTGTAGCCAATTTTTCTTCGGGTCTGAAAACTAAGACTACAGATTTGTTTTGAAAAAACTTACTCACTGTGATCCTTTCATCCCAATTTCATTACCTTGATCAGGAAATGCTATTTTATTTTTGTTGTGGTTGTTGTTGAGGCATGATTTAAAGTGGAAATATGCATTAGTGCCTTGGGACAGGAGTAATAAAAGCAAAAGATATGCCCCCTAAAACAATGGTAATCCCAAGCTTGCTGTTTTTTGTTTGTTCGTTTTTTATCCATGCAGAAGCAGCTCTCTGACAAAAAAGGTTAGAATGTACAGAATGAGCCTGGAGCCTGGCATTATGCACTTGTCGTATATCTAAAGAATTACAAGGCACCAGCAGACGCGCTGTCTGCCGGAAAATCATTAACCCACTCTCTTTAACCTGGATCACGTGACGCCCGGCCCCACTCCCCTTTCTCCGTCGCATTCTGGATGGCGTCCAACTCCCGCTTTATATTCGTGGCTCGCCCCAGATCCCGTCTGCGCGGTGCAAATCCAGGCGTAAGTCACGCGAAATTGGAGCACTCGTTTGGCGACCAGCCCCTGGATGCTCGCATTATGTTATCATTCCTTCTTTTGTTATTGATATTATTATGTATATATGCTGGAAATTTGGGGGTGGGGTGGTGTTGAGAGCCGTGATTGGAATTTTTAATCATTTTCCTAATGGTATTGAGTAAAGCGGTGCCATGGACAGATATCAAACATTACTGAGCGAGCTATTATTCCCCCATTTGCTGTCTAGTGTTCCCCAAGTCGTTAAGGTGTATTTCCGATCCGCTGACCTCCAAATATCTAGTGAAAGTTTGCCTCGATATGTCGAAAGTTGATGAGCTACTGAAATTATAAAAAAAATTAAGGATGTATTGATACACAATAACATTACTATCTCTATGTCACCCTCAATTCTGTGCATTTGACTATATGTATTATCACTGTGAGTATTAGTTGTGTTCAAAAATCTAAATCTAACGTAGGAGTAATTTTTGTAAGCTTTGACAATAGCTTTATAAAATCTTCCTGGTAGTGATTTGCCTTCTGCAAGCGTGAATGGACATTATAATGTACGAAAATTCTGTTTTGTTTACCCTCAAATAGTAAAACAGAAACAAAACTATTACTAGTAAATGATTTTTAGAAATGATTTTACCAAAAATGGACTTAACAGACACATTGCTCTGTAGCTTTCTTTCGGCAAAGACCAAGATTATGAATATAGTCTGATGTAAGACTTAATATATTTTCTCTACTTCCTGTTCATTAGGCGTCATGTGCGTTTTGTTCTTGTTATTTTGTTTTCATCCTGGGTAGGGGTGCCGGTGTGGTGCTCTGATCAATAATTCTGCCTGAGTGAGGAATTTGGCGCTTCCTTCTTTGTCTCTTGGCAATCATTAGAATATCGAGGAGTGAGGAACCTCGGCATTTCCTGCCTCTTGCAAACCGGGACTTTGTTTTCAACAGGAGGATCACGTACAGCCATGTTCCATGGCATTATAAAATGTTGATGTTCATCAAGGCAAATTGAAACTGGCTGTCCGTGATTTGTGTTAAGAATGAGGCAACCCTGGTTTTTCTCTCTCATTTTTTATCATCATTCTTTTTGTGTTTTCACTTGCAAGCTTCCCCCGCATTTTATTGAAGCGAAACCGTTCATCGAACAGGAACTAGGTGGAATCCTGACGAGTCGGAAGCCAATGATCCAATTGTTCTATCTCCGCGGAATCGCAATTCGTCGTAATTGATTGTGCGCTATTCGAGGGGTTCGGTGTCACCCGTTCAATCCCGAGAATTCCTCCCCTCGTTCGGCTGACCTGGTACAATTTGTTTGGAGGCATGTCACCACTTAAGTCTGGATCTGTTGCCAACTTGTATCTCATTTACCGAGAATGGCTTTGAAATTGCTGTTGCTTGTGCAACATGTGGTGGTTGGGGGGGGGGGGAATGCTGGCATTTTTTGGGGGGAGGACGATCTTGCATGAAGTTGTGCAATTTTTCTGACAATTTGTATTTGTTTACAGTGTGACTCCCCCCTCTTAGAGTATGATATGAAAATGATAGTTCCTTTCATTAAAGGGATCACATAGTTTTGGTTGAAATCGGTGATTCAGATTGTAACCTTTTGCAAGATAATTAAAAACCCCTTACGAAATATCACAGCGCATACAATTTTAAGAGGACTAAAAAGTATTTTTGTTGACAATTGGTTTTGAAATGGCAGAGATATCCAAAACACAAAGTAAAACAAAGTGGTCCAAATAAAAGGTGGGTCCCGCCTTTTATCAGGACCTCTTTGTTTTTAGATATCTCAGCCATTTCAAAAAAAAATTCATCAAATAAACTTTGAATTCCTCTTAGCATTGTACGCTACTTAATGTTTCATATAGTGTAGGTGGTTTCCAATTATCTCACAAAAAGTTAGAATTTTAATTCCCCATCTCAACAGGAACTATACCATCCCTTTAACGCTCTCCAGCCCGCTGACTCATCCCATTACATTGGTTATTCTATTAATGTCCAAGTGTCCAAGATAGAAATTTAGCCTTGCTTCTTTTGAAAGATCATCATACATGTGGTTTTCAAGAACAAAAATCACACATTCATGGGCAGACATACAGACAAACAAGATATTCAGGTGTAAGTTTCGTCAATTTGTCTCCCTCTACAAATGAAATTTGTTAAGATTGCAACTGCTGATCTGTAAATTAACACAAACATGTCAGAAAAAAGAAATCGGTGGGACTGGAACCTGTCATCTACTGCTTTCCGGGCAGCGACACTACTACCAGGCTGTCCCCGGTTGCCGGCAGTGACACGATGAACATGGAACAAATACCCAAGCTCCGAAATTCCGACCTTCACCCCTCTGAATAATATCTTACTTGCATTTAGTATGCCTTGTCCGCCTTGGACTACTTAACATAACAATGTCGGAATTTCGGAGCTTGGGTATTTGCTCCAAGTTCATCGTGTCACTGCCGGCAACCAGGGACAGCCTGGTTGTAGTGTCGCTGCCCGGAAAGCAGTAGATGACAGGTTCGAGTCCCACTGGTTCCTTTTTTCCGACATGTTTGCTAATCTACAGATCAGCAGTTGCGATCTTAACAAATTTTATTTGTAGAGGGAGACAAATTGGAGAAACTTACTCCTGAACCTTCACCGCTCTGAATAATATCTTGCTATCAAACAAAATATTCACAAATGTAAAATCTGTTGTCTTGTTTCCTTTTCAAGAGAAAGGTTCAATTCCATTTGTAGAAATGCCACTGTGCCTTATACTTTGATATTTAAAAGTGTCCCCATTTCCCCCTATGTCTTTCTTGCCGCTCCCCTACTAACAGTTTCCTTACGTTCTTTAACCCATTGAGGATGGGCTGATTGTGCTACAATATTCATTTCCCACAGACACCTGCGTGAATATACTCTGGACTAGTCTTCAACGGGTTAAAGCCAACCAATATGAGATGGAAAGGCAGACAACTTCCTATTTTTTTCTGCCAATTCAGATCTCACAATCTCTCCCGGTGAATCTCTTCCTCGCCCCATAAACAGATGATTTACCTCCGCAACATCTCTTTCTTCTGTGTATCAAATTGTTCGTCAAAGTGCTGGGGCATCATTCGATACCTCAATTTTTGTCTCCTTTCTTTAGCCTTTTCTTCTTCTTCTTCTTGAGGAGGGGGGGGGGGGGTGAGGAGGGAAATGCCTGTGCCTGTTTGGGAATATCGGGAGCGTTGTCTCCTTTGCCCAAATTAACGGTGCTCTTTGGGCAAAGTGAGAAGTGATGATTGCCATGCACACTTTCTTTGATATGACCGCCGGAGGGCAAATGCACCCATCCACCCCCATTCTTTTTCTCCCTCGATTCTCCCCCTTTCTCCTTGTCTTTTTTCTCTCCTCTCTATTTAAAGATGCTTTCTCTTCCCCACATTTTTAGACGGAGTGCATTTCATTAGTATCGCTTTCCATTTTGTTTGGTTTGGGTTTTCTTTTTTGGCATTGAGTACGTGCCGGGCAACACGTATCAGTGAATGGAGTGGTATTTGTGCCGATTCTGCCATTTCAAAGTAGGTTTTGAATTTGATTTTAAATATGAAAAGTACGGCCCATATGCCTGGGGATGGGGAAGGGGGGAGTGAATAGGATATGTCTGACGATTGTTACCATTGTAAAAACAGTTTTTGTCAGTGCTAGTCAATGTAGCTTTGAGCAGAGTTGAATTCTTTGTGTATATTTGTAATTGCTTTGCACAATGCTTTGGATTTTCCATGAGGATATAAGATGTTGAATCTGGCATTTTGCATAGTATCTTAAACACACACACCCACATATTATGGGATATCTATATAGTTATTAATAAATATGCCCACACACTCATACCTGTGCTGCAGGTGGTACCGTACCCCTCCTCCCCTTTTTCTCTCTTTCTATCTCTCTCTGTCTCGGTTCTGTGATCTTTCAGAATGTCAGTAATCGTTATTTGCCCAGCTTCTCGGCCCGTGACAGACGTGCGCAACATGGATACGATGATGGCTGCTGACCCGATCTTTGCCGGTCTCTTTCCGTCGTCTTTTCACCCATTTCTGCGAATTTTCGTGGATCATGTCCATCTCCACCCTCTCTTTCCCTGCACTGTGCCACTGTCAATATTGGGCCTTCAGGGTCTCTCTCTCTCTCTCCTCCTCACCAAACCCGAAAATGGTCAAACACAGTCATGTTTCCCTTCCATTGTGATGATACTTCTTGAGAATTCACGCTTCTCCTCAACTCTTCAAAGATGCTATTGTATTTTTTTTTTTTTGTCTGGTACCGATCTCTGTCTTTGGGGACAACATTGCCAATATCTACGGCGGGCATCAAATAAATATCCACACTCTGTGAAGTGCCCCCCTCCTTAGTTCACTTGTGATCAACAATTGTGGAAACTTTGGGCCCTCGTCAGTTCTTCGGCAACTGTAATAAGCCCCCCACAGGTAGCCGTGTTTGCCAGGTTGCGTTGAGTGTGAAAGTGGACCTCATCACCAGGGATACCAGGGAAAAGAGAGCGTAGCAGCCCTGTATACACTTTTCTGCGACTGCCAATTGATGAACGCGTTCCACAAATCTGGCAATCGCTGGCGCAAATGAAACTGCATTCGTCACCAGCGATGCCACTTTTAGAAAAGATAAACAAGACGATTGATCACCGAATAAACCTTGTTATTTTTTCCAGGTAAAATTTATGTGATGTCCTGTTCAGTTGAAGGTGCCCAGTACAATCAAAGGTTATATGCCTTACACAAGAGGCTGATCAAGTGTCTGACAATACCTCGATTTGCTCAGACTTGTTGTGAAGACACCTCCAGAGCAAGAGTTCACAGAGGAAGTAAAGATACACGTAGTTTATTGAGATATATTAATTTTGATTGTAAAACGGGAATGCAAGTTAAATGATTGGAATATATGCGCAAAAGGTTCTACGTTGGTGCTTGCAGAATAATGCGAGTGACATTTTTTTGAGAAAAGTGGAGAGGTGTACAAATGTGAATGCTTTTGGAAACCAGAAACCAACCCCACCCCCCCCCCCCCCTCAAGGGAAAAAAAGGATAAAATGCATGACGGAGATGAGAAAAAGAAAATTGCTATCAGAAGCAGATATCATCTCAAACATTCTGAGACGTATATTCCACATTTGACATCTCTCTGACAAAATCCATTGCCCTCGTCTCGTCTCGGATCGTAACTCTACTTGTTACTTTTGATTCCTGTGGAAAAGGCACTCATCCCCGCATCTTTGCCAATTTTGTTGATGCATTTTGTGAGCATTATTATCCAGGGGACCTTCTTTGTTGTTTTTTTTTTCAGTTGGAACAATATTAGGCTGCATGTAGACAGATGTAGGACATGTCCTACAGGGGACAAAGGCTCAGTCTTGTGCATAAAAAAGAAAACAAAATCAAGAGCAGAGACAAAAAGTACATTTGTGCGCCATAACATGAGAAATTGAGTAAGTGTTGATGTAAATTAGGTTTTGCAGTTACGTCTCTTGATACTCTGAGAGTGAAAGCATACCATGTGCACATAGCATATTCACATAATTAATAAGAAAGGGGATGGAAAGGAAAAGATTAGGGCTGGGGTTGAAGTCAGGAATGGGGGGGGGGGGAAGAAGAAGAAAACATTGTTCACTCAGGGGAGGGTTTGTACAATCAGATCAGATCCTTAAAAAATCTGTTGATGTGCTTGATTGGTGATGGTTATTAACATTTGTAATTAGCTACATGTAGCATGAAATCTGTTTGATTTTTTTTTCACCTCTTTTGACGGAATCTGTTTGAGATGTTTTTGACATTGTGCTGGAATCTCCTTGTAAAACTTGGGGGATTTTGGGGATGACACAAATGAATGACTAGTGATACAGTAGGATGTATTTAGGATCAATTGAGGCTGTTTGGGTTTCCCCCTTATTTCTAGCAATGCCAGCAGTTTATTTTTAGTTCTGAATTAGGGGGCACTCGCCGAGGTTGCCAAGCTATCTTCACAAAATTAGAGATAGAAAAAAAAAAATGTGTTTAATGTTTGCATGTATTGCACATGTTTAAAGATGATATGTGAGCATAACTGGATTTGTTGTGAAAGAATTGGAAATCAAAGTAAGAAAAGAAAATAGATTGAACAGGAAGGAGAATATTTATATATTCGAAGGATACTCTTAACCCATTGAGGACGAGTCCCAAGTATACCCGGGCAAGCGTCTATGAAAAATGCATGTTGTAGCAAAATCAAACTGTCCTCAACGGGTCAATGATTATATAAAAAAAAAAAAGTGAAATGGGTAAAATTAAAAGTAACAGGTCTACACTCAGGAATATTACACACACACACACACACACACACACTCACACACACGCATATACACCATAGATATATGTGTGTGTTTGTGTGTGTGTGTGTGTGTGTGTGTGCGCGCGCGCGCGCGTGTGTGTATAATATACATACATATACAGCCATGTATGAATGTGTGCAATGAGATATATATTCATGAACTTAGTCATTGATAGATGTGTACCTAACAGTTTGCAGTATGCTTCATGTGCAACATATGTTTTTCTTCATTAAAGATAAATGCAAACATGATTGTTTATTCTTCTTTGTATTTGCCTTTGCCTTTTAATGGGTCAAAATTAAATTCCAAGGGTGATTTGCCCCCCTCCAAGTTTACATTGTGTACTGAAATGCAAATTAGAGCTACCCGTAATAATAAAATGGCAATTTAGCAGTTAGTGAAACAGCCTGGCCATATGTCAACAGGCACAATGTACTGGACAGACCTGTGCCAGCTGAATTAGTGTCAAATTTAATGTTGTGATATTTGATGAATTGCCGCATGATCCTTTTTTTTCAGAGGCACTGGCGGGGTGGGGAAGGCTGGGGTGGTGTTGGAAGCCTTTTTGTTGTGGCAGGAAATCGAACATTAGTGTTGACACACATGTATTTTAATTGAGGTAATGTTTAACAGGAAGCGTGTTACCCCCATTGCTGGTTGACGGCTCATTAATCTTGGCTATGTCAATAAAAATGCTGCCCTTGTAGAGCAACACACACACACACACACACACACACACACACATATATATATATATATATCGTCGCTGGGGTGACAAGACCTTGTATCTCAAATTTTGGTGAAAATGACTTTTTTGCATTAGTGGTCAAATAATCGGTTAAGTGATGTCCTGTTCAAATCCCAGCTGTCTTACCCAAAAAATGAAGCCACCACAGCATGTCAAAGGAACGGCTATCCCATTCAGTATAGTGCTTTGGCCGCCATGTTTTTTGGGCTCTCCTGAGCATTTGACATTTTTGAGATACGAGGTCTTGTCGCCCCAGCGATGATATGTATATATATATATATATATATATATATATATATATATATATATATATATATATATATATATATATATATATACACACACACTGGGTTACAGGGAGATCGTGTTCAAGAGAGAAAAAGGGAAAAAGAAGGGTACTGGCCAAATTCTAGATATACAATGTATTAATGATTTCTATGAGCTTTTGTGAATGTGAATACATTGCTTTGACAACGTCTAGTCATCATGTATGTACTTATCTCTTTTCCTGTTCTTTGAGGTTTTTTTTAAAAATATGTTTACACTTTTTTTTTCTCCGCATGAATTGTCTTCTCGACTCTCATATTTTACTTTCTTTGTTTCAAATATTTCAATTTTGGTTTTCTTTTCCATCCCCATTGTTCTCCAACCTTCTGTGATTACCCTGTGCAGAGTACATGTGTCTTTTTCACTGTTTGTTTGTCCGTGTGTGTGTGTTTTTTGGTTTTTTTTTTTGCAGCATGAAGTAATAACCAGGAAGGCCACTTTGTTTTTACTTTCTCTTCTTTAATACTGTAAATTTGCATAGATGCAAATCCCACTGATGATGATGATGATGCCAGGGGTTCCCTGGAAACTGAGATAATGTCTCCCATATTCTGACAAGCAAGTTTAAAAACTTTCTTTTCTGGAAATTATAGGTATTTCACTCTTAATGAGGCACATAACATGCAAATGTGTCCCTGATGTGCTCTTTGGAACACTGGCAGCCTTGATGATTCTTGAAAGCAAGAGAATATTAATCATAGGGGCGATTCTTGTGTGTGAAAAGTAGCAACTCTGGTATATACTATGTATTTAGCACAAGGGTGGCCTAGACTTTATTTTGTTGGGATAGCTATATTTGCAAGCAATGGTATTTCGTTTTTTATGCCTCTGCCAAAAAGTATGCCAGAGGTGTAATGTTTATACAGGTTGTCTGTCTCTCTGCTGTCCCACATTGGACCATTGTGACCGAAGAATATGCGCTCAATAGATTTTTATGCCTCCACCCAGAGGGATGTGCTGAATGCATAATGTCTTCAGGTTGTCCATCTGTCCATCCCTCGATTTGTCTGTTTGTCGGTCACATATCTGTCTATCGTAAACTGATATTTTGCTTCAGTACATGTACAATGTATGTAGTGACAATTGATGGCAAACACAGGCACCCATATTCATTTCTCACTAGTTGGAAATACTTTAAAGCAAGATATATATATGTGGCATGAAATTTTTCGAGAATTTGAGCTGATGGCCTTTTCAAGGCATGAAATTTTCGCGAGTGACCACTGGTGTTTGATGCATGCAGTGTAGACAAGAACTTTTGCATGCATTTTTAATCTTGCAAATCTTGGCTCTTGCAAAATTAGCGGAATTGGTCTGTTGAGGACAAGTCCCAAGTATACTCAGGCAGATGTCTATGATGGGAAATGCATGTTGTAGCAAAATCAGTCTGTCCTCAACGGGTAAAAATGCACATGATGATTTCGGGTTTTACAATAAAACTTGTCTCTATATCTGGCAGTACTGAGAACAAAAAGGGCACAAATGGCACAGAACATAGACGTAATGCTTGCTTCACCTATCATACTAGAAGTTTTCCCATTGTTGCAAGCAGAAGGCCGTATATTGTGCTGGCTGCCAACCTTTTCTCCCCTAAAGAGAGAGAGAAAAAAAAAAACGGGGAATCTCCCAGATCTTTCATTGGCAGCTGATTGCTCTGAGAAATCGAGTCTCGGTGTCTTCAGCAAAAGTCGAGAGGAAGAAAGAAGTCGGCAGTCGTTTAGCGGTCGCGCGAATCGTGTCCCAGTGCGTGATCGTCTGAAGTGGAGCCATCAAGCCTCGTGTGCCGCTCAATTACGCCGTAACTTGGCAAATTTACATCCAGTTGACTGCAATTCTGCAGAGTTATTTCCTCTCCCGCTCGAAATCAGTTTAAGGCTGCTATTTTTGGGGGATGCCACAAACCAATTGATTTTATATGTTGTTGTTGCTGTGTGTTATTTTCCAATGGGTCATTTTGTTGTTGTTGTTGTTGTTGTTGTTGTGGTTGTGGTTGTGGTTGTTTTGGATCAAAGTTAAATGTATAGGAAGTGTTGGCAGAGAAGGATTTTGAACCCAGGTTGAAGGTGCAAAAGGGCATAATTGACAGACCAGAATGGGTGGGTTTGTTTGTTTTTTTTTTTTACAAAGTTTTGCAAAGTTGTAGAGGTTAATGGTCAAAGATCACTGGTGATATTCCCAAGTTGCCTTACAATAGCAAGGGGACTTTTCTGGATAAAGTTGATTCATCTGCAGTTGATATCAATGTTTATGTTTTACCAACATTTTGTGACGAAAAGTATCTTATGCAGGTACATTTGTAAGTCAGTTTTGTATTTGATGTGTGCATTGTCAATATTCGTGATGATGTGAATGAGAATTGTAAATGTGGTCAGGGGAAACACAGTTTTTTTTTGTGTGTGTGTGTATTGACTCTATGAGAAAAGAAACAAAGAAATTGTGTTAATTGTCCTTCAGTGCTCTACCCGTCCCTTGAGGTATGGATGTGCAAAAGTGTAGCTGACAACAAGAATGCATGCAAAGATGATGCTACTGCTCCAACTCTTCATTCCCCCCCCCCCCCTCCCCAGAAGTGCCCAAGACAATCACAGAGTCCCCAACCCCCAACCCCAGGTTTCATATACAAAAACAAAGCAAAACAAAGTGGTCCTAATAAAAGGTGGGTCCCACCTTTTATTACCTTCACTTTGTTTTTGGATATCTTGGCCATTTCAAAACCAATTTTCATCAATTAACTTTTAATTTCTCTTTGAATTGTATGTACTTTAAAATTTCATATAAGTGGTTTTTAATTAGCTAAAAAAACAGAGAGAAAAAAAAAAACCGAATCCCCATCTCAACCAAGACTATACCATCCTTTTAAATTAGAGGTCCTCCTGCTTGGAACCCTTAGCAGGCTGGAGGTTCTGATTGCCCAAAACATGTGCAGGGTATTATGTGGTGCACATCACAAGCATGAAGCGCAGTGTCCATGGCTGCTGGGTTCGAGGGCCCTGGAAGCTCTAGGGTTATTGATACTCTCTAGTGCTATCCTAGCCTACTTCGTGCACATTATAATGTTAGGAGAAAAACAAAAATTTGGCAGGAGAAAGCTAAATTTTAAGCAGGAGAAAATACAAGTTAAATGGGAGGCACACAAATGGAGCAGGAAAAAAAATCAGACTCCAGCGGGAAAGAGGGAGATTTTGCAAAAAAAAAAATGTCCCTAAAGCAGGAGAGTTGGAGTCTCTGCAGACACACACAGACACAGATACACACAGATACAGACAGACACATACTCACACTGAAGGTCCTGTTCTGTTCGTATTAAGGAGACTATAATGTGTGTTGGAGATTAATGTGTGTCACGTTATGTGTCCTTGGCAATAGAAATCTACAGTATGCATGGTGATGCTGTGTTTACAAACTGTGAATGTCAGCAGAGCTGCAAATTTCCCCTATCATGCGGGAGGCTCCCTTAAAACTTAAATATCACTCTGTGTCCTTACAAGAGAATACAGAAGCCTCCCTCACTTTGGATTTTTTTTTTTTTTTTTGGGGGGGGGGGGGAGGGGTGCCTATTGAGATTCACATATATGACACACATATGATTCGGCACGCCGTACACCGGGGTACCGTTGTAACCCGGGGTACCGCGTTGTACAGCGCCCTCTCATGCCCATTATTTTATAATGCGTATCCGAATTCAGATACGCCGATTCCGAATTCGGATACGGCAAAGTCGTAGCAATGAACTAGCACCATAGGTGTTTTTCGAAGTACAGTGTACACTTGCATGCATTAATTGTTGCATAATCACAAATAAGAAAACATTTTTGTGCATAATAATACTAAAAAATATTTTGACACATTTTTTTGTAAGCCAGGGTACAGCGCTGAAAAAACAAAATAATTAATTCAACAAAATGGCGAATTTTCATTTGGTACCCCAGGGTACCAAATATTGCATCATATATCTCTGTGATTGCTATAGGAACCTCCCTGAAGTCAATGTGTGAATGATGGCTGCCCCATACAATTGCTGTAAAAGGAGAAATTTTTGCGAATGATTTTTTTTAATTTTTTTTTCCCGCACTGCCAGTTATGAAGAATTTTGAATGTTTTCATTTCTGCAGGACCAATATATAATATAGTATCACATATAAGTAAACAGAATATTTGCATGCTTTGCTTTTAATTTTGTACTAGCTTCATGTTGCTCAAAATTCCCAAAACATTTCTGTGCCGTGAAAATTCGCACATTAACTTTAGAATCATACTTCAGTGCCTCGCCCCCAAGGGTTTAATATCTCAACGTGTAGGTTCGATTTGGAGGAAGTGGGTTTACTTTGAAGACTTTGCGCATCATCCAGACTGAATGTCGTGCAGAAAAAAAAAAATGCTTGTTCTTCAGAATCATGCCGAGAAAAGCGACTTTGCAGCAGCACACTCAGTGGTTGCTGTCCCTTGTGGCGTGCGAATGAGAGCGCTCGATAGGAGCACATTTTGCAAGCACATATCAATAAAAAAAGGGGAGTGTATAAAACCATTCCCTTTCTCTTCCCTCCCATGTTTGACCTGCTTCGAAATTGCACCCCAAACTTTCCCTTCCATGGTGGCCGAGATGCTGCGGTTGGGAAACATTGATTGAAGCAGGCAGTGGAAAAAGACAAACATCATCCGCTTGATTGACCTTTTCCAGTCACTCAATTCTTGCGCTTCCTTCCTGCCGCTCCGTCGGCAAACTCCCTCCCCCCTCCCGCCCTCCACGGTTCTCTTTTTTTTCTTCTTCTTCTTTTATTCCGGTCCATTGATGTCTTTGCCCTGTTGCATCTGTGAGCTTATCAATACCGACTTCCCATACTCCGCACACTTCACATCGCAATGAGCTTTAGCGCAGTCGGCGTGTGATACCTTCTATCTGGACCTGCGGTAATGATGGAGTGTCAGATGAGGGACTTGTCACATCGCTCATTATCTGCTCTCTCTCTCTCCCTCTTTCTCCTCTCCCTCTCATTCTCTCTCGCATTCTCTTCTTTTGCCACATCTGTTATTTATGCTGGAGAGAGATTGAGTCTGAATACATTATTCCTTTAAAACAAACAAGTAAAAGTGATATAGGACATACAATCATTTTTGCAATATTTTGTCTATTGCATCAATGCAAGTGAGCATGTCAACAGATGCATTCCTTTCAAATTCACATTTCTGGCCTTGTATTCCAGTGCTGAAGAAGGTATTGCACTCACCTCTTAAAATCTCTGTCTCTAGATTTCCTTTATTGAACTTGCATTCGTAACCATGGCAAGAGTATCTGAAGTGAATGACTTTAAATATAAATCCTGATATGATTGATATGTTGGAGTAAAATTTCCTTCAAGATTCATGCCCATTTTGTCCCCCCCCCCTTTCCCACAAAAGAAGTCAACAGATAATTCTGGATGTACATGTTGAAAAATTACTGCTGTATATATAATCTTGATCCATGAGCTGAGGAAATAATGGCATATCTTTATATTCATTTATTCGTTTATTTATATATTTTTCGTTTTAATGCAGTTATTTGCATCACAGAATCGATTCAGGCATCTGTAAGCTTTCATAAGACAGTGATTAGGCAAGTAAAGGTGATAAAAGCTTGTACCAGCAGTATACAGGTAGCAGACAAGTATCTGCTTTCGTAGCCAGGGGGCAACTCGATGCGCAATTGATGGAAAGCGCGCAGTTTGACCCAGAAAGAGACTCGGGGTATTTGATGCGGGATTGTTGCATCATTGGACAGGAAGGGGAAGTTTCCTGTGGCTGATGTATATCAAGCGTTTTCTTGTGTTTTTTTCTTTTTTCTTTTTGGAGAACAGCATTTTTGTGAGCTGCAGAAAAGATAGAATGAGCAGAAAGATGCCGTGATCATCACTCAGCGGAATTCTTTGCCTACAACCTGTAGGAAGATGGGGTGATCACTGCTAAGCAGAATTCTCAGCCTAGATGCCTACTATTTGAATGCCGGAGGGTGAAACATCGAGCATCCAGCCCCAAATGCGGATGAGGAATGTGAAACTGGTGCACATTATACTTTCTGGAGCTGTATCTATCTTTGTAGGCATTGATATCAAGGGACAAGTGTAAAACACCATCAGACCCTTAACCTATTGAGGATGGGCTGATTTTGCTATAATATGCATTTCCCATAGACACCAGCCTGAGTATACTCAGGCCTCATCCCCAATGGGTCAAGTTGTGAATTGAAGACATCTTTAGGTTTCTCCCCAATGCCAGGGAGCAGGACTTTGAAATGAAAAAAAAAAAAAAATGTATACATACATTAATTTTGTTGTTAATGAGTTTACTAATTTTAAGGTCTATGTGATGTTCCCTTAAACGTCGTTGCCTTGGAGGTTTAAATCCTTAAAAACAGCAACTTACTCAGTAACTTTGGGGTTTTTTGTAATACAGGGTCACAGTATACACATATGTAGTTATTGAAGACAATTTCTGTAGGATTGGACAAGTCATATCCACATCTTCTCTAACCTGAGAGGTAACAGCAGTGAAGTTGTCCCCAATTATATCACTGTTACTGAATGCAAAGGAAAGTTGTTTTCATTCTTATTTTTGTGCATTCCTGTTTTTGTTTTGTTTTACCAAAATTGATATCTGTTTTCCACCTGTAGGACACTGTTGCATTTTTTTGTCTGGAGTTCTGCCTTTGTTTGAGTAGTTTCAAATGTCCACTCGGCCCTCTGTCAACAAGGCTGACTGGATGAAGAGATGAGAGAGAAGAAAGAGAGAGGGAGAGAGAAAACCCTTATAGACGAGGGAACAGCATGCACTTTTGCTGATGTGATAACCCGACCTGTCCAAATACGTCCATCTCACTTCAACGGGCGGAGATCCGGAAGAGTCAAAACTGTGGAAATTGTTTTTGGGGCGGAGGATGCGGGACAGGACGAGAGGGGATGTGGCAACGTTTTTCTGTCAATAGCCCGCGACGGCAGTAACAACATCTCATGAAACTGCACGTGCCCGATCTTTGACAAGGGGCAAGGAAGATGGACGGACAGGCCAGACAGAAGTATCTGCTCAGTCACGCGCATACGACGACTCAATTTCTTCTGTCTTCTTTCTTCACAATTCAAAAAAGAAACTCCAAAAAACAATGAGGAAGTAAGCAACAGGTTTTATAGACCTAGAAAAAATAAAGCCGCAAAGAAAGTTAGAAACCAATTCCAGGAAAAACAAATCCCAAGAGTCTTTTCCAAAGTGCAGGTGCTCTCCATCTATATTGATTTCAAATTCTCTGTAGAATTCCCCATTCATTCTTTAGTTGTAAAGACTTGTGTAGCACGTCTCAGAAAGTTATTAAAGTGCGCTTGTAGGATATTATACGCAGAAGATTCTGGGGTTAATGGGGACTGATGGAGCCTGGCATGAAAAAGCGCATTTCACTGTGGCAGAATTATGAATCACAAATTGAATATGATGGTTGTGAGGGGCTTGAAATTATGAAATACTTGAATTTCCTCTACATTCCAAACACTGCTACTTCATTTTCAAGTGACAAACTGTGGGAGTCGATAGATTTTGGAATCTGCTTCCACAAAGAATAAGTGTTTGACATGCATGATCTTTGTTAGGCACAGTTCCTGACTTTTATTTTATGTAATTTCAGAGTGGCCCATAATGCTAATGTGTAAAAAGTGTAAAAGGGTAAGAAATCACCTGAGGATCAGGTGCAGTGAAATGCTAGCTTGCAGCTTTACTCCTGATTTTTCAGAATTGGGCTCATGTGCTAGCCATTTTTTTAGATCCTTTTTGATCGATTTTTTTTTCTTCAAATAAGATATGACAAATAATGGTTCAGTAGAAATCATAGAGTCTTGAGAAATACCACGACTTGAAAAATCAAATGTTATTTTTTTATTATTTTTTCATCTGAACATTATATGAAAAATACAAATGCATTTCATTTTCTGTCAGTACATAATTCCCCTGTTTCAAAGGAAATAGATTTATACTACGGTATTTGAAAATAATGGAGGGATGTACAGTATTGTCCACTTTTCGATACTTTTTGAGGCTTTGTTGTGTCTGTGTGTGTGTGTGTGTGTCTGTCTGTCTATGTGTGGGTGTCTGTGTATTTGATGAACTGTTCCTGGTTTTGTTTGTGTGGCTGTCCTTTGTGTATTTTGCATCGAAATCGACTTGGATGTAGCGCATATTGATCTTTCCCTTTATCCCATAGTGATGCGAGGACAGGAGTAAGTCTGTCAATGACATGTTGCCATGGTTGTTATGAATGTAAAAACCCTTTGTGTACCACCCCCCCCCCCCCACCCCGCCATGTCTGTTAGATGGCTGAATAGGTGAGAAATTTATCTGATGCATGTAGGTGTGAGAGCGTAGGGTTACGGGCGTGCAATTTCAGAGATTGTGCAGAGGTGTAATGTTCCGCCGCCCTTGGTTGGTTGCTCACTCAATGCCATTGTAGGGAGTAGATGGCAGTCAAGGGGCCTTGCTATGGTGTGTGGGTAATTGCATGGACACTGGCCGTAGGGGGTTGTAGGTGTCGTCTCTTCTCCCTTAGGGATGCAGTGCGACGATTCTTTAATATCTACTTTAGATAATGGGCTGTCATTCAGTCATGTACTACAGTTACATAGAAAAAAATGACCAATAATTCCCAGCTGCTGCTAGCCGAAGCTTTATCAATGGACTTATGATTATGATGTCTGAAATGATAAGAACATGTGGAGTAACAGTGATTGTTGTACTATTATCTTCTGGAGTGACACAGAATGTCAAAATACTCAAAACATGTAGCACTTATCTGGATAGATAGAATAATGGAAAAGTAGTTTAAAGTGTTAAAAGTCCCAGATTTTGACCTTGCCAAGTTATTCAAAGATCTAGTTTGATAATGACATCAGTGATGATAATGATGATAGCAATCATAATTTTGATAATGATAATTATAACAGAATCATTAAAGTTATTGATTGAGCAAAGAAAGTGGGATTCCTTGGGGAATGATGGAATGATGGTGGAATGATAGAATGATAATAATTGTAAGAAGTATCAGAATGCTAATAAAAAGTAATAAAATAATATAATATAATAAAATCAGTGATGGGTGAAGAGGGACATTGTGGGTGAGAGATAATGATGGGGAAAGAACTCCAAACCTCATGTGTTCGACTCCAAAGCCTCAACCACACAGCCACAGTGCCTTCATTTTTAAAGAACAAAGCTTGGATACCTATTCTAATGTACCCTGAACTGGTTTCTAGATGGACATAATATTTCCGTAGTTGAAGAGTTTGGAGAAAAACAAAATTCCTACAGTTAGATTGTAATCCCGCACAGCATCTTGTCAGTTAAACAAACAGTATTCACAAACGCTAGACTAGTCTCCCTTATCCACTTCCGCTTCCGTGTTTTTTTCTCTTTCCCTTCCATGCGCCCCTACACTTCCTCTCAATGAAACCAAAAGAAGTATAGCGATGTCGCAGGATTCCGTCTGCATCTGTAGCGTCACCTGATTCTCGTGCCCTAATGAGGGTAATACTTCCCACCGGGCCAATGAATGGCCCTGTCCGACATACCGCTCGGTGTCGCTAATTGGTTTGGCCGCATGTGCGGCTCTCCTTTGCCGTGCCATTTACGCAATGCTGGCCTCGACGCGACACGGCGATCCATAGCTCCTATTCCCCCCTCACCCCCGTCTCCCGACCCCTCCCTGTCCTCAGACACCTTCCTGTGTGATGACGAGAGCGGTGAGCGGTGAGGGGAGATCACACGAGCCAGCGTCAGAGGCAGACCATTGTCGTGCTGAAGGACAAACACGTGCTCAGACATTAATCAGTCCTTCTGGCAGGAGAAGTGGGATTTTTTTTTTTCTCTCTCTTTCTCGTCTCTTTTAGCCCCCCCTCCCCCCCCCCCCACCACACCACCCACGTCCTCTTCCATCTCTTCATCTTTCATGATAAAGATGTGATGTTCAGCCTGTTCCGATGAAAAGCGGAGTCAGGAGCTTCCTGCCCTGTATATTACCAAATACTGCCATCTCCTCTACATTCTTTTTTTTTTGTGTGTGTCCAATGATTCTTCTTCAGATCTTCAGGATATTTCTTTATTCATCTATTCTTTTCATGTTGAAATCTCTCTTTCTCCCTCTTTTGGGTCACAAAGCCTCTTGCCACATTAGATAAACCTCAAGGTGAAGGGGGGGGGCAGTGAAGGACTTTTAGAGAATCAAACAAGTCACATACAAGTGCATATTGGATGATGAGGCACTCAAGGCTAATTGTGTATCAACGGGAAAATTTGATGCCATTTGCAAAAGGCTGTGATGTCAGTGTGCAGTTTAAAAGTCAATGAGTAAAGTCACTGGATTAAAGAGCCATAAGCCTCGGTTCCATGTAGGTGCCATACTGCATCCCAATGTTACTTGTGATAATGTTTCTGCTCAATCCAAACTTCTTTGCGTATTGGCAGTAAAGTGATTACTGGTGTGAGAACAATTAATATCATGCAGATCTGAAAACATAAAGCTTAATGTCAATTTTTGTGTGGTATTGCACACCTTTAGTAATACTATTTGTTAACCATTGAAAAGGACTCAAGTAACAAATTTGGCATTCTCTTCCGAGTGACTTTCTCTCTGAAGAACAGTCATGTTGCTTGAACCTGCTTTCTTTTTTCATTCTGAAAGCTCACAGCACATGTGTTGTCACAGAAACGAATCTATGCATCTAATTTGAATACCCCCCCCCCTCCATTTTACAAGGTTCACATGGTGAACATGACATTTAGACGTCGCGATGAATGGAACATTTCCTGCGGCCTGCAGCTTTTGTCGTATCGCAGCTAGCGTCACGGCACCATCGTCTGTAACTCGCGGCAAGGTTATTGCTGTCATGTGAGTTTACTGGCTCGACGGCACCGGTACCCCATCCCCCCACAATCCCCATTCCCTGGTAACGTGAGACACTTGCTTTTGGCGTGGTTGCCAAGCGGCCTGCCGCTGCCCGGGCCGCACACTCGCGCAGGCAAACAGGTGTTGTCCTCCGCAGGAGAAAGAGAGAGTGAGGATCTGGAGTGAAGTGGCAAGGTCTTGTCTTTGTCTGTTCTCTCTTGTTTCATCTCTTGTCATCGTTTGTCTCCTGATGGCGCTCCTCGAGGCGCTACCGAACATATTCACGGGGAAAAAAGAGCGTGATAATGACAGAGAAGAGATAGTGAAGGAGTTGAGTTAACTCTTTATGCGCCATGGTGTAAATCCCCTGTGTGCCACATTATTCTGAGGCTGCATGCAGACATGCTTTGGGAAAACATTCTGTTTATCAAATCCATGTAACTTCTTATACGTTTTTGTTTTGGTGGACATGCAATGAATAAAGTTGTAAAAAAAAAAAAACACAAGCTTTCCTGTAATGTAAATGTCATGACAAATTTATGATTACTTTTCTTTCAAATGACTAGTAGCTGTAATAGTGTACAAACATGACTTTTGCATACAAAACATTGACGGAAACTTAAAATTTGCACAAATATCCAATTGGATGACATCCCTTTACATTCAGTCACCACATAATAAGAGCTGCATTAGAGAGGAACAGAATTGTACGTGATGCTTTCATTGCAATGTGCAATTTGGCGATTTATCGATCGGTTTGGGTGGGATTGTGCATTTGAGCAAAATATACGAACCTGTCACGCCTTCTACTGAGTCAGACGTATGAATGTGGCATGTATGGAGTTAAAGAGAGAGACACGCAAAGAGCGAAGTTGCCCAATTTATACAGAATATCGGGCTTAGGAGCACTCCTGAAGTGCTTTGCCTTACGCCCCGTTGAGTTTGCATTTTTGCATGTCTTCAAATTCGCGAATAGCACATGACCCACAAAATTCGCAAAAATAAGAACCCTTGAAATATTTGGTACATACAGTATGTCACAATGTGCTCAAGAAGATGAGAGCATGATTTCAACCCGCTCGACTTTGGCGTCATCGATTAGTCCGGGCAAGTCAAGAAGAGAGGATTTTTTGCTCATTTCTCTGTGGCGCGAGCTTTGAGCGCCCTCTGGGACAGGCGCTTGTCGAATGTCGACAGAGGATATGGTGAAATTCTTCTGGCATGCTGTGAAGTCACAAGCACAGTCATGAGAAATGAAGGAGGGATTTCAGGATGGATGAGGGATTTTATGGATGGGTCGGGCGACCTTCGAGTTCATCGCCGACCACGTGAGGTCTGCTCACCCAAGAAGTAGACAACGATCTGCTATTACTTGCCATCAACACTGTGTCCAAGGGACCAGGCATCACGGGCCCAAAAAACCAGCAGTGAGCGAGGGAGATGACGGTTGTATGAACTCAGAATATTACTTCAATCACACGCTTGAAACAAGAAAAAAAAGACTGTGTTTTAAAGCCTCATGTCTCCGAGAAATAAATCTCGGCAAACATGCACATATAATCAACTTAAACACTCTTACTTAAATCACCTGAAGTAAGTCAAAAAGAACCTGAGTTTATTTCTGCTCACTTTAACTTCCCCTTAGTTATCATAATGAAAATATTTGTCAAAGATAATAAACTTGCAGTCAAGTCTGTGTCTGTCATATGAAACAGTGTATGTGGTTCATTTGCATAGAATATAGTGCTGTAAAATGGCAAATCTTTTGCTTTGGCGTGTAAGGTGAATTTCATGTTTTTTTTTTTTTATTTATCCTGGGAAATCAAAATATAAGGTAGTATTACATACAACAAGCAAAACATTTGTGTATTCTTATTTAGGAGCTAGTTTCATGTTGCTTGAATATTTCCACTTTTACAGTATTGGTTTTCTTTTAAAGAAAAACAGTATGACTTGAGCTTCATCGCTTTTGCTTGAGAATTATTTTAGAATTTGAGAATTCAGTATGCATGGATATCGCGAGTAATGTCGGTTTGTTAGATCTTTGCCAGCGATTCAGTAAAAAAACATACTCGGGAATCCTGACTGAAGTTTTGAAGTTTTAATTGCCCCCAAACTTCTTTCTTGGTCATATCTTTTTTCTTTTTTTTTGTGGGGGGATCATTTTTTTTTTCCAGAGCATATTTTTCTCTTCGCATCTTAAATATTGAAATCATCTTTGACGAGATATGGTCAAAGCCAGGAACGGTGGCAGCTGGCATCTGTGGGCGTATGATTACTACCGTCTTTACGAGGTTCATGCCCGATGTGACAGTTGTTCTACTTCTCTTGTGACTTTCATATTGCTCTCACAAGGTTAATTTAGGACAATCGTCGTGCATTTTGCTAAAGTGAGTCACGTTCAAACTCCCCATATGCATGCCGCCGCTTTTGGTGAATTAAGCCGAAAGTGCTTTCCTTGTACTGAGGACTTGGCAGGAATCCAAGCGTAGTCCCTTTCAATTGTCATTAGTACGGTACTTACAGTGTGAAGGATGAAGAAATGAAGCAATGAATATACATGCGATATTTCTTTTCTTTCTTTTTTTCCTTTTCTCATCCCAATTCATGAACCAAATTTGCATTTAGATGGAGGTGCTTAAAACTACTTCTTTCTGCCGTTAACTGTGTCTTGTGGCTTTGAGAAAACCATTCCACCAATCCTAATTAGGCATTTGAGAATCTTTTACTTCTTTGTGAGAGTGGTTTTATGACTTTCTTTTTAAAGTTTTAAAAGTTCTTATCATACTTTGTTTTTCCTTTCCCAGAATACATATATAAGATATAAAACAAATTGTTGTTGTTTGTTTTTATTTCTGAAACAATGAAATCATATACAAGATAAACAGTGTTGAACATGACATAACTGAAACATGAATCAAGATTGAAGTATCAAAATACAATGAAAGCAAGTTGACATGTGACAATGATGATAACATGTAACGCTGGATAGCCCATTTCAGATCTATCAACATGGTAGATCTGTTCTTCCATGGGGTCCAAGATTTATAAACCTATATAATAACTAACATGTCTTTAATTCATACCAAACATAATATCTAAAATCATATCACAAAACAATCCCTCAGATGCAATTTTTGTTTTTGCTTTTCTGCTTTTTGTTAAGGGATGGGATAAGTTCTTACTGAGAATAAAGCAAACTTGTACTGCAATTATAGCCTACAATTAGTTCTTAGTTTGTCATTAACTAAACATTGTGACATTGGAATATTTCATTAAAAAAAGATACTATATTCCATCTTTTAAGTTCATCATTAACATTGAGTTTAGTAGATTTGATAAGCACATAACCGCGAGTGACTTGAGAAGTGGCAATATCGTCATTTCATCTTATAGGTTTACATATGAAGAGTTTGGTCGCAAAAACCGATAAGTCCATTTTTGAAGATTTTGAAGTACGGTCTCTGTCATAAAGTACAAAATAATACCTTTTAAATGATATATTGATCACTACATATGAAGGTACATTTTTGAAGTTATGGTCAAAAGAAGCAAAAATGTTCTTATTATTCTCTTTATTTTTCTTGACCTTTAATCGCAAATATCTCCATTTGGCAAATATGGACTTATCGGTTTTTGCGAACAAACTCTTCATATGTTTGTTACACTAAGAAAAAAAGAAAAACCTTTGTGATACTTTACTACTATGTCAAATATTAACCATTTTACAACTGTCTCAGGTTGTAATTAAACATTAACTATCCTGTTTGCTTGATTTTTCACTTTTTCACTCAAAACCTCAATGTGATTGTGGAGTAGGGTTTTCCCCCAAAGCCACTTTAAAAGCACATGTTGTTGCCAAGAGTGAGATGCAATTATGATCATTCAGTCCACAAACTGCAAGTTGTATGTGTAGATGGCTTAATAAGCTTTCTTGAGTACCGAACTACGATATCTTGTAATCTCCAAACAAGTTCTTGCCTGGAGATATACATTTCCGAGAAAACGTGAACAACTGAAATGAAAGAGTCTAATGATGATGACAAAAACACCTCGACGTTCTTGCAGCATTCATTTCTGCCAGCGAGGACACTTTTGATATATATATGCAATTATTATTAAAAAGAAGCGTGCAAATGAGAAAATACATTACCACACAGTAATTCATCTGCAATGGACACAGGGAGGCTGGTGATAGGTACTGATACATCGCTTGAAATATCATTAGCTTCTGAAGGCCCCCTGATATCCAGTGCCAGTCCTGTGTTTTCGTGGCAATGAATAGGTCTTCACATAACAAGTGTTTTGTTTGTTTGTTGGTTTGTTTGTGTGTGTGTGTGTGTTTGTGTGTGTGTGTGTGTTTTTTTCAAATTTAAGCCAGAATTTCAAAGGAAGGAGTTGCAGAGCTTTCAAAGTGATGAATAATTTGTCAAACTCGGATGATTTGAAGTGACTCAAAGGAGTGATTGGCAAGATCAGACCTTGGAGCAAGAGATTGTCATCAAGCAGATATGGACTTGAGTTTTCTTTGTATTGTCTCCCTCTGTACAAATGAGTGTTGTGAAATCTCAACTGGTGATCTACATTTTGCTTAATAATCTACTCCAATGATCTATATCTGCTTAATAATCTCTTGCTTGCATTTGATATGCCTTGTCCGCCTTGGACTACTTTACATAACAATGTTGGAATTTCGGAACATGGGTGTTTATTCCAAGTTCTTGTTGGAATTGTGGAACTTGGGTGTTTATTTCAAGTTCATCGTGTCACATCCGGCAACCGGGGATAGCCTGGTGGCAGTGTTGCTTCCCAGAAAGTAGTGGATGACAGATAAGATTCTTGCTATGTCCTTTTTCCGACATGTTTGTTAAATATGTAGATCAGCAGTTGCTATCTTACAAATCACATTCATACAGAGGGCAGAGAAATTGAAGAAAATTTAAGATCAATCCTGTGATGGTATCCACCTTTTAGGGCAAAAAAAATGATTTAAAACTGAGGTTTTTTTTTTTTTTTTTTTTTTTTTTTTTTTTTTTTTAACTTTGCTGAGTCACTCTATATTGCATGCATACAAGAGGAGATGTTAAAACTCCTGGTAACCAATATGAAAGGATTTCCAGATCATTATGAAATGTAGCATGTGTATTTAATACGTATTACCTACAATTATTTCCAAGTCTCAATGCTACTGTGACCTTAACAAAAGTAAGGTTTTTGTGTTCAGTTTTTTTGCATCTCGGTGGCAGAAAAGAGAGAGATATAACATCAGAGAAAACATTTATCTAGGAAAGTTGATATAGACACTTCCAGTACTGGATGTGTTATGCTGTCAAACTACAGAATTAATGAATGAGGAATGGATACATTATTCAAAACTAACAGAAATATTAAAACCAACTTGTTTTTATGCAAATTTTGTATCTTCAGGTCGAGGTGAAGATTGATTGGTATGAGTTTGTGTTTGTATATATTTTTTGTGTGCAAGGTCACATTGTAGCCCTTGAAAGCAGATACACAGGATGTTATTGCTGCCTGATAACTTGTGAGCAAAATAAGCTCTTTCCAATAATCATTGATGCTCATCATTTCTTTCTTCTTTTTCACATCTTTCTCACACCTGCCATCGGTCTCAATCCTGTGCCCTCTCTCCTTGGTCTGCATGGATTTTGGGTGCTCACATCGGATGCGGTTTCTATGGCAACCACCATCATCTACAGGTGAGATATTACAGAAGCAATGCCACATGTTCATGAAGTAATAGTACAATTACATCAGTAGATAAAGACATGTACAGGACAGAATCATGCAATTTGAGTGACAGATTTAATTTCCATAGTTATTAAAACTTTCTGTCGACTGATCAGTGATAGTATTTTTTTTTATCAACCTCTCAATGATAAATAAAGCCATAAAAAGAAGGGAAAAAAATCCCCTTAAGATTATGTGTCAGAATCTCATCTGCCAATCACAGCCTTTAAATGTCATCATAATCCTGCAAAGGTTCATCTCAAAATGTTTTATGAAATTCTCTCAGAAGTTTCATCTTCTTGGTCCCTGGATTATGAGGCTTTGGTATATGTGACCCTGCATCACAAAACGAACACAAAGTCGCTAGACATGAAATTTTAGTTAAGATGATATTCTGAAAGACCAGGATTTAAGCTTTCAAATGATGTATAACTCAAATCAAATGGACTCTCCTAACCCATCTAAATATTGGAAAGAAAGCACGCAATCAGGAAAAGTGTGAACTGAGAAAAGACGCTGTGAAGTACCGTGTCTATTCAAGCGCTAAATTTTTACCAAGCCGTGCTGTCTGTGGGATGAATGGAACAAAAAACAGGATGTAAACCACCAGAGTAACAACAATGAAGGGATTATCAGATTAAACTGAAATTGAGCATGTCTTATCAACACATTCTGTCCATAATTAATGCCAACTTTCAAAGCAGTGGCATCATTCTTTCAAAAGTTATCAGAGTTGAAAGTGAAGAGTGTGTCCAAGATTTTTAAGAAATGAAAAGGGGACTCTAAAGACACACCTAATCACACTATTCTGCCAAAAAACTGTTCGAGATAAACTGCTAAAAAAAACACACTTTCCTGCCCATTTTATGATCCCAAAATTTAACATAACATAGGGGAAGACTTGCTCTTTCAGAAAATATGAAAAAGTCAAGATTGGCTAGGTTGACCCATTTCACCTATTTTCAGTCCTCACACAAAATCATTGTGTGCGACTTTTTGTTCGTTTTGTGGTGCACGGTCACATATTGTATCTGAAGGATAACGGTTACGCTGTGAACTTGGTTTGAATGTTTTTTCTTTGTTTTTTATGATAAGGATATGTGTATGTGCAAGTGCTAGTTTTGATTTTTGACATTAGGGCTTCTCAGTCTGCTTAGTGAGATGTTTCACATTTCTGTCCCACAGTGGAATGAGGGAGAGAGTAAGAGATAGAGAGAAAATAGAGGGGGGAGGAGAGGACCTCTTCATTTGATGAGGAACCAAGAGTAGTTGACATGATGGTCGTGTGTGGAGAAAGAGGGAGCTGTTGACGACATTGGCGATGGTGGCTCCAAAATCTGGCCATAATTAACTACCACTTGGTCACTTTGTTGACCGGCCCGATACAAACATCTCCCCCGCCCCTGCCCGCATTCACTCCTGGCGTGGTCCTTTGCTGGCAGTGACGGCAGCCGGTGGGGGAGGCGGCTCGGTGTTGACTCTGAAGACCCCCTAATCAATTTGGTAAATGTTAAGGTGCCGAAGAGAGCAAATAATAACCCTCCCCACTTGCTCTCTCCATCTCTCGCTCTCTGTCTTATACCAATCCCCTCCCACTTTCCCTTGTTGAGGCGATGAAATTGAATGAGTGAGAATAAAATGTCATCTTCAAGTGGCCTCTCTTGACTCATCTTGTTGTCTCACTGACACATCTTTCCTTGGCACGTCAGAGCACGTGTGTAGCGGGTCCTTGTGCTGATAAAAAGATTCTTTAATTCTTTCTTTCTTTTTAATTTTTTTTTGGGGGGGGGCTTGGAGGGGGGCTAGGGTCAGGTCTTTGAATTCAGTTGGAAAGGCAGCAACTCCGTGGTCTGATTCCTTCAACTGACAACACAATAGTGCCCTTTAGCTGCAGGAAACAGAGGACCAGTTGAAATTATCATACCTTCTATAAAATTGTCGTCAGTGTTTTTTACACACCCCACTGGTACTGTTCAGTATGCATGGTATACTGTGTGAACCACAGGATGTCCACACAGTGCATAGAGTTGTCATGAGATGAAACTCTGAAATTACAGGTAAAACAAGGGGGAACATGCATGTTGTTAATTTTGTGATTTGCAAAATTTGCAGAAATGAAACCCTCGCAAAAAATAACAGTATTTACATTATGTTGTTTCAGGAGGGTGCTAGTGATTAACTTTGAACTGGGGATTTTCTGTCCGAGAAAAGGGAACTACACTGTATGATAGAGAAAAGATGATTGCAGAATCCCTGTAAACGTGATGAATCTGGTTTGTGTGTTTGTATGTGTGTATGTGTGTGTGTGTATGTGTGGGTGTGGGTGAGAGTTTGAAGGAGACTGTAGTTGTACAGCATCAGATAGATGTTTGGCAGTAAATTTGTAATTTGACATAACATGTACACTTACATACAAACCTTTGCCCAAATGGCAATCATCAGCAGCAAATTTGTGTATTATATAATTGCAGCTAAAACAATCTCCTGTTGAGTGAATTGATTTTGATTGTAAGAACCATTTTTCGTTATTTTTAGAAGAGTTGAGGGGGAAAAAGGGTGTACCATTCTATGTCTTTCTTAGCGCCAAAGTTAATTTAGTCAGCAAATGGGCATACCCGAGTACTCAGTGGCATGACACTGATTACCAATTACAAACCCTAACTTGAAGACACGAGAGAGTCTTGGCAGAAAATTGTTTGCTACTCGTGGAGGTAATATGGGGGGGGGGGGGAGGGGGAGAAGAGTAATTGATGTGAATCAATGTTTTCCGCAAGGATGTTTGGGATAAATAATGATGGAGGCATGCTTGCCACAATCAATCGCCTTCTCTGATAATGACTTGGAAACTTTGTCAATGGAGGTTGTAAGTTTTTACTACAGGACGTTCCCATTACAAGGAACACAATTATAAAAATTTTTCAATACTTTGAAGTAAAAAAGAATTCAAGTCCCAAAATCATTATGTACCTATCTTAGTATATTTTATTTGTCCAGTTATATTGAAATTTCTATATCATGAACAGAAACTTCCAGTCTTGAGCACTTTGTTTTAATCAGAGTTGCCTGTAATTTGGCATCTAATGATTTTGATGGATTCACATGAGTTCAGTTTGCAGGGATTTTCTTGTCTGATGTTGTGTCCATGCACTCTTAATCTCAGGATCTCAAATTTCAATTCATCTTCTTCTGATGAACCAAAGTCCCATGTGTTGCAGTGGAAGGTCCCCTTTTTGTTGTGGGGTGAATGACAAAGACAGAAAAAAGCATGCTTTTCACCAGTAACAAAATAATCAGGGATAGCGTGATGCTTATCTGGTGTGGAGGTGTTTACATCTGTCTTGTTTTCCCTTTCTGATCTTCCTCCATTGAGATAACGTTTAATGCCCGGGAGATATAACGCTTCGGAAGAAAATGCCTTCGCGAAAGCACTTAGAGCTTGAAAGAAGTGCGGTGAAGGGAAAGCGTGAGGAGGGGGGGGGGGGGGGCTTTCAGTACTTGACAATGGGTGTTTCCGGGAAGTGTAAGTTACAAAATGACTCTGGGGGCACTTGGCATTTTGCCAAGAAGGAATCTGAGAATCTTGGAATTTTGCCAAGTTTGATTACATATGGGTTGCCTCTTTCTTCTCTCTCTCTCTCTCTCTCTCTCTCTCTTCTTTCTGTCTATGATGAAGAGAGGAATTATTTTAACAGTGAATAAATCATGATTTTTTTTTTAATGGTTTGATATCTGGAGAATTTCCTGTGTTCTCTGTAACTTTGTAATATATTTGGAAAACGTGAGGTAAAGGTGGGAGAATTGTTGCTCATGAAAGACATTTTCTTCTTTTTTTTTTGTTAGGAGACCATTTAGTGTAGTGTTAAACTTGATTAATCATCAGAAGGGTGTGTGTTGTGACTGACTGCTGGAAAAAAAAAATGGAGAGATAGACAAACTTGTAGTCTTGTTGCTGTTTGGTCATTTTGAAAAAATAGTGGATGCTTGCTTGGAAATTTCACACAGAAATCTTGAAGATCACATGTTATGATTTAGTTTATTAGGCCAACAATTACATGACCTATGTTTTCTTCTTTTCTTTTTGCCTTGAAACTTTAAAGTGATGGTATAGTATTGGTGGAGATAGAGATTGGGTGTTTAACTTTTTTTTTTTGAGATGCCAAGAAAGCATTTATGAAATAGTATAGAGCTTACCATTCTCAGAGGAATTCAAAGTTTATTGGATGAAAATCTGTTTTTGGAATGGCCAAGACATCAAAAAACAAAGTAAAACAAAATGTTCATAATAAAAGTTGGGTCCCACCTTCTATTATGATTGCTCTGTTCTTCATAGATTGCAATAGATTTCTTGATATTTGAATCTGAATGTGTGTTCTTAATCATTTCTAAAAGATTTTCTCTGTATTCAAATTAATTTCTCACTCATTTCTTTCTTTGTAATAATTTCAACTGTGGGGAAAAGAGATCAAGGGAAAGGAGAGATTGCAATTGAACTGAAATTTTGCATTATATTGTATATACCAAATTTACTGGGGGTTTATTTTAATAAATTTCGTGAGTAGGGTTACAGATTTAACAATAACAGTATGCAAATATATTAACTCTGATGCTGACATGAATACAATGCGCAGGCTTACATTTCTCCATTCTTTACTGTATTTGAAAATTGTGAATTCAACCTCTCGTGAAATTGTCAGAAAGTCCTGATTTACAAAAAAGCAGACTTCTGTATAAGCTGTTATTTTCACAAGGTTTTAATTTTCAAGAATTTCGGGAATCATAGTCAGATCGTGAATTTAAACAACACGCATAAATGTCTTTATCCGCTTTGTTCATAGAACATAAACGTAAGCGTTGGCATCAATTCGCAAAAACAACATCTCACGAACATGTCTATGACCTCGTCATTCGCGAAAATATCTGTACGCGAAAATAAGAATGTATACTGTACAGTATCCTGAATGTGATGGGCAATACAGTAATAGCTTGTATTTGATATGCAGGTACATGCCACTGCTGTTTGTCCAAGTGGATGAATGCTACAAGTGTTCTGTGAAGGAGACTAGATATAACTTAAGAGGAGCAAATTCCATCACAGAAAATTGAGGAGGGGAAGGGGGGGGGGGGGGTGGGCAGGGGAGGAGGGTAATAGTCCAGAAATGGATGGGGGAGAGACAGTTCAGCAGTATAGAAGGAGATTATGATTAAAATATGAAGAAGCAGCGATGAAAACAAAGCGGGAGTCCCCAGCTATTTGATCAGGCAGCCGTGGAGATTGCTGTGCAAATGCCAGAACTACTGCCTGGAGATACTGGGTCCTCGTGTTTGGGGAGAGTGACAGGGCCCCAAAGCATGCATGTTCCCTCACTCCCCCCCCCCCCCCCCCCTTTGGAGGTACAGATGTTTTGACTCTATCGTAGCTTGTCGTTAGGAAGTAAGCCGATGTCAGATTAACTCACAATTTGTGCAATTAAGATGCAAGTAATGTGCTATTTGATTGGGAAAATTTCCCCCAAATTCTTGGTCCAGTCTGTGAAAAAACATGGTAATTGGGTCGCGTCTCCATCAGCCCAAATTTTCTTGTCCCATCAAACTGTACCGTGTACGGAGACCACAGAACTCTAAGGCTGAGTGAGCAAAGTATTGATGAAAAATATACATGTGCAACTTTGGGCTAATTTCCCAAGTCGGCTGTTTACAAGCTAAAGAAGACACACATTTGTAATATTCAGCGATTTTCCTAAACTGCAAAATAGCCTGCTAGTTTGAACTTTGGTGTGATGAAGATGTGCCTTATGATGTCAGATAGCAAATGGAGATATGGGATGTCTCTGTTTTTTTTTAAGGTTAAAAATAGAATGAGAAGTTTCTCTCCCCCCCCCCATCATGAATGTAGATTCCGTTCATGCAAAAAGGTCAGTAAAACGAAAGAAAGTTTAAAATATTAAAGAAGTGTGAGAAATGTTAGAAAAGTATGAGGAGAATTGGAGAATACATTCAACAGTTGTTACCTTTTACTATTTTTTTTTTTACACGCTGTGGATATCTCAATGGGATAATTTTACTCTGATTTGTAGGTGCCTGGTGATGTGACATATATATATCCTATAGATGTGTAAAGGTAATTTATCCCACAGTTTGGGGGCTTCATATGGGCAATCTTGTCAAGTTATCTTTTGTTTTATGTTATGGTCTTTACAATAGCCATATAAATTATTTGTTTAAAAACTTGCTCAATTGGTCAAATTCCATTGCCATATTTAATTGTGATTGATGATTCCTTTTTCACACTCAAATGTAGAAAAAAAAGAAAGAATCAAAGCAAGTGCTATATTTGAAGTAGCAGTCTCAATATGTGCTGTTTAGACAGTGTTGACTAATCTTCATAAGATATGAAAGTGTTGCATGGAAAATATTGTGCCAGAATCTGAATTTGTATTCCTTTGTTTGCTTGTTTGCCTTGTTTGTATTTGCACTTACTCACTTTCTTGAATTTGACAAGAAGATTGTATTAAGCCCCTTCCATATGGGAATCTGGTGGCTTGTGTATTAAGTCTGTGGAGATTTCAGAATTCAGTATGGAACGATTTAAAGGGACTGTACAGTACTGGTTGAGGTGGGGATTCATGTTTTGAACATTCCTAAGTAAGGTAATGAGAACCTCTTATGAAATAGGAAAGAGCTTGTAATTTTAAGAAGGATTCAACGTTTATTTGATGAAAATTGGTTTTCAAATGGCTGAGATATCCAAAAAAGTGATTATAATAAAAGGTGACAGGCCACACCTTTTATTAGGATCTCTTTGTTTCACCTTGTTTTTGGATATCTCAGCCATTTCAAACCGATTTTCATCAAATAAACTTTTGATACCCTTTAGAATTGCATGCTCTTTGACATCTCATAGAGTGGTTTCTGAATATCTCGCAAAACGTTAAAAGCTAACTCCTCACCTCGAACTGTACACACCCTCTAAGGTTTCAATGTAGTTCGCAGTGATTTAGATACCAATATCTTATTACATGCAAACTACACTCTTATGTAGTGACATTAATTGCAAGTAACAATGCCAAGAAGTTAGTCCAGTTGTCTCAACCCATCATTGCAGGAATTTACCAATTTTGTGAGAGAATGATTTGTAACAATCTGTACAAAGACAGAAAACAGGCTATATGGTATACTTCTGTATACATATAAAGAATAAAATGCAAAACACATAATTACTGTGATTGCTGTGAATCAAATCTGTCCACATGTATGATAGCAAAAATAGGGATAGAATGATGTACACGTGTACAGTACATGGAAAATAAAGTCAGAACAAAGAAATGAAGAAACTGGAAACGAAAAAAGGAAAAGCTTTTCGATTCCTTCTGTCTGTAAGGAGATGCTTGGGAATATTTGGAGTCTGACAATTATCATCGTCTCTACCCCTTTTTTCCGTATTTCCATGCGACGACAGGTCGACCCTCCGCGAGAAGGAGTCGGGATGCCTATATTAAGAATGTCTAACAGGCCATCTTTCATTGCAGTAGATTAGTACGCACCAGAGAGGGTATCACAGACTCATAGTGCTGTACAGAGTGGGATCATTGAGTGCGCCAAAATTAGCCAATCCTGACAGATCGAGGGATGGCCGGGGAAGAACAACGACAAAAAGAAAATACCTCGAACAAAAAACAAAAACAGAGACAAGAAATGCAGTCCGACTTGCTTTGATTGATTGGTATTACCAGTTATGATACCCTTCATATACAACAGGGATCTGTTACTGTTTCATATATCCATAACAGAAACAGTAAGAGACAAACAAACAGACAGGCACACACACACACACACACACACACACTCACAGGCAGAAGAAACACTCACTGGGAGTAAGAACCTGGAAAAAAATTGGTTACAAAAAATTTAGTTTTAGTATAGAGGCACTCACTACCTAGATTCCAACCCAGTATGTGTTTTGACATGTGGTATGTATGCATAATTATAATTATGAATAATTATGAATAATTATGAATAATGAATAATTCATATTCATACTGGAGTGGCACATCATTCATATTGTGCAGAAATAACATATATTGTCATACATCCATGTGTTGAAGAACGTGAGATTTCGTGTCCTATTAGTTTTGAAAGTGAGCTCAGTCTGCGTACTAACACCAATCCTTCCTTTTTTACCACCTTGTTGAATAGTCAAGAAAAAAAAAGAACGGAAGAAAGGAAAAGAAGAAAAAAGGGGGAAGAAGATGAAGAAAAGCTTCACTACAGCATTCCAGTCTGTGTCGAGGGCAGTGTCTCCCCTCCAATTTATTCATCTCCCAAAAATATAAACAAAATTGAGCAGAAAATGCGAGGATTGTGGCTTTCTCGCAGAGCAATCTCGCTGGACGGCTAGGGTGGCTGCCGGGAAGGAAGAAATGCGGTACTGTCGCCCCGCAAGGAGCGATTCGTCACTGAATAGATGCATAAACCGCAGAAATTGGCTCTGCTTTCTTAACCTGGGGAGCAAACAGTATTTGCATGGGAATGCACCCAGATTCTAGGGTAGCCACAACCACCACCACCGCAAGGATTGAAATCAGATTTTAACCTCAGCGCAGAGCCCTTTTTTTCCCCTCCCCTTTTCATCTTACACTGTGTTGAGGCCCCCTTGTGCATTTTTATCAGTAGAATGAAAGAACTTTATTTGCTTAATACTGGCAAATCATTTTTTTTGTAGGTCTGCAGAGTTTTGTTTCTCTTCTCTTTTTTTTTTTATTTTTGATTGTTGCAAGGCTAAAAACGAATGCCTGGAAGGACTGTTTTGATTATGGATGCATCATCCTTCGCCTGCTCCCGACATTTTGATTTCCGCCTCATTGAGCTCTTGCGTAAAAGCTGGTGTTCTTGTTATATATCATCGGCGGAGTTCGTTACACGTCTGGCCTGAGGTATGATGCTGTCAATGTCTTGATGCCGTTTTAGACAAAAGGAATCTCAACAAATCGATCAAAGTAGCGTGATGTTTCCACTCAGTGATTGGAAGATATCTCACCTCCGAGAATTGTATGGATGAGTTCCAAAGTCTTGCTGCCGTTTTTTGACATAGGAAACTCGACGGCCTGATCTAAGTCTCAGGGCATTTCCACGGGGCATTTGTGAATTATCTCACCTTCAAAATGCCAATCTTCTGGTGTTAAATCCAATCACTGATGCATAACAAAGAGAAGTAAGACTGATGGATTTTGAAGGAAGTTATGCATCTGTTCATTTATCACTTAAAGTATTGTTGAATTTGATACACATAGAAAGATAAATACATAGATACATAGAGTGACAGATATTAGCATTTTACAATAGTAGATCTAGGGATAGGCAGATAGGTAGATAGATGCATGTAGGTAGATGAATAATGGATAAAATGATGGGGAAGTAGCTAGATACAGTGTATGGATAGATGAATAGATAGGGAGGTACATATCTACGTAGATAGATAGATAGATAGATAGATAGATAGATAGATGGAGGGATAGGCAAATAGGTAGATAGGCCTAGATACATGTAGGTAGATGAATAATAGATAAAAAGATGTAGAAGTAGCTAGATACAGTGTATGGATAGATGAATAGATAGGGAGGTACATATCTACGTAGATAGATAGATAGATGGATAGATAGATAGATAGATAGATAGAAAGATAGATTGATGGAGGGATAGGCAGATAGGTAGATCGGCCTAAATACATGTAGGTAGATGAATAATAGATAAAAAGATGGAGAAGTAGCTAGATACAGTGTATGGATAGATGAATAGATAGGGAGGTACATATCTACGTAGATAGATAGATAGATGGATAGATAGATAGATAGATAGATAGATGGAGGGATAGGCAGATAGGTAGATAGGCCTAGATACATGTAGGTAGATGAATAATAGATACAAAGATGTAGAGGTAGCTAGATACAGTATATTGATAGATGGATAGATAAATAGATAGAAAGGTACATGTCTAGATAGATAGATAGATAGATAGATAGATAGATAGATAGATAGATAGATAGATAGATAGATAGATAGATCTAGGGATAGGCAGATAGGTAGATAGATGCATGTAGGTAGATGAATAATGGATAAAAAGATGGAGAAGTAGCTAGATGGAGAAGTAGCTAGATACAGTGTATGGATAGATGGATAGATGAATAGATAGAGAGGTACATATCTAAATAGATAGATATATAGATAGATAGATGGATAGATAGATGAATGAATAAATAGATAAATAGAAAGTTAGAAAGTGAAAGGAGAAAAGCACTGAGCAAAACATAAGATGTCTTCCCTTGCAGAATATCTGTTTTCACATTGGCAGACATGATTTTTCATTGGGATTTTTTTTTTATCATGATGATTTCCATGTTTCCGTCGCTTGAATTAATTTCCTGTTTCTTCAAGCACTGACTGCTTGATAGTCAGTATGGTCTGTATTCAATCTGCATTTTTGTAAATTTGTGTAAAATAATAGCAGACAATGTGTCTATAATGTTATTATGTTACTTGCTACTTCCATGCACAGTATTCCCCCTTCGTTTCATCTTGTCGGTACGGCTGCAATCGTCGTCCGGATGACACATGTACCGCCATACCTTAACTACCTGTTACATCAAAAGTCCTATTGTCATCTTCTACATTGTAGCCAAATGGTACCGAGAACAGAGACACATATCATTGTTGGTCACACACTAAATATGGCACATGATTTCCATCGATGTTGTGATTACAGGACCTGCAATCTTTTAAAACAGCATTACCCATCATCTCACATTGGCTTCACCATTACAGTTATACTATGCACCTGTAGCTTCATGCTACAAAGAACTAGTTATAGATGAATCCGACTTCAGAGCATTGTATACAAATATTGACTGCTTCAGAGGGGGATGGTAAAACTATTTGCACCAAGGTGATTTCTCAACAGTGATATGCCCCGAGACGAAGTCGAGGGGCATATCACCAATTTCTGTTAAAATAAGGCTTTAAAGTTATCTTTGTACCCATTTCAAAATGGGCAATGTTGACAATAGGTGTATCCATATATGTTGTCATCAGTTGTGCTTCAAATGAAGGCAAGTACCACATCCAGGGTAGGATCGTGCAATAAATCTCTTAAGGCTGAGGAAATATCAATGGTGGATTGTCACAGGCATGCTTGAGAAAGTGTGTGGAATGTGGGGGGGGGGGGGAATGTTTTGTCCAAAGTAGGTAATAAACATGTGTCACAGACAATCCCACTTCATGCAAAATGATTTATGTTGTAGTCATTGGAAAGCCGGCCGGCGAATCCGAAATGTAGGTGATATTTGCATTTCTGTAACATACTAATGCTTCCAAGTCGGCCACATCTGTCATAGTTAAAGGAAAGTTGACAGCTAGTAAAAAGGTGCTGATGAAAAAATGTGAGAGACCCACGCACTCCTCGTTCTGGTATTTTGACAGATTGAATTTAAATTGTTTTTGCTTTCTAGCCAACTGGCAAAACTGTCAAAATATGTGATGCTAAATCAACAGCGTGTGAGTCAATTTAGAGATTTTTGCTCTGCTTGAAGTCTTAAGATAGAGGTGGCGTTTGGATGATGTTTTTTTGAATGCTTAGAAGTAATGTTTGATTCACGAATGCCCATTTCAAGTGAAAATTCCTGACCTTCAAACTTCTGATTTCATCAAAACGACAAAAACTCTGCTTTGATTACCGTAATATCCTATGCAAGGAGGATGATTAGATAAGTGGACAGTCTATTTAATGATCTTCCTAGAAATGTTTGATCATAGAAATGTTTGATCGTAGAAATGTTTGAAAGCTTTTTTATGTTAACTTCCAAATACATACCCAAACCATGTTTTTGATTGATATTTACTTCACCTGTTTTATTACATCTTGATTTTTATTAGTTATGCTATGTCCTCCTTTCTTTCATTCCGCTGTTTCTATTTTTCCTTTTTATTTACCATTGAAAATGTAATACATTTTCTTTCTGAAGTATGTGTTTTGTATAAATCATATTTGTGTATGCATATGTAAATACTGTGTATTTTAACAGACTTGCTGAAACACAGCTGCAAGGTGATAGATAAAGTGTTATAACTTTAGTGAATAAGTAAATGAACCAAATTAATCAAACAAATCTTTGCAATAGGGCATTATATCAAAAAGATACATTCTGTGGTCTTTCACATGCTCCAATGGTCACTCCAACAAGGACCTCACACCTTTACGTGTAGCTGTCAATTATTCATCTGTACAATGTATTGTTTGCCCAAGTGTGAGTTTTAACCTGTTGAAAACGAGTCCCAAGTATACTCGGGCAAGGGTCTATGGGAAAGGCATGTTGTAGCAAAATCAGCCCGTCCTCAATGGGGTTAATAGCCCCTTTCAGTTCGGCAAGTAGGGAATACATAAGCTGCACCTTGTGAATATTGTGTTGGACCAATCCCTACTTTCTTCATCTTTGTTGTTGTTGTTGCTGTCGTTGTTGTCGTTGTTGCTGCTGTTGCTGTTGCTGTTGTTGTTGTTGCTGTTGCTGTTGTTCTTGTTGCTGGTGCTGCTGCTGCTGTTGTTGTTCTTGTTGTTGGTGACCAGTGTCTCTCCACATTTCTGCCACTTTTTATGCGGTGTAGGACATACACCCACACACACATGGGGGAAGGCATGCAGCAGGTGGATTCATGTGGCCGAATCAAAAGAGCAGAAATGTCAATCTGCCCGATCCTATCAAAGAGAGTGGAGGTTTTCGGCCGCACGGGCCGCAAAGTGTGTTCAGCTCTCTGCGAGGTATACTGAGAGGGGGCGGAAGGAAGACGGAAAATGTCAAGTTCATATAAAAGGCATTTAGTGCTGGAAATATAAGAGCATCTCATAGCGTGAATCCAGTGGGAATCGCCTCTTAGTCTCTCGTTTTGTGTCGATTGGAAAGTTGCGAAAAAATGTCAGCTCTCCCAAGCTCAGAGTATGTCCCAAACTTTGATTTGTTACACATTTCAAAAGTGTGACCAGTTTTTGCTTTCTATGTGAGACAACGCGTGGGAGAAATTTGCGCAGGTGGATTTCCTGTCCACACAACCTATAGTGCAAAACAAAAGTTCAGTGGCTCCTAAGATTTCTCATATCCAGTATCAATATAGTTTGAAACTTTATAAACACTTTTTGATGCTGAATTCTGCCCGTGATCGCCACTTTTTTGGGTGTGTATGCGTGAAAACGTATGTATTTTTATGGCTTGCTCATTCCTATGTCATCTTATTCTGGCAGCCCAATTTATCTCCATAAATACAGAATTATTCAAAAACCGTGGCAGATGGTACATATTTCTTCTCAAAGGAATACAATTTTGAATTGCAAAAAAAAAAGGGAAAAAAGGAGAAAAGTACAAATAAAACACCTTGATTCTGAACGGTAAAACATTATTATAACAGTATGTAATGTTTCTGAATACAGACATGAAGAGTTCATCTGAACAAATTAACCAGGAGCTGATGATGTTATAGAAAGCAAGAGGTTTGAAATTTCATGTTTGGTGCATATGGAGTCCTGTGTAACCAATGTGCTCCTTTTTTGTATCTCTTTTCACACAGAGACTTAGACTATCATCTCAGTGAGTTTCTAGTTTGCATACTGTTGGTCTTATGCCAAAAGGGCCTTAAACCACTTCCACTGTAAGTGCCAAAGGACCTTAATGCTATAGACTTTGTACACTATTGGTGCCCTTTGGCATAACAGGGGAATCTCTTTAAGGCCCTTTTGGCATAAGGCTGACGATATTTGCTGTAAGATGGGACTCTTTTCCAGGTTCGGATGATTACCATTTGTTGGGGAAGTGACATGAATAGAGAAAGAGCAAAGTCATATTCATAGCGTGTAATTGTAACTGAAATTTTTATACCCTGTGCTCATCTTAGTGATTGTTTCATCCTAGGCAGCCCCTTGGGAACCATTTCTGTGACAAAGCTCTGTGAGAATGCTGTGCCGTTTTGTGGGCCCTGTGAGATGATATCATAACTATAGTACGATATGAGATAGGAACATGTAAACAAGCCTATCTACTCACCAAAAATGGACTGAATGCTAAAATTTGGGAGGCTGTAACCAAGCCCATAAAATGAGAAGTAGCATCGTCAGCGGAACGGACATGGGTAATAACAGGTAGTCAATAACACAGCCTCGAGTTTCCCATCAGGGAAATATCAATTATTTTACGTCCGTTTGATGCTGATACAAGGGAGATAAAGAGGGGAGACAATGTACAGATACTGACTAGGTCTTAATTTCACTTTACGTGAATGGAATTAGTTACAGAAGGATAAATACAGATATTGCTTTTGTCCAGTCCGGCTGGAAAGGAAAGAACGATTTGATCCTCGTGCAATTACCCCAGCTCAAAGACATACGAGCATGGGCGGCGAGGCAGTAGGAGTTTGTAATTTGCGACCAATTGTGCCGTCTAGAGATATACGATATGGGGAGAGAGGGGTTGGGATGGGGGAGGCTCCCGTCATTCACATCTATGGATGTTCCTGCCGATTTGATATGCCCGCGATGTTTGGTGGCATGTCGTAAACCTTGAATTATGGATAGCTGATTTGGGCTCATCGATCAATCTAGTCTCACATGGAGGGATGAAAGTGACTTTACCACGCGTGGGTCACCCAGAGTTCATAATTATGACACCATGTACTGACCTGGGTCTGTTGGCCTGCTAGTAAGCTTGGCAGTATCCTCCACTGTATGACATAACGAAATATTCCTGTAAAGGGCAAGAGCTTATCCTGTAAGTTAGCTAACCTTGAAATTAAGGGTTACCATCTTAACGTAACTTAGGACATTTTTTTTTTTTTTCAGTTGGTGGTTTAGAGAAGCTATTGAAGTGACTTTTTATTTATTTATTTATTTATTTTTGATGGAGGCTTGTACCAAATTACAGGCAGTACCCTGACTAAATACCCATAACCAATATCCATTTGACATCTTTACTCAATTCACCCCATCTTTGGGAGAAGAGATTAAATGCTTCTCTTAGAGTGCTATTTGAAGAAGAGGCATAAATTTTAGATTTCATGAAAATAGGCAGCTGAAGTCGTGTTTGGCATGGATGAGGGAGCTCATGCTTGAAAGTCAAGTGGAATCAGTGAGTCGGGTGGTGCATTTTAAAAGTTTTTGAAGAGATTCTTCTTTTGCTTCCTTTATGCTGAAGAAGATTGAAAATGTTCTGAAGGAAACATTGTTATTCCCCTCTCAGGATATCATATGCTCTTGCCATGTTGCAAATGTCTGTGGCTTCTCACAATCTAAATTCTACCTCCTCCCCCCCCCCCCCCCCCCCGAAAAAAGAAAAGAAAAGAGGAAAACTTCTCTGTTTGGGGTTTTATGCAGAAAATTCCCACTAGGCCAGCAAGCACGGTGTTGCCCTTTGTTTTCAAACAGAAGCGTTACTTTTTCTTCTTCTTTTATTTTGCCATTGCAAATACTGGAGCCCAGCTGCATTGTACCGCATCTGAGTCCAGCTTCAAATCGCATGCAATAATTGGCCACAATTGTAGTTTGTCGCGAATCTGATCCATCCGCCGGCCACTGCATGTCAAAGAATTCCCCACAGTGCAACAAGAGTGACAAATTCTCCGGTTACTTTTTTGTTACTTTTTACACCCCCCCCCCCCCATTTCTTTTTCGCTCTTGTTTTTGACAAAGTTGGTAAGTTTTATCATTGCCAGTGTGCAGATGCAGTGTGGCTGTGGTGCATGGTCCCCAGGAATCTTGTTTTTTTTTCCTCCTTTTGTTGCTTCTTGCAAATACAACTTGACAAGAATGAAAGCTGGTGAACACCAAACCCATTTCAAATTGTGAATATACTTGGCAGATTTAGCTTCCAACTAAACTCTAGACGTCCCTGACCATTATGCAAAAATATCTTGAACATGTTCCTTTCAACACCCACAATACCAGCCTGGTTCCCATTAGGTCGTTCAGTGGAATAAGTGTTTTTCATCATCTTCCTCACTTTGATGATGCCATTAGATATATGGCAAAATTTATCATTTTTCATCATCAATCATATGATCCTGTCAAGGATAAAATCATACAGACATAAAATCAACCTACATATCTGTCAGTAGACGATGCGCCGTGAGAAAGTCAGAAGCGATATGAAAGTACAATGCTGCCCCTGTGCTCACGTTGGCTTCAATAATAAGCCAATATCGAAACCAAGAAGATCGTTCGATTATTGAAATGGCCAGGCACATAAATGGGAATTGTGGGGATGTTGCCGCAATTACTGTAGAAAGGAGGTCATCATCAAATGCCGTCACTGCAGGTCAGTCCCAAGGCAGACACCCAGGCATTGTACATGCCTTCTGCTGTCTCTATATTGTCCAAACATAGAGCTGTGAAATATCTGTAAACAAAAAATGATCATTTATTTCAAAAAAATGCTCAAAGTGAATAGAACATGTTAGGTTAGCTAGTAGATGTTAATGTTAGAATAAACCATTTCAGGTAGTGTTAATTAGGACAGTACAAGGTTTTTGTAGACGTCTTGCTAGTGACCATTTGCATGAAGTTTCAGGTTTTAATTTTTTTGATAACCCATCAAGCCCCCAAACCACACTTCTGTGAGTTGATGCCTCTTTCTTTAAAAAAGAAAAAAATGATTATTTTATGATATTGTTTATTGCTACAACTTGAAATAAAGATATTATTTTTCATTAGAGCCTCATTTAAGGTCATACAAATGTATATCATTGCTTATTTCACTTCAGTCACTAAATTTTTACCTTATCCTTCAAATGGCAACAAAGTTTCAGAGATCAGTATCAATAGCTCAGTCTCAAATTGGCAAGTTTTGTTTGTTTTGTTGTTGTTTTGCTTTTGAAGATCCTGGTAATTTCCATCAAATCTTTTTCCAGTGTTTTATATCTAATAAATTTCAGAGTTGCCAATTTAATGATGGCAGTATAATATTCTGCAGCAGGATTTCCCAAGGACTCGATGGCTTAATTCAGCCACTGCAATGTCCAACAGTGCATCTCAATGAAGAGGGATGAAGGGGGACGTGGAAACTGAGAAAAATAGAAGGAGACAGAAAGTGAGCAGGGATTGGAGGGGAATAAAATCAATGGAATGCCTATCAATATGGGGAAAACTTTCACTTCCAGAGGTGAGCACAGAAGGAGGATCTCCACCGATCTCCGCACGGCTCGTGAGAAGGTCCCGGAAGAGTTGGACTGGACGAAAACGAAGACAGAGACCTTCCGGTCTTGTTTTGTGAATTCCCTGGAGTGGCAGGTGACCACGATGAGGTGGCCACAGACGCGGTGGCGATATCAATACCGGTTTCACTCGAGCAAGTTTCATCCTGATGCGAATGGCGAGGAGATGAAAAAAGGGTCGAGGGTGATACACTTCCCCCATACCTCCCTACTTATTTCTTATCCTCTTTTTCATTTTTCTCTCTGTTCTGTGTGTGTTGATTTATCCATGTGTTGGCATTTACACATTGAAGGTCAAGAAAATACAGTTAATACATTTTTGCCGATGAAGTCATATTTGCTGCAAATTTTGGGGGTATCCCGTTTTATGAAACCCTTGAAAAGGGGGAGGCCCCCAAAAATCTGTAGTAAGAATGACTTCATTGGCAAAAAAGCATTAAGTATATCTTTTCCAACCTTCAATATTGCATGTATATATATACATATGTTCATACATTTGTAACATATATATTTGAAGTGTGTCAAATGATGCCAACTTCTTTTCAGTGAAATCTAGTTTCAAAATAAATAGAGATTTGTTTTTATATTTTATTATTGTATGTTAGGAGTTATATTGTCAGTTTATTTTCTGCACTCTTTGCAGTCCCTATAATTGATTTTACCCAAAAGACTTGTGTGAAGTGGAAGAAGCAATACAGAGAAACAACAACAAAGTCAACTGATATTCCAGTTTGGGTTGAATAGAAAGTGCTAAGAATCAACAACTGAAATCACTTCTTTTATTATTGGTGCAGCTATAAATCTCTCGCCAGTGGTTATGGAAATTTGCTGGGGGACACTGACCATCCCTGGTAAAACAAAAGTAGTTTTCTGCCCATCCATCCATCCTGTCGGGATGGTGGGATGCGGGCAAGCGGGAGACTGGACACAGCTGACCGCGCAGTCGGGTCAGATGCAGAGATTCCTGCACGATGAGGTATCACTTTTTTTGTGGTCCCCCGTCATTTCACACCATCTCTCTTTACCCCCACCCCCTCTCTTTTGCTCGCAGTCTGTCTGTTGCTGTATGTGAGCGATATAGTGGATGAATTTTTCATGCGGGCTGGGGACGGCTCGACATGAATTTTTCAGGCGATTTTTGTTGGTCAGAAGACACAGAGGAATTGAGGTTAGTGCGGTCACGGGATGCGGGGGCTAGTCCGGGTGAAACCCTTCTCGGCAGGCGGGCGTTGCGGGCACTGTTTGCACACAGGAACCGCACGTGCACACCGCACGTGCATACGTGAAAGCCAGTAGCTTTTCTGCGGGACTCCTCGCTTACGTTTTTGCCGAGGAGCGACGGTTGCCTTTCCGCAGAGGAATTCGGTCAAAAGTGTTAACCCACAGTCTTTTTGAAAACTTACCTGGACTAAAAAAAGAAGGCGGAAGTTAGGAAACTCTGGCACGTTTACCAGACAATGTTTCTACCAATTTTGTTTTTGACCATTTCCTCCCTCTCTATATGAGCAGTGTATATCATTGTGCGCATGGCAGAATGTTGTTAACCCTATGCACACTCCCACAGCCTAGTGACAATCTACCATTCACATGATGATGTATAGAATATATGTGTATGCAAATTAGATTAGTCACTCAGTTGCAATTAATCATATATCCATGTATGGATTCAGGATGAAGCGAGTATGTATCTTTTTTGTTACAACGATATGGTTTTATGTTTACAAATGATATGCTCTAAGTACAGTGCGAATAGTGGTGATAATTCATACCATGATAAGGTGTAACTAGAATGATACAATGTACATATATGTAAGCCAGTTTTACAAGGAATGTATAAGTATGTATAATGAAATGTGCAATGCAATATGATGCTAAGTAGAAACCTGCAACATACTTCAGTCTGATTATACGACAGAGCACGTAGGCCTACTCCCTTGTAAAATGATACAATATGAGGTGGTAGAGTGTGAGATGTAATATGACATTCTGCGATGTGTTGTTTATGTCCTTTTCTGAAAAAAGCGAATCACGTGTTTATGCATCTGCAAAGAATTGTTGGGGAGGGGAGAGAAGGGGGGGGGGGGGGGGGTCATGGTGTTGTCTGCTGCATTGACAATCATGGCGGCCTTAGGCTGAATGCAGTGCGCCGACGACGACGACGCAATCCACTCTTTCAAGACTGGCCAATTAAGCGGCACCAATCGAGATCTGAGCCCCTCTCAAAAGAAACGGGTGCTATTAAAACAAGAATCGGAGTGGCAGCCCATCAAGTGTGGTGACAGTGAGAGAAAGACTGAGGGTAATGAGAGGTGGAGGAGGAGAAGGAGGGGAAGGAGGAGGAGGAGGAGGAGGCGGGGGAGGAGGAGGGGAAGGAGGAGGAGTAAAGTGGAGGAGGAAGAAGAGGAGAAGAGGAGGAGGAAGAGGCAGAGGATGAGGATGAGGGAGAGAAGGAGGAGGAGAAGGAAGAGGAGTAGGAAGAGAAGGAGGAGGAAGAGGAGGAAGAGAAGGAGGAGGAAGAGAAGTAGAAGGAAGAATAAGAGGAGAAGAAGGAGGATGAGGAAGAGGAGGAGGAGGAGGAGGGGAGGAGGAAGAGGAGTAGGAAGAGGAAGATAAAGAGGAAGAGGGGGAGGAGGAAGGGGAGGAGGAGGAGAGAAGAAGATGGGGGTGGTGGTGAGGAGAGAATGAGGGAAAGAAGATTGACAGAGAGAGATAGATAAGAGAGAGAGATATATATAAAATGTGAGGTGTGAAGAGTTTCATGGTAAAATGGGCTAAGAGCCATTTTTAAACATTTTAAAGTAAGTCCATCATCAGATGGAGCTAAATAAAACCTTTGCAAAGAACCTCACTTGTAACACAACAAGGAATATTCTTGAGGTTATGATTTAAGATATCCCATATTTTCTTATCATTTTCTTGTTTTCTAGCAGCTTTAATTTGCAAATATCTCAACTTAACGAGAATGGAGTTAGCTCATTTTTGCAATAAAACTTCATATGTAAAGGCTTTTTTTATTTTTTTTTTTTAGTAAGAAATGCAGAAATATATTTGTAAAATAAAAGATACATATGCCTTTTTTCAATGAAATTCTATTCACATACTGAGGGTGTGCAATTTTTCTACCAAAATAAACTTTCAAAATGTATAAATTTGCGTTTATCACCAGAATGTCTATTTGGTTTTGATCGGCAAAGGGCGGCAGCCCCGAAGGAAGGGGAAGAGGGAGAATTTGAGAGGGTAGAGTGTGACGAGGTAAAAAAAAAGAATAAGAGAGAAATTGCATGTGTCTTTTGAAATGAAATGAGAGAAGTGACATTGAGAGGGAGAGAAGAAATTCAAATGAGGAGATTATTGTGTGTTACCAGTCACATGTAGGGGATCCGAAGGCGTGAGAGATAATGGGGGGTGGGGGGGGGGCTTGCAGAGGAGGGGAGAGTTGGACAAGAAAAAAATGGGGAAAGGTCGTATGAGTTGATGAGACTGAAAGCATTTGACAAGGAAAGAAGCAAGACTTGACAGGGAATGTAACCGCAAATTCAAATTTGTTTTGAGTGAATGCAGCAAAATTAGTAGAGCACATCAGTGAAAGTTTGAGGAAAATTGGACAATCCATTGAAAAGTTACAAATTTTGAAAGTTTTGGTGCCGCCGTCGTGGGCCTTCTTGTGGACTGAGGCACATTGCTACAATCGAGTGGGCTTGCTAACTTTATTACAGCTACAATGTAGGTCAAGTTTGTAGGTTGATTACTGTATGCTGATGAAAGAGGTTGGCAATTTAAAGGCATTATTTACCATTTGCAGATGAAACTAAAACCCAGCTTTAGTAGTTCTAAAATGGGAGTTAGGGATGGAAACAACCAATGTGAAAATGTTAGTCAGTATAATCAATGGTAAGTCTTGTTAAATATACAAAATGTGAACAATAGTTACAATAAAGGTGTTTCTAGTCTAAACCATCTACAGTTATGGTTTACTGGGAAAAATAGTGATTTCTCGTCGTATGTTTCTAGTCTAAACCACCTACAGTTATAGTTTACTGGGAAAAATAGTGATATCTCATCGTATGTGTATTTTAGGCTGTATTGGGAATTTTTTATTTGGTAGGATGTTTTATGATACACATGTAAATCTAACCTACACATACTGTATTCATCAAATGTGATAGCTCAAACATTTTTTTTAAGATCACTGCGAAACAACACCTTTATACTCCAAGTTGTAAGTGCCTGGGCCTGTAAAGAGTTGAGCCATGTGTGAAAACAAGCACTTGTCAATTGCAGGATGGTAATACTACATTGACAATACCCTCTTCAAGATGAGTGCATTATATATTGCTGCAGAGGCTGCCCTGGGTAAAAAAGACAGGCAAGGAAACAAAAAGACATGCAAGGAAACAAAAAGACTAAGAAATTCCATAAAATGCTTGAATTATTTTATTTTTTCTGTATTGTCGTCATCAAATTTTGATTTTCATGAGATTTTCTTCTTGTTTCGTTTTCTGTTTTCACACAGGCATGCATAAAGGAGGGGTACCTCATGAAGCAGACCAGTTCGTTTCAGGTAAGTGATTCGACCGTAAATACGCCAAAGAAATGAGCAACATTAGGGGTAATTGGAAGTCGTAAGCCCTCGGTGGGAGATTGGGGGGGGGGGGAACAAGGGAGCTAGAATGAGGGTTTGACACGTTGATGTCTATCATCTCCTGCTAAAAATTTAGTCGACAGGAATTACCCACAGTGAAGACAGCAGCTGAAATCTATCCACGTTTGCCAAAGATCACCACCTTTCTAGAAAGCTTGAGGTGTTTTTAATGCTCCCCCCCCCCCCCCAAAGTTGACCAGGAATTATTGACGCATTATTGTCAGTGATGACAAGATTCCCTACCTTCTGCATCATCTCTCTCCTTCCTTTTGCCAAGGTCCTGTTTGCATGAAATGTGCACCCTCTTCCCCTCTACCGCCACCTCCCCTTTTCCCTCCCCCTCCCCTCCCCTCCCCTCCCATCCCCTCCACCTCCCCCCTCCTCCCCTGCCCTCCCCCTCCCCCATCTCCCCCTCCCCTTTTGGAGAATTGCTGATTCCTGCAAGTGTTGGCGTGGAACCATCAATGTCGGAAGACTGCCTCCTTTAGAGAGAAAGAATTTAGATAAATATAGACAGGCAGTGAACAGAGTGTATATTTTCCCCATTATGCTGATTACCTGTCGGGGAAAGTGCACTTTTCTGCCATGTTTCTTTCCCCGCTCCCTTTTTCTCCCTTGCAATCCCCCCTCCATTAACAAAAAACATTTATCATCAAAAGCTGCCAACAGCATGCTGTTAGCTGATTACTTGACTTTGATTTGAGGATGTTAGTCAGAAATGCACGTGATTGACTTTAGTGGTGCTATGTATAGCCTCAATATGCTATTAGCAAGAGCATATAGTCTAGGGCAGGTTGGCATTTTGTTCGTATTGTATTTGCTTTTTGTCTCTGTATGCATATACACCATATGGTCATTATCCTTATGCTCTCTCTGGATGTTTTGTTATTTGATTCCTTAAGGGGGAAAAGAAAAAGAAATACAGATTTTTTTTTTTTTTTTTTTTTTTTTTAGGAGGTTTCTCGTCAATATATAGTGGTAAACCAGAAACATTTCCAGCATGATTTGTTTTTTCCTAATTGGAGCTGTTGGATTTTTTAAAGGCATGAAACTTTCATGAAGTACCACTGGCATTAAGTGAGTGCATTGCATAGACAAAAACTTGTATGATTACTTTACTTTTGTGAATATATGCTTCCCGCAAAATTTGCAAAAGTTTCATGCACATGAACATCTTATGGTTTTACAGTATGCAGCATGAAAGAGTGAAAAAATACACCTCTTTCTAGCAGCATTATTTTTATATGAATAGGAAAGCTCATGACTGCATTCATTACGCTATACATGAAAATAAGAAAATTGGGGGGGGGGGGGCAATGATACAGGTGTACGTCTCTGCAGCCGTCAAGCTTCAGAAAGTGGAAATTGGCAGAATTTAGACCAGATACCTCCTAATATTTCCATCTCTTTTCTTGCCTGTTAGGACATGATTAGGTCTATCAGAGATTTTCTTTTCCTTTTTGTAATCCTTTCTTCCCAAAGGGTTGAACATCCTCACAAAGAGTTTGTGCATCTACACATTGAAACTATCTGAGTATCAGAGTTGATAAGTGCAGTGGAGGCCGTACCAATGTTTTACGATCTATTCCGTCCACGAGTCATTCGATGATCAAAGTTAGCCATTGAATATGCTTTATTGGCACGTACCATGTGTCATGGGTTGTTGCAAAAAGTCTTCAGAGCCGTGAAAGAAGGCGCAGTGTTCAAGATAAAGTGTCAGTGGATAATATGCTTGCTCTCTTCTTAAAGTACTTACCTATTGATCCTTTGTATTTTACTTGCTTTTTTTCACAACTTTAACCAGAAGTGCCCTACAGCTAGGCAAAAAAAAAAAAAAATAAATAAATAAAAGAAGAGAAGAAATGCACCTTATTTTTTCTTTTTATCTTTGTAATCCTACATTTGATAATTTGATAAACATAATCAAAAGGGTTTCAAAACATTGAATGTTGTTCCTTTACAGTGTAATCGTTGAACATAGAGCAACTTAGAAATGAGAATATTATATGAAAATTTTGACAAGCAATGGATTTATCAAGAAGTTTATACTTGGAGAAGAGAATATGGCTGTATATTTGTTTTAAAAAGGAGAAATAATTTCCGATCATCAAAAATGCAAAGAATACTGGAATACACTGATATTATGACACTCTGTTCGACATGGGATAAGGGGAAGGAATAAACTGAAAATTATATGCATGGCTTTGATTAGATGCTAAAATAAAAAATCAATCTGAATCCCAATTAGAAGTTGAGCTGGAAAATGCCTAATATATGATGGTGAAATAAATTGACGAGTACAGAAACGGAACTCACTTGTAAACAAAAGATTAAAGTATTTTGGTGCTAATGCAGAGGAAAACTGATGAAGCAGGCAAGGCTAAGAAATTGCAGAATACAATTTGCCCGAAGTATTTTTGATGACAGAGAGAGACAATTTACCAAGTTGGCGCGATGCCAGTCACAGAGATGAGCAAGAAATTTATTGGGAACAGTGTGGCTGATCTGATTCTCGGGCCGTTACTGCAGCGATCTTATATCCGGAAGATTGATTTCCAATATCCGTTTCCGATTACAGATGACTTTGCGTTTATCTCTCGGAGTTGTTGGGTGCTTGGGATGCATTTACCGCGTCGGGGGCGATCCGTCATGAATAAATGAATGCCAGTGGAGAACAAATTATCCTTTCCGTGAAGAATTATGGGCAATTTATTCCTAATTCGAATATTTGTGTGGGCCGGGGTTCATCAGGCGAGTCTTAGATGCCAGATTGGATGGCTCTTTATTCACTCAGACAAAATGCAAATTTTACAGATTATCTTATAGGAGAAGTAAGCTTAAAGCCTCCTTAATTTCTTTCTTTGAATTATTCAGCTCTCATTTCTCTCTTTTTTAATTTCTTTTTTTAATCAAAATTCACTCAGCTCAGGTTTAAGTTGCCCTGGGGTTTAGTTTGCAGCATAATTCCCAATTTACCAGGGAGATGTAAGCCATTTATACCATAATCACGTCACAATTTTTCCTCTTTTTTCAGACTTGTAAAAGACCGTCATGCTCATATCCATCAATCAAAAAAAAAAAAAAAAAAAGGAAATAAATGATAAAAGAAGAAAATTGCCTTTTATGGTTAAATGTACATCCCAAAGTTATATTGAAAGCAATTGAGCTGTAAGAGATGTCAACAAGCTCAGATCCGGTTTACAATACAGCAAATGAACTCTTCAATAAGTGTCTGCTGTCATTACATTAACATCTAAAGATTTTGCGAATTTGAAAAATAAACAAACTCTGACTGAGTACCACATCAACAAGTGAATTTAGCAACTAGAGGCTCTTGAAAATTCTGCAACCAAAACAATATATAAGAAGAAGAAGAGGCTCAAAAGAAAGAACATTCTTTTTTTTTTTTTTTTTTTTTTACTTCAGAATATGGTAACCATAAATAGGAAAGAAAATTATGAAAGAAAAAGAAGATAATACACCAAATCACAGACTACATCGTTTTTGGGAATGGATTGGTTAAGAGTGAGTGTCAATTGAGTGACGGATATTATCGCCACGTTCTGCACGTGCCCTTGTGACTACATTGATTACTCCTCACCAAGTATGCCAGAACCCAGTTTGCCTTAGGTGTTAGCTTTGCCTGGTTGCCATAGTAACCACAAGTAGGGCATGTGATGACCACGTTATCATGACTTAAAGGCATTTAAAGAGGAAGGCTAGTAACTGATCAGTGGGAATCAGTGGAAATGCTGGGAGATGATTGTTCCAATCCTTATGGGATTCATTCAAGAGTTCATTGTATATCTATTGTTGTGTGAAAATGATTTGCTTCAGAACGGTCTCATATTCAAGTAATGTGCAGATTAATGCTCCGTCACTGACCAGGGACGCTAACCTGGAAGCATTAAACTGCACATTACTTGAATATGAGACCATTCTGAAGCAAATCATTTTCACACAACAATAGATATACAATGAACTCTTGAATGAATCCCATAAGGATTGGAACAATCAACTCCCAGCATTTCCACTCATTCCCACTGATCAGTTACTAGCCTTCCCCTTTAAGTCAGATGGAACAAAAACCCAGCTTTAATCCTTCAAAATAGTTATAAAATGTGAGTTAGGGATAGGAACAACCAATGTAAAAATTTAAATCATTGTAATTGGTGTTAAGTTTTATTGAATATACAAAATGTGAACAATAGTTTATTGAGAAAAACTGTAATATCTCCTTATATTATAGGCTTTATGGCAAAATTTTTACATGATAGGATGTTTTGTGATACAACAGACCTTCACATATGCATCAAAAATGATATCTTGAACATTTTTAAATCACTGTTCCCAAAGATAAACAGGACCTTTAACAGTGTTTTTCATGTTTACCTCATGTGAAAAAATAAGACACCCCCCCCCCCTAAAAAAAAACCCACCACCACCAACCACAACAACAATCATTACCAAACGTTGAACCGAGCTAAGAAAAAGCATAGATGGTACATTTGTACATGAAGATTAAAGTAAGGAGCTAATTAAACCATTTTTTTTTTTTTTTTTTTTTTTTTTTTTTGCTGTGACTGACACATGAGATTATGTAGCAGTAAGCTGATGTGTAAAGATAGCCTGATTAATGTCCATCTGGTTCATTGGTAGTCTTTCTTTTCTTCTGTCAGAAATAGTTAACTGGTGATAGACATGTATTAATGTTAGATTCTTTTCTCCAAGTTACCTACAATCGTCTGTATATGGGAAAATTGAAATGATGGCTCATTGTTCATGAAGTTGTAAGGCACAAAAGGGTTGATCATCTTTAATTCGTTGAAGACGAGTCCGAAGTATACACGGGCAGGTGTCTATGGGAAATGTGTGTTGTAGCAAAATCAGTTTGTTCTCAATGGGTTAAGAGATGGGACTAATTAGAAATGCAAGTAATGTGCTTTGTGTACATCATTGTATTGATACTGTCAAGTCAGAATAAAGCTTGCACATAAACTGTAACACACTGCAGGTTACAACAGGATGGGGTAAGCGGTCGTATCTATGTGTGCATACCATACTATCTCATCAAGGGCAGCGAAATCGCTGTATTTGCACGTAGAAGGCGTGATCTCTGTAATGTCAGGTTAATAATGTGTGCTCATATCTGATTATTGGACACAAGATACTATGCATATTGACATGCGTGTCCCTATACGTTGATGACACAGCTGTGTGTGTAGGGAAAAGACAAAAGAAAAAAAAAAAAAAAGATCATTTTTTCCTGTAATAATGGGTAAAGAAGGAAAGAGTTGTGCAAACTCAGTAACGACCTTACAATGGTAGATTCTCATTTTGCTGTATCTTTTGCTTGCTATTTCAACCAGACAGATTTCTTACTTTTTGGAGAGAAACCAAAATTGGACATGACAATAGCTCAACATTTCTTCTCATATGAAATACAGCGAGCAATCCCATTGCTCCACACACTATGTAATAACAGCTCCATGGAAATGTGTGTTGGGATGTTTTCTGCCTTCCGTCAAAAGAGGGGGTAGTGCAGAAGTGCTAACCATGCTATGTCAAGTGAAGTGGTTGGAAGAATTAAACTGTGTGTATTGCTTGCCCGATGATAGGGATAGTGGCATTCTTTTCACTGACTTAGTTGTTAATCCTTTGTGTGTGTGTGTGTGTGTGTGTGTGTGTGTGTGTGTGTGTGTGCTTGTTAATTGGAAGGGAATTTTGTTTTTTGGGCTTCTGGGTTTTTTTTTTTTTGTTGTTGCAAATGTGACACCTCCATCCCAACTTAGTCACGTCTTTTCAAGAAGGTTGCAAATATAAGTCAGTTGTATTTTCATTCAGTTGTATTCTTGTCTTTTTCATTCCATTCTGACATATTTTGGTTATTGACAGTATCATTTTTTCCCCTTTAGATACAGCTGTATATATATACTTTTTTTTTAAATGATAGATTTCTTATCATGTATGATCAATAGGAGTAATTTTTTTAAATATCTGAATCTAATGTTATAATGCATTTTTGTTGTTTGGATTTGAAAATACAAACAGATAAGAGTGTGTTGAATAACTAAAGAAACATGCGGGACAAATGTGTGCCAACACATGTCATGCAAGATTGGGTCATAAAATGCAAACGACAGTGAAAGTTGTACTCGGATGTCGGCTAAATTTAGTAAGTTTATTCCAAGTGATAAGGGGGGGGGGACCAATTTTAGAGAAGTGAATATTAAGATATACACTGCTTGTATTAGTCAGTGTTGTAGACGTACCCTCCAAAGTCATTGAGCATCAAGTTTGTCAGTGGACATGTTATAATACTGCCCTCTCTTGAGAGCAAGCAACCTAACTTTCTGTATTCGTAGTGGCCTCCAGGCACTCAATATTTGTTGTGTGACAGAAGGAGAGTGCGCCCTCTACTGTCCACTGGGTAGTTAGGGATATGCTGCATGCCTCTTCACTTGAGCTTTGCTGTAGAGCTTTTCATTTTTATGAATCATTTTTTTTTGCATAGTCTGTCATGTTCATTAAATAACTAATATCACTGCATTGTTTGTTTGTTTTTTTTTTGGAGAGTGAATATTTCCTTTCTAAAATGATGTAGTTTAAAGGCCAATTTAAACACAAGAATTGTTTTGTATTTATCCACATAAGAGATACAATTTTTACCTCCGCCAAGGGAGGAGGTTATGTTTTCATTACTGTTGGTTTGTTTGTCCGTGTGCAAAATAACTCAAAAAGTTGTTAACGGATTTGGATGAAACTTACAGGGAAGTTTGAGAATGACACAAGTAACAGATATGATTAAATTTTGGTAGTGATCCGGGAATTTTCATGGATTTTATGAAGGATTTTCAATATTTTGGCCAGTAGGGTAAATTAACTTGGGAGTTCAAGCTGCATATTTTTGAGGTTTTCATATGCGCACTGAAGTGCGTGCTCTAGTTTCTCGACCAGGGCGAGGCGCGCCGTGCAGCTTGCATTGATGACGTAACAAAAGGCTTTTATTTTTGGAAATCGGGCGATTTTCAGCATGCATACATATGGGTAGAAATCACTTATCTCTACAGAATAACAAATCAGTGGTTGAAATGAGCTGCTTGGCGGAGGTCTGCGCTCCTAGAGTGCTTCTCTAGTTTTTTATTGTTTGCATTATGCAAGGCTATCAATGTACCAGAATGATAACACGGACGCACTTAAACATGCACACACCTCACACCTCACACATGCATGTATGTACTAACATGCATACATCATCATTATATAAATCTGTAGATCTATCAATTTATGTATAGGTAGATAGATAGATAGATAGATAGATGGAGAGAAAGATAGCAAATGTTTCTTCACTCCTCCACTTCAACCCATTCTCTCCGTTCTTCCGCCACTCTGCAACTATCACATGGTCCATGCACCTGTACCTATTATGGTGACAGGGCCTTTTCTTTTATTTCTCCATGTCTTTGGGACAAACATATATCAGAAATGCTGGAAACTTATCTAGATTTACTCAATCCTAATGTTTGTTGTTGTTGTGTTGTTGCTGTATTTTAATTCAATTTTTCTGTATTAATGTGTTTAGAATTATCATTATATAGTGCTATGTAAGTGTTATTATTATTAATACTATTATTATTATTATTATTATTATTAAATGTCATCGCATATCCTTGATGTTGATTTATATTTTGTAATTATTTGATGTTCTTGTCAATCAGCCCAATGTCATTTTTTTCTTTTGCAGAGATGGAGAAGAAGATATTTCAAAATCAAAGGCAGAAACCTCTACTATGCCAAGGAGAGCTGTGTGAGTATTACTTTCCTCTTTCCTCATACCTCCTCCTGGGCCTGACACTAACTTTTTTTTCCCCCTCTGAGGTGGCCTGTTTGGGCCACCAAAATCTTTAAATCTTAAATTTTGGTGGCTCGAAGAAGAAATGCATCAAACAAAATCTGAGAAAACATGGCAATCTAATTTGCATCTTATTTTGCCTGAATGGGCCACCTAAAGTTAACCTTTTGAAAATTTGGTGGCCCAACATCAGTTTTTAGTGTCCCCAGGCCACTTGGCCACTTCTAAAGTCGGGCCCTGCCTACTAAATAACTCATAATTTGTGAGTGATTACGTCAAACTGTTAGGTCTATTATCTCCAATTTTCTGCAAACTTCACAAATAGATTGCCCCAAAGCAATTTTGTACCTTTGAAAGGTATTTTGTCGTTCATAGGAACCATCTATCATTACTGGTAATTGCACTTTTTGTATGGGATTTTGGCCCTCTCTTACCCTGCCCTCCTCCCCCCCCCCCCCCTTCCCTTAAGCTGCTCAAGCTTTACTGCCATAATCTTGCCATGATCTCGCCATGAGACCAAAGATTTCCATCAGCTATGTGGGTCCCTCACCAACCCCAGTAGACCAGGATGATGAGGAGAATGTAATCAACTGATTCAACAATCCGGCTTTGAAGAGCTTCTGGTGTGGATTAATGTTCTCCTCAAGTTTATCTTGCGGGAAACCCAGTTCCCTTTCAAGATTGTGGACTAAGCTCGTGGAGGTAGAATATCGCTACGACTGGGAATTCCAACACAGGGGTCACCGCAATTTGATGACGGTCACAGAGTAGGGTCAGATTCAGGTTAGAACTTGACTTCAAGACAAGAATACTGTGGAGAAGCAGAGGCACTACAAAATCTATAATGGAACATCAGCAAAAACATTCAATTTGCAATGACTGCAGAAAGATTTAGACTCTGAAATATATATTTCATCTAGAATGATTGATTCTGATCAGCACTGTTTTGACTGTTATTGACAGTGTTAAGCACTGCAGCTGCTCAGTTACAGAAATTGTCTAACTTTGCTCATTGAATTGTGGGATAATGCTCAAATTTGTGAAACAACCAACAGCATTCAGCAGTGTTGAGAATTATACTGTCATGATGTAAAAATCTATGAACAAACATTACCTTGGTGTAAGTATACTTACAGTATATCTTAACACTAATGCAGACCTCCCAGTCATTCTGAATTTGGGGGAAAGAATCAGAATGTTGATCATTCCCATAAGCTCTTGTTTCAATAGGACTTTCGTATTTTTCTTTATAATTTTACTGCACTCCCCCATGGGAACTGCTCTTTCTTTCCTACTTCTGGTGCCAAATCATCCGTATTTTTGTTTTCTTTTTTCAGTCAGAAAGTTTGGGAAGTCTACCTATGTGTATAGGAACTATTTTGAGTGTAGTGAATCCAGTCACTCTCAAAGTATTCACTTTTTTTTTAAAGCATTCAGCATTATTTTTTTCACCCATTTTTATATAGCTTCATATTTAAATGATATCAGAGACTCTTGTAGTATATAGGACCATGCTGCTATATTTGGTTTTTATTTTTACTAAACAGAAATATACATGTAGATGAATAGTGGCTTTGAAAGTTTCCTCATGGCTTTTCAGAGGTTGCCCTGATTCGCAGCATTTAAAAGGTATAATACGATAATGTGTGGATACTTTGAGTGCACCAAGTAGCATGTTTTATTCAATGCCATGACGGTGTAGAATTCCTCTACCTCATAAAGCGACATTGAGACGAGTAAACAAGCTGTTGCTTTTTCTCCTGCCTGTGCTGTTGTTTACAGTGTAGAGTTTCTGTTACACATATTAGCTCTTTGTTGAAAGCAATCTACTGCATTCTGACAGAGTTTTGTACTAGGGTTTAAATTAGGAACATGCTAGTACAAAACAAAACAAACAGAAAACCAAAACAGAAGCATACTCACTTCATATGGACATTCTAATTGTACGTAGCCAAAAATGCTCCAACGTTTTGTGCTGGAAATCAGTTTTGTGGGCGTCTATGCTAGGCATTGGTATGAGAGCATAACATTGCTGCTAATGAAAGTTTGAGACCAACAGCAGAGTCAGAATAGCACAGAATATTATTTTTTGAAGATTTGTTCACCATTCAAGGGTGCCGCATACAAGTTGTCACTTCTTATCTGGTGCTGTATCTCTCTAGACTCTACAAGACTTGTCACTTCACAGAAGTAGCATGGATACAAAGTGAATGTCAAAGAAATAAAAATTTCACAAATCTTCAGTTATCGTCAAAGCACATGTTCCCTTGACCTGTTACCAAGATATAATCAATGAGGCAGTGCCTCCTGGATAAGCTACAGTGTACAGGTAGGTGAAGTGTTCTCGTGATATCCTAAACTGATAAGATTTGTGCAATTTTTTGAAAATTTTCTATGTCATTCTATGACTGTGACATCAAAGATTGTTCTTGAGTTCTCAGCTGGAGACGGCGGCACATAGAATTAACCAAAATTGTAAAAATTTGCAACTTTCGTACAGTTAGTTTGTTTTCTCTCAAACTTTCACTTAGTTGTAAAACATTTCACTAATTTTCTGCATAGTTTTCTGAAACTTAAGGTTGGGGGAATGACCCCTTTAATTGTGACTGTGTAACGAAAGCTGCTTGAAATGTCATGTAAGGTATGGTGGCACCCCGGAAAATTCCTGCGTTGATGCCGATATCAGCAGTGATAACATGCCTGCCGTCCTGATTCTTTGACCTATGGTCTGCGCTGCCTTTCGTCGGTTATTATCTACGACTAATTGAGGCCATTAGGCTGTGCGGTCTGTTTATTTTCCAGCCATCAAAAAAAAGTTGGTACGGTGGCATGGATGGATGGTACGGTATGGGGTGGATTCCTTTTCTTTCTTTTTTTTTTAGTTGTGAGTTGAACTATCAGGTGCTAACGGAAAGCGATTAGATGTCCGTTAGGAGCAAGCATTATTGATCCAGCAGATTCGGTTGAAGTCCCCTGCCTCCGGAGTATGAGGCAGGGAGGATGTAGTGTGGGGGGGGGGGGGGCGGAGCACTACTCTGTCCCTGCTGCTGCTGTGAATGGACTTGAACCATGAGCCTCAAGACAAGAGAGCATGCTGCCTTATCCACACGTCCAGCCACAATAGTTCCTCCAAGAATTAATTCCAGGGAGGTGTTTCACAATAAATTTTAGTCAATCCTGAAGTTGAGATCAACGTTAAATTATGATTTGCTGTATGTTTCTTCAATGATCAAATTCATACTTCCAAAGTGAAAATGAAAATTGTGGAGAGATTTTTCCAGGCAGTCAATGATATACAAAATAAAATAAAGAACAAAGACATTTTTCCAGAAATGTTGCTAGCAATTTGAAGTGGATATTGAAGACATTTAATAAAACTGAATCATGAATCCAATCCCATACAATGATTTTACATTAATCTTAACTTTAAGATTAACTTTAATTCTCTGTGAAACTTTTCCAGGATTGTAGGGGAGTTCTTACTTTACTCTCAGATAAGATTTGATAAGAGTGAAGTTAGAAATGGTTTTGCTTGCCATATTGAACTGAGTGCAGTTTTGAGTTGATGCTAATTCTGAGTTGAATTACATTGTAATTTAGTATCATGAGGATATTATGCAGAAAACTGAAATATTCACCTTTATCCCACAAACCCTGCCATCTAAATTGGTCAAATCTTCTTTTGGGCATGAAAAAAAAAGATTTAAAGTGCATTGTATGTGTTTGAAGGAGCATAATCATTATTTTTTATTTTTTTTATTTTTTTTGCTGTCCATCAAATGTTATGTCATTCTTATTGTGCATGTACATTGAAAAGTAGATGGCTATTTGGGACTTTCTAGTACTTGCATAGGTAGTTCCTTATCTTGTTCTAGTACTTGCATACAGGATAGGTAGTTCCTTATCTTGTCTAACTCCAACTACTGGCATACATTAAGCCCCACCAGACCTGCAGAGGGAGATAACAACAAAGAACCTTATTAAGAAAGCTAATCCTAACATACATTTACTGTGAATGCACAAATTTTTCTATGTGTATTAATTTGCGCACATTTCACACTACTTTTGGCTAGTGCAAATTCTAAAACCTGTGAAAATATCTTCACAATTTTCTCTACATATTTTGAATAGGTTGACAATCGTACTGGGTGAATTCAAGAAGCCACGAATATGTTTTTTGAGCCGCTCAGTGGGAAAACTTAATTGTGCGAAAATATAGACGTTTATAGTAGCTGCATCTTGCCATTCCACTGTTTTGACATTCGATTTTAATCCTCTCCCTACCCCTTGCCCCATACCCTTTCCCTTTCAACATTGATTCGGCTGTAATCTATGTTAGACAAACCCACGCAGGCAATGTAGAAGCTGCAGTCCCAACTGTATTTCTATCCCGAGGTGATTGGGTAGCAGTCAGATCACAGCGTGCCCAAATATCAATAATGGATGGATTTGGGACTCTCGTTCTCGTTTCTGAAAGAAGGCATCAGACGGCAGATGTGATATGGGATAAACAAAGCATGATGACGATTAACCATCTCAAGACCACCAGCATAAATATCCCATTGGTACTGCTTATGAGTATGTTGCCAAGAGGATGGAGAGGATTAGAGGTAAAACATAATTCTTGTGTGCCTGCAGAAACTCTCAATTTTTGCTCTAAAAGGGACACATGTTCATGTGAATGAGATGTATGAAATACAGCTCTGATAACACAATTTCATTTGGGTAATAAGAAATATGCAAAATGTAAGCCAATAAGGTATGCAGATGGTATTGCAATCTCAGAAAATATTAGAGCGTGGCTGCTAATTTATGTTTTTTGATCGATTTCAAATTGGGCCATAGCAGTATCCATCCATCTTCTATGTGATAGTGTATTATATCCGCCGTCGTGGGGAAAAAAAAAAAAACATCTGCTGGGGCACAATCGATCATCCCGTAATGTTCTAGCTACCCACTACTAGATGGGTAGGGCATTAGATCATTCAGTTAGGGATAAAAGTTGTGTACTAACATTGAAACTATTTTACACTTTTGTTCTCAAAATACTCCAAAACAACTCATTATCTGGGCAAATATTGTCAGCCAGACTTAGTTTTCTTGGTAGACCCTTTTGATATTTATTGCATGCAATTTTCAAATGTTGGAAGATGATATTTGAGCCTTTCTAAGAACTGTGTTTTACCTTGGAAAAGACTTTCTTCACAGCAGAAAAAAAAAATGAAACTAAAAGATGGTAGACCTTTTTGTGTCAGATTGAGAAAACAACAAAAAATACAATGAAGGAAAGTGAACTTTAAATACAGAAATGCTGTCGCCTCTGCTTGAAATTTATCCTCACCAGAAGCAGATTCACAGGAGCTTTCTCCACCAGGATGGCTATTGCTTACTACTTTCTAGTCGTCCATTACCCTCATAAAGTGCTCTTGCTGGGGGTGGTCTCCATGGATCATTGATGTTTTTTTACCCCCTGGAAGGTTCTCATTTTCGTGATTAACATTCCAGGGACGGAATGTTGTTGATGATGACATTATGGTTGAAGATTGTCATCCCTCTGGCGATAGTCATCCCTTTCGCGATAACCTTTTGTTATGTCAGGATGGAGGAAAAAAAAAAACTTTTTAAAACTAAGGAATGCAACATCAACAGCAGGTAGATAGAATCACACCCCAAGTTGCCATGGCAACCTCATCCACTACTTCAACAAGCATCCCCCTCCCCTTCCCCCTCTCTGGTGAGATAAATAGAGCCTTACTTGTAACAGATGGGATAAGTAAAACTTTCTCTTCCACTTTCCCTCTATACCATTCAGTGATTTATATCAACTGGAACCTTCTTAAATGTCAACTGACACTATAGGGGGGGGGGGGGGGGGTGTGGATGGGGCTTCACCAACCAACCAACTAACCCCATCATGGCATGCTGCAGTGAGGTGATCGGGCGCTTCTTTTCAAAGAGTCCTTCGTCTGACAGCTTCTTAAAGTAATTTCCCCTCGATGGGTTTTATTGGTGAGAATGCCATCTCAATGGCACAGAGCATTCTTAATGACTGCGTCCTTTGCACCCCCCCCCCCCCCCCGATGTTTTCACTCTCAGACGGCTATCTCTATATCATTAATTCTAAATTTAGCACGTATTTACCCACGAGAGGTTTGTCTTTTCATTTTTCGGGGGGGGGGGGGGGAATGAAAATAAGTGTAAAACCATAGCTTTTTGGAAATCATTTTCATGCCTCCAGCTGTACATGCTACTCCATATACAAAATATTGCTTTGTTCATTTTTTTTTTGCTCAAAGGAAGCTATTATTTTTTATTTCTGAATAACCCAGACCTGCCTAGTCTTCCAGATCCTGCAGGAAGCTACCTGAAAACTTGACTCTCTCTTCATGCGGTGACTAGAGAATCTAAAAATTTTCCTGATTATATGGGAATCAATTTTGCCAACACGGCTGCATGTAAAACTGCATGGATTTCCCCCATTGTTCTTTGGAACCAATCTGACTTTGATTTGTGAATGTTAGTACATGTAGTTAGTTATGGAGAAGGTTATTCCCTGATATTGAAGATTAGTATCTGTAATACAATGTATTTAATAGTGCTTGAACCCAGATTCTGAGATGTAAAACATCCCTGATTCTGCAGAAGATCTCACTAAAAACTTTGGTCTTTCTCTAGAACGAAATGCAAACACCACCCTTATTTAGGAAATGTAATGATTATAGGTATAATGATGATGATGATGATGATGATGATGATGATGATGATGATGATGACGATAATGGGTTTTTTTTTTTTTAATTTGGTAAGTGTAGGACTGGGTGTTGGGCATACCGATGATTTCAGATCTAATGAAGATAGTAGTGCAATGGAGCTTATCTAGAGTAGATATGTGGGTTACAATTTGTCAAATGAAGAAAAAGCAATTTGTCAAATTAAGAAAAAGCAATCTTTATGTGAAAAGATAAGTAACTGGAGACATGAAAATCACACCTCAGAATATGTGTAAATATTTGGCAGCGAACACTTGAGCCCTGTCTTGTAAATAATTGTGATTGGTTCGTATCAGTCGTAGCTCTCCCAATCAATGGCAACCGTGTGATTAATTTCAAATCCTTGTGATGAAAGAGTTGTAATTGATATCAACCACAACTTTTCAGGCTGGATTGATCACAAATCTGTCAAAACTTGCAATAGATTCTACCTCATTCACAGAAAGTATGTTTAAAAAAATGAAAAAGATACAAACTTAAGTTCCAAGGCATTTACTATCAATCAGTCATTCTGATATCAAAATCATGAATAGTGTATCAATTTGGGAAGAGGAGATATGACTCTTTGCCATTAAAGTAATTTCAAGGTTGCCAGGAATTTAGATTTCATCAGTTTTATAGAATTAATGAGATTAATACAGATTGATCACAATTTGATTTTAATCTTTATTATTAACCCGTTCCATACGAGAACCTGGTGGCCTGTGTATTAAGTCAATGGGGATTTTAGAATTAAGAATGGAACGGGTTAAGATTAAAGTGTATTTGGAAATCAAATACAAGTTGAAATTAAGTGCATGTTATATAATATTTGATATTGATTTTGAATTTAAGTTTTATAAAAACAGGCCTTAGAATGTTTGGAAGCGATAGCCGTAACGCAAGAGTATGAAACTAGTGCAGTATCCTCATAATTAAAAGTTTCTTTAGTGAAAATGGTTTTGAAATGGCTTAGATATCCAAAATCAAAGAGATCCAAATACAAGTAAATGTTGAATTCATCTTTGAAGTGTATGCTCTTTAATATTTCACTTATGTGTTACTAATTATCTTGCAAAAAGTTTAAACCTGAATCCCCCCATCTCAACCAAAACTAGCCATCCATTTGATTTGACTTATGTCTTGCAACCAAGCGGTTTAAATACGCATGGTTTACATCTGTGAACGGGTGGTTTGCATAAGATTTTGGTGGATTACAACATATAAAAACATGTAATGTCTTGTCAAAACACCTGAAACTGTCAAATTCCAGGGTTTTTCCATTTTTGGCTCAGTTCAGATGAAAACATCTGCATTATGTGTGATTGTTTGACTGACTTTCCTCCATCCATTGAGACCAATCTACAAAATTGCACGCATTGTGTGGATCAAGTAGCACTTTAACCCATTGAGGGCGGACTGATTTTGCTACAACACACAATTCCCATAGATACTTGCCTGAGTATACTCTGGATTCAATTCAATTCAATTCAATTCATTTTATTTTCATACTTCTCATTTATGAACATTACAACAGAAACCAGACAAGTTCTTTTACCTTGTGAACAATGTGCAGAAAACAAACAACATACATGGTGATAACACAGTAATTACATGTAATGATAACTGGTCAAAATCGAAATCGAATTGGGGTTGATCAAAGAGAAGTATGACGGGACCTACATGAAAGCTAGCTTGTTTGGCTGTAAGCCCCGAGTAATCGGTGTTTGTGAAAAAGGAACGGAGAACGGATAGAAGATAAGACCAGAATGATGATGTAAGGTTGCCAAATTTTATGTAATAAAAAGAAGAAGAAAAAGAAGAAGAAGAAAAACAAACTATACATTAATATGAACTTACTGTGACCGAGCCATCATTATTATACAGCCTACTTTGGTATATGTGATGCGCTCCGTCGGAATGAGTCAAAAGTCGCAAAAAATGAAATCGTAGTTATGCCTATATGTGAATTCTACAGACTCTAAGCTTTACACTGATATATAATACAACTCATTTCGACATCCCTATAGATCATAAAAACGAATATTAACTACGCTTATGATGTCAGTCCATTTTCTAAATAACGGAGAAAATCGCTCTCAAAGTTCAGGCTATGTTCCAGCTCACGATCTGTTTCTTTCACGGGACGAAACAATACAACAGTCCTGCTTAGCGACGGCGTTTACGCCCCATCGCACGCACTACCATATAAGGCGATAGCTTGGGTGTGTAAGGTAATTAACCAATCGCAGGACAGGTCTATCATTAATGATTCTGACCAATACGGCAGCCCGAATGTAAACTTCGGTGCGTTTGTGTCCGTGCCACTGCCGCTGCATGAATGAGTCGGTACGCGTTGTGTGTCGGCTGCGGTGTAGTTTGCCGCAAGTTTTGAACTCACAAACAATAGGAAACAGTAGAAAGAAAAAAAGGCACGCAATGCGTATTACGAGAAGCGTCTTTTAGTGAGGGCGTTGATCGCTTCCATTCTCCTCCCATGTTGTTGTCAATGGAAACGTTTAGCAAGTACCAATAGCTAAATAGAACCTGTGAACCCATTGTAGGCGGGAGTTCAAAAGACAGCATCGGTAGAGAAAATCAATGAAGTTAATTAACGATAGTCGTCTTTTGAGATCGTGTTCTTTGCATGCACTAAAAACCCTCAAATTATGCACATGGTCGTATAATGTTGCAGAGCATCAAAGACTGCTTTCGCGTCTGTTCTGCTGCAGCTGTATACAGTCGTAACATTCTGAATTCCCACCATACTGGTATTAGGCACATTCCTTTATAGACGTTGCGTCCACAGTAATTATCGCTTATCACACTTGCCAATGCTGCACATACTATACGTATCAGAAGCAAAGGTTGATGTAGGCCTGAGAGCTTCACGTTGGGTTTATATTATGATTGTATCATAAATATACTTCTTATTCTCGGTCACTTTTGTAATACCATAGCATATAAAGAACCATTAACTTGTGGCTTAAGCTTAATGTTTTTACATCACATTTACAGTTACAATCTTTCTGCATTTGAGATAGATAATTATACTGATAAATATTCGGAATTAATACTTAGGCCTTCCTCATTTCGTTTTGTATTCACAAACCTTACTAAAATAAAAATGATTGCCTGATTACTTTCGGGTAAAGGAACCACCGGAAAAGGAACCGCATTTGATTTTCTTGTTAACGAACCTAAGCTAATAGCGAACCATATTTCATTGTGTGATTAACGAACCTTCAGAACAATCAATTGTATTACCCCCCCCCCCCAAAAAAAAAAAAAAAAAAAAACATTTCAATGTCATGCGTTGTCAATAGTGATAAAAGGCCCGTTTTTATTTCGTAGTGTGTCTCAGTGCTCCTGTGTTTATTTTTAAGGATGTGCCTCTCTTTATGATTGCGATTGATGTTCAACTATTTCTTTCCCGCAAGCTTGAAAAGGAAGAAGCTAAAATTGAGGCAAGGAGACGAGTTTTCTTCCATGAGATACAATAATTAAGACATACATTTATTCCCGAAAGTTGTGTGATTGCTTATGCGCTAAAGAATTATGTCCATTACATGTATCAGGCACTATACAAAACGGTTGAAATGTGCTGAAAGTCGAACTTCAGTTTGTTTTTTTTTTTCTATTTCCATTTTAAGCGGGGATAGACTAGAAATTAGTTTGTCTATATTGGCAGGAGACATTAGTTTTCCAGTACATACTCCGCATTTAAACAGTCGCCATATTTTCGTGGTCAGAATCAGATAATGGACACGTGATATATTATGAAAATGAAAATACAAAACAACGAACATATCATATGTACAAACATTATGAATTTTTACTTACCTGTAATATTCTGCATAAAAAACAAGCATGCCAATTAAATAATTTAATAGAATAGAACACACTGTACACAGCGATATCATGCATGGCAGATCCACCGATCAAATAAAGTTCAATTGGTGGGAAAGCTAAATGAAGTTAAAAAGTTGACTTCTTTACGTTTCTCTTTCAATTTATGAAAACAGAATTACATTGTACATCTGTTGAAGCGGATTGTCTCTGTTGCGAACGATCGTCATACATACTGTATAGCATTGTTAGTCTTCTGAGCAAATCCGAAACCCTAAATACTTTAATTTTTGCTTGATAATGTAATAACCCTTATAACTTTATAAAGGACTCGCAAATTTAAAGTTTCAAACCGTATACTAAAACATTACATTGTACACAATGTATTTTAATGCGTTGTGCGTTAGCATGTTAATATCATCAATCTGCCTTTTATTTTCCGTACGTAAAGCGCACAGAAACGTAACCAAACGTTACCAAATACAGTGGAATGCTTTGTACGGCGTGGTATTATCATTAGAAGTATATCCCATTCCTTTTTACTTTTATTTGCTTGAAGCAGTAGTCAAACCATGTGTCATTTTCGTAGAGACATCACTTAGGAATTAGAATGTATGAAGATAATCGTTACTTAATTATTTTGCGCTAATAGCATTTACATTTTCCGACTGTTATTGACAGGATTATGTTACTGTGATGGTTACGATTACGAATGTTGGTTATGAATTCAAAAGACTGGTTCATTAATCGAACTATAAAGGTACTAGCCGTTTTGAAAGTAGTTCGGTACAAGTTCAAAACGCAATCGAAGTCATCGTCATAGGGGGAACTGATAGCTCTAGAAAACTTGTTTAGGCCAGTAAAGATTGCCGTATGCAATCTTTGTCGAAAGTTTTGACTTAGGCCATCTTTTGAGTATTTTGAGAAATTATATTAAGAACTATTTGTTTTGATTATGTCAAGAATTAGTTTGAACTATGAGAATAAAAAGGCGCGGTTACCTCAACAACGTCGTAGTGCGATTAGACATGATGGGTAAAGTGAATTCATGACTTGTTGACTTATCCTTACGGAACTGATGATCACTTCTGTAAACCATCAGTTAAGTCTTGTAGATGATACCTCTGTAATCGTAGTCAAAATTCTTTTGAGCGATGAGCCGAAAACCAACAAACAAAATGCCATGTATCATCGCTCGAGTTTCCAACATTTGGCGTCACCCGACCAACAATAAGTGCCGAATCAAATGGAACATTATATTGTGGGATAGCAGACTGTGTTACGATTTTTAAATATTGCGAGCAATTGTTAAAAAAAAAAGAGAGAAAATGAGGCAAAGTTCAAGAAATTCGAAAAAGCATGTAAATGCAGGCGATCATGTTTAATAGTCAAAGTAAGATATTGATATCGGCCATGCGGATGTATATGATTGCCTTATTTACATGTCTGATTTTTGTATGTTACAATATTCAAATTTAAGTTTCCTTCCCTCGATAAAAGTTGTGTTGGGTTTTCGCTTAAGGCATGTATTAGGAAACGCTATAAAAAACGACAACAAATGCTTACTATACATCAAGAGATGACCTATAAATGAACACAAAAATTCTGTACGTTCTGATATAATGCAACTGCTTGTTTGTTTGTTTTGAATTATCATGGTCTTTGTTGGGGTAAAGATGAAGAAAAATAGTAGAGTGTATCCCTCTCAAATCCGGATTATTGCGATAAGTGTGTATTCCCGCCCTTTCTATACAGGTTAACGATTTAAGTTTGGTATGCTTTTATAAAAGCCCGGTGTCACGCAGAAGAACTGATTCCGCGATCGCTTTTAACTTTTCATAAAATTCACGTTTTAAGATAGTAACGATAGCTTGTAAGAGATAAAGTAAGTTAGCGTCCCTGACTGTGGTTCTGAACACAAAAGGGGACTGAAAAATTCTTTTACAAATTAGCAGACATAATGCCGATCCTCCAACACTGTTGCTCCATTACAGTATGTCACTGATTCTGCTATCAATGGCGAAGAAAGAATACTGGTTGCGTGATTATCCACCCCTTGATAGCAGGAAGTTTACCTTTCATTCTTCAAGGCTTTGTTGATGCGGGGTTTACTCGGATAAAAGGCGTGAACAGTGTCGCCCGAGTTCTTTCATTCGAATTCCTCACAATACACAATTCAATAGGCAATTAGCGCTGCTACTTCGCAAAGCTGTTAGCCAAATTCTTTGCAGACTTGATCTCTCACATGTCAGCTACACATAATACACGACAAACAACTATCATTACAAACATTCTGATAAAAAAAAAAAAAATGAAGCACACTTTTGAGTAGCGACACAGCTTTCTGTCACTTTCTCAAATAGGTCTTACCTCTAAAAAATACACAGATGACAAGAGTCAGAATATCCTCCAAAGGGAACACGAGCTATTTGGGCATAATAATAATGTTTGTCTTCCGATTTCTCTCCATGCCGTCAAGGCCCAAACCATCATAAGTAAATAGGGCAATAATTTTTATTAACCAGGCAAATAATATTACGCATTACATACATTTGGCTAATTATCACACGAATTGTCGACTTTATAAAAACGAGAATAATTGACAACTTAGGTCCTACTATATCTCCAAAGATGAACTTTAAACAGCAAGTCACATACCAGGGAACGAAAGTTATAATCATTTGAATGAATTCATTAATGAGGCCAATAACCGTTGTAAAAAAAAAAAAAAAAAGTACACACACGCATCACTAGAGAGGTTTCAAGTTCGATATGTGATCATTTTAGCTCATTGATGAAGTATCATAAATTTGGCGTGATCGTCGTTGAAATAAAATTTTTCAGGGCCATTTGTGCGTCACATCAATCACCCCACTTCATGAAATGTGGTGTATGTATTAAACGCAACTCGCTGGTTATGCAATTGATAGCCTTGGTCAGCTCACTGTTATTGCGTAATTCTCAGGCCCTCGCCGCCGCCGCCGCCGCACGCATCATGCTTTGTTTTGTCTTCAATGGGGTCAAGAGCAATGCTTCATTAGCATACGCCCTAGCAACGGAGGCGGAGTCTCGATCGGGCGAGAACAATAGGTGCGAAACGCAACGCAAAGGCGAGCGTTCGAAAAAAATGTAACCGAAAAAAATGGTCTCAGAAAAACTGTGATTTGGGACACTTGTACTCATTTTTACACGCTGAAATTTTCTGTACAAATAGATAAAACATCAAGGAATCAAAATCCGTCATAAAAAAATTTCGACCCGAGCAGTGCTTCCCCTTCATTTTCGGCTCATTACGGGAAAACTCCCCGTGCGACTTATGACTCATTTTGTTGGAGCGTCACACATATATACTATAAACTATTGTTGCATTAAAACTTTCACCAGGATATGATCAGTAAGACACAAAAAGTAACATGTACAGCTATTAAGCCATTTGGTGGCTTAAATGAGTTAGGTTTGTAGAAATAATTTTGCCAGTTCATCAGAACTGTGACAAAGACAGTATCTTGCAATATTGAAGCAGCTCTGTACTCCATTCTTATTAATGACATTTGTCACATATTTGTTTTTGTTTTTATTTTCTTCTTGGAGATGCAGATCATGGCCGCAGTCATATTTATGAAACAAATGTCATTTCCAGAATAATTGAAAATAGCCAGTAAATGACTGACCACTCCTATTTGGTCTTAATATAATGTGATACACAAGGTTACATTGTATGTCATTAGTAGAATTCCCTCCTTAAATTGTATCATGCAGCTATTATTATAGGTGTCTGGATGTTTTGTAACTTTTTTTTTTCGACATCATCATACTCATGAAACAAGAATCAAAGCCAGAATAATTGAAAATAGCCAGTAAACAACTGACCACTCCTATTTGGCTCAAGTATAATGTGATACACAAGGCTACATTATATATCATTTATAGAATTCCCTTCAGAAAGTGCACCATATGCAGCCAATATCTATGCATACACACATGTAGGTGTTTGGATGTTTGGTACAAGTTGTTTCTTTGATGTTGACTCTTATGTCTTTTGTCATTAGGCATGGCTTTGCAAGGCTGCAAAAATGATTTATAGGTTCGTTTTTAACTGAAACTGTCAATTTTGTATGGCTTCCACAGACCAAGAGGCCAAATTTGTGAAATAGAAAGATAGGTATGGCTTCACCGTTACCAAACCGCAAAACATTTGAGGCTCTTCAGAGAAGTGGAGATCACTGTTGAGAAATTGTGATGTGTTTATTCTAGAAGGGGAAACACCCAAAAACATGATTATCCACATTCACTGGGTGAAAGTACACGGCCAGATTTTAAAAAGACTCATCAAGTGCACTCATTAAATATTTGTCCTCATCCGACTGATAATTGATTTTTTTTTTTTCCTTCATTTATCATTCCGAGATGCATAGTACTTTTGCTGAAGGCCACCGAGTCAATCAGAAAGAAAGTCTGTGAATCAGTAGCAGATTATAATTAGGATGTGAATTGGGAGGTGCATAGAAATGGTACAGGCGATTTATGAAAGAGAAATCCTAGTTGAGCGTGGTCAATAGAGGGAGTGCCCCTTTCTTTTGTTGCATCAGCAAAAGACGTGAGGAGGAAGAACAAGAGAAAGAAACTAGCAAGAGTGTACCAGACCTTTCTTTTATTTTATTTTTAGCTGCTTCATCCTCCTTTCAAACCGCAAAGGTTGCACATAAACTGAGTTCTCATTCTGCAAATTTTGTCTTTGGCTTGAGGTTCGATTGCACGCGATGAGTATCACAGAGTGTTTTTCATCTCTTCTCAAATCGCACCATGGCCTGCATTAAGAATAAAACACTAACAAAAGAATGGAGGAAGAGAGCATCCATATCATGTTCTCTAAATTCCTCGAAACGACAATATGCAAATACACCAGATTTCGCTGTTTTTCTTCTTCTCCTGGCTCATTTGTAATAGATTTATTTTGTAATGTAAGCACTGTTAGCAGTACGGTTACAATCCACAGCTCTGAGACACCAATCCGATGTCTTTCAATTTCTTTTCCTCCGAGATGGGTGTGATGTCGGAAATTATTTGTATCAATGAGCAAACAAATTGGCTTTTTTTTGTTACCTTTTTAGAAATGCAGAAACACGAAGACAGGCTATAGAAATAGTTGTGCGGGTAAGGTGTGCAGGTCAATTTTGGGCAAGATAAGAACACGGAAGGAGTATTTTTGTATCATAGAAGTACACTGTATGAACATTCTTGTCTGGAAAGTGAAAGATTTGATGCTGCATGTCATGCAAAGTATTGATTCTGCCATGTGACTTGAGAAGCATGGAAAAAGAAAGCCCTGAACAAAACAGTTAAAAAAAAAAGTCTGTAATTTCTACCTGCTATCAGTGTTACTTGCAGTGGCATTTACAAAATGAAACTAGCACTGATATTTTCCATCCAAAAGAACATCACGTTTCACGGCAGATGATCGTAGTGGTGGCGGTTATAAAATTAACCCAGATGCATCGAGATTGGAATAACAGTGCCAACAGAATACGCACAATATAAGGAGGGAACCACGGGCCAGTGAATATTTGCTGTTGCCATGGAAACGGGAAGATGGAGATTATGAAATTGGAGCGATTAAAGTGAACGAAGCAAGCATGACATGCACATATTTGAATGGGGGTTGCTCAATTTTTCTTTAACATCGTGCTCTCCATTCTGCTCAATACAAAATCAGCCATCATTAACGATATCTTAAAGATCATTTCTACCAAGCCAAAATCGTCATTTCATATCAAAGCATGGTGAATACACATCAGTTCTACCATGCTATGAAAAAATGAGAGAAATCTATATTCTTTGTCAGACAATAAATAAATCAACACGTTTGATATCTTAAATGAAGTAGAAAACCTGTCCAAGAGTGAACAATGCGATGGCAAATATGTTTGAAATTCAATTACTTTTCAAGTGTAAATGAGATACACCCAATGAAATGATAGGAATTCCTTTGTTTTGCATGTAGTAAATTGCTGTTTTTAAGGAAGTAGGATCATTTAGAATGTATTCTTTAAATTCACGTATGGCATTCAATGGAATCATTCCAAACACTTCATGCTACTGAGTGCTGATGTTTTCTGTAAAAAAAAAAGAGAGAAGAAGATATATTGTAAAATGGACTCAAGGATGTAGATACATGTAATCAGATCTTATATCATCAAGTAAATTTTACAGTCCCCCCCCCCCCTTAAATTAAATGTTGTGAGATATGGGGCTCATTAACATCCTCTCTCAAGCTACACGAAGGGGAATGATATAATCCAGTTGAGTACGGTCTCTTGGTAGGCATAAATTTTGCGTACACTTACATGAATCTTTGCTGTAGATGTTTCATTAAAGTGATGCAAAGGATAGGACTGAAATTGTCTGAAAATTCATTCAGTTTGAAACATATAAACCTCTTTCTGGAGAGATGCTGGATGTCCCGCAAGACTGTGATATGAACTATGGGATTCACGTAGGCAAAGGGTTGAATTATCTTGAAAGAAAACTGTATGCATCCTGAAATGTTTGTTACTAATGAGAAGATTTGTAGATCCAGAATATAGGCTGGTGAAGAAAGAGTAATTACAATGTAAGGACATGCCTTTTTCAAGAGCCTTGTGGATCTACATTTAGGGCCTACTTGTACCTCTTGTGTTTTGCATCTTGAGAGAGATTTGAAACAAAAATACTTGAGGTCAGCGGGTATCACTAAAAGCTTCATTTCCTTGTTCCATTGAAAAGAGGATATATGCAGTGTTTTCGACGATTGCAGGTCATAATGAATTAATGAGAGCTCTTGTAGACACAAAATTGTGAGCAGTCTGCCATTTATATAACCTTTTTTTTTAATACCCAGTGTGTGTTTCATTTTCTTCTGATCTTCTTAAGAATCAAGGATGCCCCCTTTCCCTTTCCAATCTCCCTCACCTCCCCCCAAATAGGGTTGTTGTGCATGATCGCAAATTAAAGGCAAACATGTATTTCACTCCATGCGTATTTGCCGAGGCGGTGTGGCTGACGTGTTTGCCCGTCCACGGACCTTCCAAGATCCTATGAACTTAGAAACCAGATCCCTTTGAAGGAAGACAGCGGGCCATCGATACCGCAAACACAACCAGGCAGAAAATAGCCATCGATTTGCAATTAACGTCACCGCCGGTAGTCACCCCAGGAAAAAACGGAGTCACCGTGTACACACAAGCAGAAATCACAAGCCCATATTTTACGTGCGACTTAGCATGTGGTTTCAGACCTTTATATTTGTTCTTTTTCTTCAAAGATCCAAGAGCGAACTCATGCACGAGTGTGTACAAGGCATAGTTTTTTTTTTCTTTTTTAATTGCCTGCTCGTTTTTGTGCAGCACAACTGAAGTAAAATTTTAATCAGAATTTCCAGTACCTCCATTAGGATGAGAATACACATGTTCCGTACAGTGCTTTTAACAAAAAGAAAAAGGAGTATGAATCCAAAGGAACCAGCACAATGACAGTTTTCACTTCAAAGTTGACTACTGATTTAAGGGAACAGCAAGATTCTCAGATAAAAGTGTCCATTTCTTGTTGTAATCATCACTACCTTCCTCCCTTCCTATGATGCATTGCAAACTAATAACTTTCTACCAGTGACAACAGGAAATGGATTTGTCATGCAGAAACCCCACCGGTGATTACAATATTTTTGTCATGAGGGATTGATTTCAGATAGTTATAGACATTTTTATTTTGATATAAATCAGCCATCACCAATGTTGCCATATTCTGCAGCAAGCTGTAAGGTTTCCTTCCGCAGTGTGTGGACAAGTAATGGCAGCCATAGATTTTTCCAAACCTAGATGAGAGAAAAGTAATGAACTGTTCTTCATCTTCGTTGATTCTCCCATTTGGCTGATACCATACAGTGTTAAAGTTTTATTGTGTGCCTGGAGGAACGATGTAAATGCAAGCAATTCGAGCAAGGTGTGCCCGGAAGAACGACGTGAATGCACATGGGGCTTGTGTTATAGTTACAGGCTTCGCATGCGATGGAGGGGGGTGTTCCCCCTCCCACAGTAGGGAGAATTTTTGAAAATCTGTGTGTGAAAATGGCGTTTTCCTGCATCTAAAACACCACTATTTTTGGTATAGAGGCCATTGCCATAAATAGAAAAAAATAAAATTACAAGTTTAAAAAAAAAAGATGAAAAAAAAATGGTCCGCGGATTTTTTTTTTTTTTTTTTTTTTTTTTTTTGGGGGGGGGGGTTGCAACCCCCCCAACCACCCCCCTCTAGATCCGCTTCTGACCTTCCTTGAATCACATGCATTCTTGTCATTCTTCCGGGCACAGAGCATTTTGTTTCTCACTGCCCCGAAAATGGAATTCATTGTTCAGAAATAAAAGTAAGACATCCTTAAGAGGGTGTGTCTGTGTTTGTGTATCACTGCATTCTTTTAATGTTGCAGAAGTGTTCTGCATATCTCTGAATGCATTCTGAGTCAGTGTGTGTGAATGTGTTTTAAATCCATTGTATGTATGGGTAGATGTGTTATGCAAATGTCTGTGAATACATTCAGTGCACTTGAATGCCAGTTGCATGTCTGAATGCATTTGTACAATAGTTCTGAGAAATTTGTTGTATGACTGATAAAGCACCAATGAATGCACTTTGTATGAATTTGTTATAGGCTTATGAGTAGATTCTTTTACTGTTTTACTGTGAACCAATGCATTTTGGTCTGGGAATGTATTTTTATGTCTTTACAGATGAGTGTATTCATCTGTAGTGGATGCATTTTAGCCTTTTGAATGTATTGTAGGTCTATAAATGTATTCTTTATACAGGTATCTGTGAATGCCTTTTTTTGGTTAGAGAATGCATTCATGGTGTGTTCATAATACATTTGATGTCTTACTTTTGGTGATGTTGAATACAAGGCAAAATACTTGCTTCAAGCATTTGTGTCTCACTGAATTTCATGCATATGACTTCATTCTACAATATAGGCTAAAGAATGCATTTCTGACACCTTTAATACAGTCTGTTATATATAGATGTAAAAAAGAAGCTCATTAGGCCAGCAATCTTTGTTTTTCTGCTTCATTTCCTTTATTACTGTCATAATCATATTCATGTCTCCTTTCTCACATTGCAGTCTGAAATATTTGAAGAGGTTGACTTAACCGATGTAAGCGTCGCTGAGAACAGTACCAAAAATGTCAACAATAGTTTCAGGGTAAGTTTTGGAAAATGTTTACTCTCTTCTCTTTTATCCTTGTCTCCCCTACCCTCCCCTCTTTGCCAAATTAGGCTATTCTTCAATTGATTTGAGGTTCCTTTTCACATGTCATGTTCACATAAAGATGTAGAGATTTTAAGTTCTTGAGTTATATAACCTTTTTCTTTTAGAACAGATTGCATTTTAGTTTTCTGCAGCTCACCTGAAAATGGATATCTTGTTTAGATAGCCTGTGCATGTAAGATAATAATACAACACCACCCATTTGTTCAGTTGAATATGACAGGATTTGATTAGAGTAGTCATATTGTAATCAGAGTTCTTTTCTACGCTTGACTTTTGTATCCTAGGAGATCAAGGTATTTTTCAAGAGATTGGATTAGGTTTGTGTGCTCTGCACACAGTAGATGGTTCGTGTTCTTCATATAAAAAAGTGCAAATGTAAAGAGTATCCTTACTGACAATAATCCCCATGTTCTTAAAGAACTCTGCAATCTACATAAAAGAAAAGAAAAGAAAATCTGGCAGCGGGATTATGGGTGTCATTGGCCAGAGATGCTGGTCGTCATGGGTAACCGCATCCACGCATCATCTCTCCCTTCGTTCTAGGTCATCACACCATTCCGCACTCTCATCCTATGTGCCTACAGTCGTAAGGAGATGGAGGACTGGATCAGTGCACTCCGCTCTACCTCAAACAGGGATTTCTACGAGGTCAGAATCTAACCCCAACCCCTAATCACCATCCCCCTTCCCCCGCCCACGATCCCACGTGCTTTTTCATCCTTATGCTAGCATTAACTTTTAAACATTAATTACCTAAGAGGTCAGAATCTCCCATCGCCCCCACACTATTCTCTCCAGTTAACCCTTCTTCATCACTTTCTCTTGTAAGTTTTGTCTCAAACACCTTTTTATGAGTGTAGAATCACCCTCACCCCTCCTTTCTCCCTATTTCCCTGTCCCTTCACTCTTTGAAAAACTCTTTATATGCAACAGTGTAACCCCTCCCCCTCCATGTGTGTCACATCATTCTGAGACTACAAGTCATGAACACTTTTTGAAAGCATTCTGATTTTCAAAGCCATCAAACTTTTTGGAGAAGAGTTCATGCTGGAAATGCGGTGCAGCAAATTTGTGGAGAGAATTGCAACTTTTATTTGCTGCCAATTCTTTGACAAGCCTAGGGCTGTGACACTTGCAAAGTGCTGTGGCATATTGCGACTTATGGATTAGCTTATGCGTGGTTGTGCGTTTGAACAAAATATGCAAAGTTGGCGAGCCGTGGACTGAGTCCGACGTGTGAAGATGACATGCAAAGAGTTAAGTTAGCTTTGTCTGAGGCAGGGAATTCTACATGTTTAGAATAGCCTCTCACCTCACCTCCTCCCACCTTAACCTTATTTTGTGGCACCCAACTCTGTTTCAAACAGAGTTCGTTTTCACACGTATAAAAAAATGCAATCATAATGCTGAATTTCAAGCACAACTGGAATTACAATTCCTGTTATCGTCCATTCACACAACTGAGGATGGCTTCGTGGATTTCTGTCAATCACTATTGAAAAGTAACCCGTACTTTGACTGCAATGCAAGCATTTGAGGAGTGCAGTTTTTCTGCAGCAAGCAGTTGAGAGGTCACTGTACGCCCCGCCCCCAAAACACGATTTTGAAGGTCAATCCATTCCCAAGACTGCTTGTTCCGTAATTCTGGCGGATGATGATTGGAAAACATCTCATGCAGACTGTCATTTGCAGCACGATTGGAATTTGGATTCAAATCACCCTCCGCGATTCCAGTTTGCATTCACACGGCAAGAATACTGTCATTTGAATCACGATTCTGGTGATGCATCATTACAAGCGTGCGTGTTTCAAATCAAGCACACTCGGTACGTGTGAAAACGAGGAGAGATTTCCACAAGGTCAGATTCTCCCATCACCTTCCCCCTTCCCAATCTCCTTCAATCCCCCCTTTATGTTTGACCATCAAGCAGGCTGAGGCGGAGTGAAAAACAAGATAATCACACCATCTGTCTTCTCGCAAAGCCACATCATCCATATATTCTTGGTGTATGCTTCTTCCCTATCTATCTTTTTACCACAAAGCAGGGATATTTTTCTTTTTTTTTTTTTTTTTTTGGTAGATGATGGGAGTACCAATTTAAGGTGAAAAAGGCAATGGCATGTCTTAGAATCTGATTGTGTTAATCTGTTTGTCTCCAAGAGTCCAATACATCTTCTTTGAAGCTTGTATTGACTGTAAGTAGGCAGCATTTATTATTTGCAGTAAATGACAATCATGGTGAAGCCTAAAAGATAGATGAATGATGTGTAAGCTGAGGTAGGTATTTATTGAGAGGATTTAACACAATTTTCCCCTCAACAGAGATGGCAGTGTATAAAATCCATGCATATTTGATATGTTGAACAGAATCAAGGAAAAGTGCGTTTTGTTGCCAGATGTTTTCTAAAGGGGATGGCTTCAAATATTTTTTTTTTCTAAGTTTGCTCTCTCTCTATTAGTGGTAAAAAAAGATGAAACAAACCGTGTTTTGACTCAAATACTACAAGTTTAACAAATGAAGAACAGGATGAAATATCTGGCTTCTTGATTTACCCCATGTTTGAGCAATAATTCTACTTGTGTTTTTTTTCCTTCTCCAATAACTGGGAACAGTCATTGCCTTTGATACTACCCAACCCAGTTTTGTTTTCAACAACATCGAAAAAAAAAAGAAAGAAAAGAAGCAGTTACCCTTTCTTCATTACTGGATAGAATGCTGATACTGGCTCTCAGCTGCCCCTCTCATTAACATACAAATGAGATTTTGTGGATTTGAGGTCAAGTTTTTGCTTACCACTAGGTTTTGTCTTTCTATCTTTCTTTCTTTCTTTTTCTTTTTTTTTTCTTTTTTTTTTTTTGCATGCAGAGGTAAAAGCTACTGATGCGTAATTCTGGTGTGAAGTCACGTACCAAACTGTGAATTGTCTCTGATTAAACACCTCTCCATCCATCAGCACTGCTAGATTAATGTACAAAAGGAAAAAAAATGGTTTCTTCTGGAAATTTGAGTAGTGTATGTTTGCACAAGATCTCCACAGAAATAGCTGCACTTCATTTGAGAATGCTTTCTATCAGATTTCAGTTTGCAGTGCATTCTTTGTTTCTTCTTCTTCTATGTCTCAAATTGCCACAAGGACTTGCATCAATACTACATGTAGTAGAACACATTTCTGAAAGTTTGAGGAAAATCAGGCAAACCGTTCAAAAATTGTACATTTTTAAAGTTCCTGTGAAGTCAGTGCTGGATGAGAAGACTACTACAGTGTATGATGTCACATATGTAGAACGATAGATAAGAAAAGTATAAACTATAGTACATGGACTATAGGTTTTCTAAAGATGATTTAAACAAGAAAAAAAAAAGAGTTAAAGCTGCTACACAAACTTTTTGAAATTAATGAAGTAGCATTTGCTCTGTCTGTCCAACAAAGAAAAAACGTAGGTATGATTGATTATCAAATGTATTTGATGCTTGCCCAAATGTATTGTAGACTTGCCTTACTGTATTAGTACTTGCCCCAGCTCTTTTTGATAGCCCAAAATGTCTTTCATACTTGCCCACAAATATCATGTATATTATACTTGCCCATATGTATTATACACTTGCCAAAATGTATTAGATTCTTGCCCCAAATCTGCCATCTGTGCAGACAAAAGATGTCTGAGAGACAGACGTGTACAGACTACAAGTTTGTGGGGAGAGGATATACTGATAGAACATACATTGTATATTCTCCACATGGTGTGGGAGACCAAATTATTGTGTCCACGAAAAGTGTTAAAGTAATACATACTGGAGTGGTCTCTCTCTCTCTCTCTCCGTCCCGACTTCCTCTCTCCTTCTCTCCCCCCCCCCCCCTTTTTCTCGCTTCCTATTAAAGTGGAATTCTTAATGTTGAGTACCAAAAGGACATTGACCTTCGATGGTTAGGATGAGTGCAAGGTACCACAAGAACAGGAGCAGCCAAAGAATGGCGCAAACTCGACATCTTCATTAGATCAGGGTATGTTTCATAAAGCTGTTCTTGTAAGTTACAAACGATTTAAGAACGACTGGCGATCAGTTCTTGTGCTGAATTATGGAAATTCTGATAAGTTTAGCACATCAGAACTGATCAACAGTCGTTCTTAAGTCATTCGTAACTTTAAGAACAGGTTTATGAAATACCCCCCCCCCCTTGCTGGCATTACTCTCCATGTCCAAGAAACTCCTCAAAAGCACATCCATTTTTTCAGCTATAGTGTTTACTTCTTGAAATATATGCTATAATCATATTCTATGTTCTTGAAATAGTATGAATTTAGCTACTAGATGTGGCATATCTCTGAATACGTATATGCAATCTAGGTCTTAAAAGCAACATAAAGTATTCTTTTGAGAGATGCATTGTGCATTTTCTTTGAAAAATGTTAACCAACCTCATCTTGGATACTCTTTTGATGGAAACAGTTCAAATTATATTGAACCAGTGGGTTTCCTAGGAGCCCATTTTTCGTATAGGGGACATCAATGACTAAAATTTCTTATGGCATCTTTATCCCTCAGTCACATTAAGTGTGTGGCTGATTTTCCTTTGTCATAACAAAAAAAGAAGGCAGGGGTTTGGCCATACCCCCCTCCCCTTCCCTCCCCCACCCCCACCCCCATCTTTCTGTATGGCTATGTACTTGTGAGTCTACCTGTTTTTGTAACTACTTACATGTACCATGTATGTGACTGATGGTGAATACTCGCTCCTGCCATGGCAATAGAGTGCAAAGAAGTGAGATTCAAGCCTTTAGATTTCTCATACTGCATCAATTTACACCTCTGCCATTCATTTCTCACTCTATAATACTCCATCGCTTCTACAGCGAGAGAGTAAAAAACAACCCTTCTGATTTTTGTTTTCTGAAAAATGCCATATTTTTAGGTACGGTGGTCAGTGTTGTCGAGGGAGGATATTGTATTGTACTTGACATACAGATCCTACAGCATATATTTGTTATGGTCAGAGCGCTCCTGAAAATAGATGTTAAGTGTGCATTTACATCTGATTGTTGTTTCCACTAGCAATCAGTACCTGCCTTCCCCACCCCTCCTTCCCCCCATGCCAATGATCTTGATTATGTTGGCATTGTTTGAGTAAAAGGTCAGTCTTTACATCTGACTCACTGAGGGTTTTTTGTTTGTTTGTTTTGTGTTTTTATTGATGTCTCCTGGTCTGCTGTTGTCAGGACGATGTTTGCTAAACGCTTCATGGTTTCCAGCATGGATTCTGCTCCTTATTATCTGCTTGTCACAGAATTTGAGGTGTACAGATAGTATATGTCTGTCTTTACAACCTTTCGAATTATATTGCTGATGATGCTTGTCACTCATGCCGTCCAACTTGGAAGTTGAATCAGTGATCCTAATGCTAGGGATAATTAAAGCAGGGAGCTGTTCTATAAAAAGTACCTGTACACATAGTGTGTTTTTGAATTGAGATAATCCTGTTGAGTAAACATCTGTCATGAAAATCAACAGGAAGGCCATCTGTTCATCTGTATTCTGCCTTCCAGAAAAAAAAAAAACTACAGCAGGGCCAATGATCCACATGTTGCTATTCATGAAGAAACAACAAAAACAGAAATTTGAGCGTGTTTTTAGGTAAAAGCAGCTGAATGTGTGAATGAGTTAACGTCTCTGTCTTTACCCGAGTGCCGAGTGGCGTCTTGGGTCTTCACAGGTGCCAAGCGAGAGATGGCACCCCCTTTCCAGTACCCTTCGCACAGATTCCATTACTTGACGTCAACGTGAAACTTTGACTCGCGTAACATTGTCCTTTCCCTCACTGGAAAGCTTTCTGGAATTCTGTGATTTTTTGTTCTTTTTCTCCCATTTTCTTTTTTTTTTTCTTAAAGTGGTGGAGATGCACTCAATTAAGATTAATACCCGACCAGAAATAGAAGTGGAGGATGACGAGTGGTAACAGATCTAAAGTGGGTCATCCCAGCGGGCCACGTTGAGCATCATCCATTTATCTCTTCTCTCTCTCTCTCTCTCTTTTTTTCTTTTTGACAAGAGTGTTGCGTCAAAGATACGATGGAATAAACCTCAATTTTGTGGACTTGTTGAGCGAGGGCTCTCGTTCAGAATGTGGACATCCAATCTGGAAGATGATGACTGGAATGGCATAAACACATCAAAGCAGTCAGTGACAAAGTCACTAGGGATGGTTCCCATCGCAGGCTCTGAGCTGCTTTGTCTTGGAGAAGGAACAAGAGGATACTTCAAGCAGTCCGAGAAAATGAAGGAGAGGTCAAATAGAATCTGTATTCCTCAGTACTGTTCTTCAAGAAGAAGATGCAAGGTGCAAGATATAATGATTGAATGCAATGTGGCAGAGGGGGAGAATGTGATGTATTAAAGGTGCAATGTGTCAATCCCATGAACACTGTTGAGAAGTGAGAATATATCGTGAGGTGCAAAGTTTGATGACATCACAAGGCTGTGATTTAAAGACATAATTTACAATTTGCAGATGAAACCAAAAACAGCATTAGTGCTTCAAAATAGTTCTAGAATGTGAGTTGGGGATAGAAACAACCAATATAAAAATTTGAACCAGTATAATTGATTTTAAGTATTGTTAAATATACAAAATGTGAACAATAGTTATTATAAAAAGGTTTCCAGACTAAATTGTCTATAGTTATAGTTTAATGAGAAAAATAGTGATATCTCCGTGTATTTTAGGTTTTATTGCAAAAATGTTTTATGGTAGGATGTTTTGTGGTACAACAGACCAACACATATATGCATGAAATGTAATATCTTGAACATTTTTAAAATCACTATTCCCAAAGTGCTTCCAAAGGTAAACAGGACCTTTAAGGTGCAAGAGTTATTGTATCCATCCGGTGAATACTATGGGGAGGGGGGGGGGGGGAACAAGAACTTTAAGTGAGGTGCAAAGGTTAATGGTATCACAAGAACATGAATTAAGGTGCAAAAGCTAATAGTATCAATCCTGGGAACAATGGGGGGGGGGGGGTAAATCCAATGATGATGATGATGATGATGATGATGATGATGATGATGATGATGATGATGAAAAGCATTTATATAGCACCATTTGTCTGCAGAAACATTCAAAGGCACCCAGCTCCCACAATGTGTCACACATCATTCACAAAGTTGCTGGAAAAGATAGGTCTTCAGTTCAGATTTGAAGGTATTGAGGCTGTTGCAATTCTGAAGCGGGGCTGGTAGAGAGTTCCACAGATGTGGCGCAACAGAAGAAAAGGCTCTATCCCCATACATTTTTAGGCAGGTATTGGGAACATTGAACACCATTGGAAGGGGGGGGGGGAACCAAGAACATGATATAAGATTGATGGTATCAGAACATAATGTATGGTGTGAGAGCTAACTGTATTAATCTTATTAATAGCATGGGGGAGGGCAACAAGAGCATGCAGTATAGCACAAGGATTAATCAGTTGCTGATCCGGGGGGGGGGGGGGGGGGGCACACCTGGCGTGTGCCTCCTTTAATTCTTATAAAGACTCCTCCCCTTTACGGAATTCCTGGATCTGCCCCTGTTAATGACATCGATCCTATGAACAACATCGGTGGGGGGGGGGTAAGATCTTGAGGTGCAAGGGTTGCTGGTATCACAAGAGCATAAAGTTAAGTGCAAGGTTTAACGATATCGATCTTATAAACAATATTTGGGGTGAGGACATGACGTGAGGTGCAAAGGTTAATGGTGCAATCACATGAATGTGATGTACGGCACAGGAGTTAACATTATCAATTCTATGGATAACATGGGGATGGGGGTTAGAGCATGAGGTGCGAGGATTACTGGTATCACGAGAATTTGATGTTAAGTGCAAGTGTTAATGGGATCAATCATATGAACACCATGGAGGGGGGCAAGAACATCATTAAGGTTCAAGGTTCGATGATATCACAAAAACATGATGTAAGATGCAAGAGCTAATGGAATCGATCCTATGAACAGCATGGGGGAAGTAAGGACGTGATGTAAGGTAAAGGGGTTAATGGTAATGAATGCTGTGAATAGCCTGGTTGGGGGGGGGGGGGAGCAAAAGAACATGCTGTGAGATACGAGTTCATAGTATCACAAGAACGTGGTGTAATGTCTGTTGAATGGAAAGTCATTTTCACCCATTTAGCTCGAGTGGCTGGCTCAGGTGCAGTGTCAACAGAATGCTCACGAGTACGGAAGGATGTTGGTTCTCGAGATGAAGTGTTGGAAATGGGGTAAGGGGCGCAGGGAGGGGGGACGATCTTATAGGAGGAGGATCACCAACAGGGTATGAAATGAAAATTGTCAAAACATTTCAGTTGGTACAACCCTGTATGTATAGACTTTTGGGGCTGTGTTGAGTAAAGGCATTCATGCTCATTTGGTCTTTTTGCATTGGTAACCTTAAACTGTGGATTTCTTCTGCTTTTCCTTAACCTTCTTATTTTTCTTCAGTTTCCTTGTCACTCCTTTCACTTCTCACTGCTATCGTTCTCATGCTCCACATCCCTTCCTGCCCCTATTTTGATAGCAGTTCTCTGTCATATTATTGTTGCTGTTTTTATTCATCCTTCTGCTTCTCTGCCTCTTTTAGGTTGCACACGATATCATCGTTCTGATGAACACCAGTGTTTGGCGTGACTATGAGAGTGGGTGTTGTTCGTGGAATTGGAGATGATGTTGACATCACTGTAATGATTCTGTTGAATCCAAGGTATTTAAGGGATGAAGGCCTTCGATAGGTACGAGTTTGACGTGATTGCTGTTCGGGGGGGGGGGGGGGGGGGGAACGAGGTTGGAAAAGAGCGTCTTATAGGAGCGAAAGAAAGTGGGAACTGTTGCGTGAAATGGAGAAGGCGTTGGCGCTTAAAGGGATTGTACAGTTTTGGTTGAGATCTAATTTCAGGTTTCTAACATTTTTTGGTGAGATAATGAGAAACCTCTTATGAAATATGAAAGAGCATTTAATTCTATGAGGAATTCAACATTTATTTGATGAAAATTGGTTTTGAAATGGCTGAGATATCCAAAAAGAGCGATTCTAATAAAGTGTGGGACCCACACTTAATTACGATCGCTTTGTTTTACTTTGTTTTTGGATGTGTCAGTCATTCCAAACCCGATTTTCATCAAATAACCTTTGAATTCCTCTAAAAATGGTATGCTCTGTACTATATCATAATTGTTTTCTTGGTATCTCGCAAAAAGTTAAAAGCCCAATTCTCATCTCCACCAATACTGTACCATCCCTTTAAGCAGGGAATTCAATGGAAAAAGCACTCAGACTCACTTATCGCAGGCAACAGGGGATGTATTTGATGTGAAAATTATCACAGATGCCCCAGTGGAGGTTGTTATGATGGTTTAGTTCAATAATACAGTGTAATTACATATCCAACTATGATATCCAGCTATAATATTGGTTTGTGTCGAAATTAAAAGGACAGGGAAAGAGAGAAAGGGAGAGAGAATGGGAGAGGATGAGAGAGAAGAGTAAGGGAAGGGAGTGGGCGGACACAGAATAACACGTCAGGACAGCTATGGTGTTCAAAACTGGCAAATAGAAAAGGAGTGAATTAATGAACACCCTTACATCAAGGCCTCAATTCTTCCTCTTTGTTACTCGGAAATCATTGCAAAGTTCCTTTCCACACTCGTTACCGGGGGGGGGGGGGGGGGTGGTGGCCAAAAAAGAAAAAAAAAATGCAGATGATAGAGAGAAAAACCTGCAAAGTGATCATCATCTCCTACCACCCTCCCCCCCCCCCCACCACCCCACCCAAATTGTTAAAGCCACTTTTCATGCAATCTGGACACAGCAGGCAGTCAGTAACAATCTCTCATAGGTTGACATGTTTTTACTCCAAACTCTCTTGCCACTCTAAAGGACGGAGATGCGAGTAGAGGTTATAAAATTGTCCTTTTGTGGGGAGTGTTTGCTGAGAAAGTTGGGAAAGCACATCAAATTTGTTGACCGTTGCACAGACTTGAAATTTGTCTGCTTCTCAAAGAAAGAGATAGCAAGAGAGATTAAAGAGAGTAGAAAAAAAAAAATTCGTACCAGACAGATCTATAGACCAACAGATAAACAGAGCTCTTGATAGACAGGCTAAAGACTCCGTAGTCAGAGAAGTTAGCAGCTGAGTATTAGCAAACATTTCTCCCTCTGCGTGGAAGCTAGCAAGAGAAAAATCTCAGTGAATCCTGATTTCTGTGGTAGTTTTTTTTTTTTTCCAACCTGCTTTACCGCTCATGTGGCTGTGCTTTCCCAAAATTTTCTAAACCAAGACACTTTGTATGAGAGAAAGAGAGCAGAACAAGCCTGGTTCCAGGGGGTAAACTAGGCCACCTGAAGCACGGGGCCCCTTAAGGATGTTTCAAAAAGAGATATATATATATAGGAGGGAGAGATAGGCAATGAGGGAAACATATTAAGTGAGAGAGAGAGATATATAATGTGAGAGAGTGAGAAATATATGGAGAGAGGGAGGGGGAGATGTAGATAGAGAAAGAGTAGGACAGAATTAGAGATGATTAGAAACAAATGCAGGAGAAGAAGAAGAGAGGAGAGAGGGAATGAAACACACGAGACAGAGAGAAGCAGACAAGAGAAAGAGGAGATTGATGCCGGTGAGGATGAGAGAGAGAAAAAAAAAGAAGAAGCAGAGATAGAGTAGGACACCGAGAAAGAGACAAATACCGAGAGATCAGACATGAAAGAAACAGAATAAGAGAGATAGTGAGATAGTGTGAGATAGAGACACACACACACACACACACACACACCGAAAAAGTCTGTTAGAAAAAGATACATCACGAAATAGAGCGAAAGTCAGGAGCGGGACAGGGGGTTATTTGTTGAGGAAAGTGTTTGCCGAGGGTCCAGGAGAATGATGAAAGTTGTCGGGACAAACACGGTGGAAGTGGACGGTTGAAATAGAATCAGAACCAGGATATAGAGGCAGAATTGAAGGGGAAGGGGTTGGGGGGGGGGGGGAAGAAAGAAAGGAGATGGTGAAAGGAGGGAATGCACTTTTCTCTACTCCGAGATGGGTGCTCGGTGATATGCGTGCCTGGTGCTTGAACCCTGGGAGGCAAACTGACCAGAAGACGTGTTCTCACAAGGAAGTATCGCAACATGTACTCAAATGCCGCAACATTTCAAATGCCGACGTTTGAGCGTGCCGTTCAGACTCCGTCGACAATCTGAACAGTCGCGGATATCATAAGATATCTTGCCACCGCAATGCATGTGCATGTACTCAGCCTGATATTCTAGGGGCGATGTAATATTGGCTATGATAAAACAACAGGTGTCGTAGCTACAGATGTAGCTAGCTGCACATTTTGTCTGGGTCTGTTTGAATTGAGAGGAATCCAACAGGGAATTCATGTTTCAAATCAAATATGGCAAACTCCATATATTTTGTATTTTTTGCCTCATTTTTTTACCCCTAACCGGCTACATTGTACATGCATAAATATCAGATCATCGTCTACAGCTTAGCTTACACTCGGTCCTCGCACTTACGACCGTCATGGTGATGACGCTTTTTCCGTTTGTGCACCCCCCCCCCCTTCTCCAGAACGTCCTTCCTACTCATATTCAGTACTCCACCTCTATTGACATTTTCAAGAAGAAACTCAAGACCTGTTCATTTGAAGAACACTATTGATGATTGTGTGATTTCAGGATAATTTGAACTCATAGTCGATTTTTATACTGTATACGCCATATATTTGATAAGTTTATTTTTATTTTTATTTTTTTATTTTTTTTTATATTTTTTTTCGAATCAGGACTGGAGAATATTTCAAGCCTCAACAATTTTGTTCTTCTTTTTCCAGTAAAAATCATTTGACATTTCCAAAGAGCAAATGAGTGTTTACACACACACCCACACTCACACACACATGTGTGTACACCCCTCCCCACCCCCACACACATGCATGCAAAGATGACATATCTTCTAAATTAATTAATATATCATCTATTCCATTTGATAATGTTCACGTTGGTCATTTTCCAGGCCGCTCAAGTTTCCAGACATTCAATACCTGAGTTTTGCTGAGCTCAACAGAAAGTTTTATTATTTTTCCTCTTTTTTTTTTTGAAAGTGAAGATAGTAATGAGATATTCATATAATATATTCAAACTTTTCATAGTGGTAAACAGATAATTTTTCAAGCCTTTTCATCGAAAAGTGAAATAAATATAGACAGACATCAATACATAGACAGATGTGCCTGGAGGCCCTTCACCAAACGCAGTTGATTTCAAGGTTGTTGTATGTATGTGTGTATGTGTGTGTGTGTGTGTGTGTGTGTGTGTGTGTGTGTGTGCGTGTGTTGTTATATAGTTTTTGTTTTCATGTGGTTTAAACTGCAAATTGCTTGTGGGAAGGCAATGATACTGGTAGGAATGAAAAACCACTTCTCTTTTTGTTCAACCTGATACCACGTTGTAAACCTTCTGCACACTGAAATTGGATATTCCAAGCATGTATGAATTCTGTGGAGAATGTAAGAGTATCTCGATTCTAGACATTTTCAGGTAATATCATACATTCCCAGTCTTGGATGCTTTACTTTACAGCGGTCTCATGAAGTGGTGTGGGTTTTTTTTTTCTCCCAAGATTGTGACTTCTCTATGGGGGGAAAAAGTTATCTAAAGAAAAATTAATTGTTGTTCATATGGGCATTGACGAAAGTAGTGATGTAAGAGTTTCCTGTTATATTCAATTTTCAAACTCACAGCTGGATGCACTCTGTTGTCTTATGAAATCTTCCACGCTGCTGGTACTGACATGTCAATTTCATCCATTTCATGGTAATAGTTATCCATCGTGGGGAGTGAGTTTGTGGTGAATGTCTTCTAACTGTGTTGATTGTAATAATTGTTTGTGATTAAAATGGCTCTCACTGTGAGGAAAAATGACTTTTTGTTGTTGGCTGCTAGGTGTACAGTATGATTATCTCTTATTTAGTCATGGTAGACCATTCCAATTAACTGCAACCATAGAGCCAGCATTTCTGGAAATGTACACCGTATACAACGTACATCATCCCATCCCCTCAAAAATAGTAATGAATGCTAACACTAGCTGTTATCTCTTCAATTTTGCCAAGACAAAGTGTTATGCAACAATGTTTGTTTGAGACCTTTGACAGGAGATGACTGGTACAAGAATGCTGTTAAGTAAAAAAGGAATACAATTTAAAGGCATAATCTACCATTTGCAGATGAAATAAAAACCCAGCATTAGTGCTTTAAAATAGTTCTAAAATGTGAGTAAGGGATAGAAACAGCCACTGCAAAAATTTGAATCCGTATAATGATGTTAAGTATTGTTAAATAAACAATATGTGAGCAATAGCCATAATAAAACATGTTTCCAGACTAAACTGTCTACAGTTATGGTTTATTGAGAAAAATACTGATATCTCCTTATGTTATAGGCTTTATTGTGAAGAAAAAAGATTATACAGTAGGATGTTTTGTGATACAACAGACCTACATGTGTATGCATCAAATTTGATATCTTGAATATTTTTGAAATCACTGCTCCCAACAGTAAACAGGGCCAGTCCATTAAAATGTCATCAGCTTTGCCAAGACAAAATGTTATGCAGCATCAAATTCATTGGAGACGTTTGACAGGAGATGGCTGGTACAAGAATGCTGTTAAAACAGGCAAGAAGGGAATAAATATATTGAACTTTAATAGCTTGCTCTTGTATCTGCTTCTGCTGCAGTTCATATGTACATGTATACACTGTACAGACATACATGTACATGTGCCTGTTATTGTACCAGGAGTTGTGTGTTTTATTAATGAGCCAGGGAGTGTGTGAAACCAGTTGTATGGAATGTAATTTCATAATATCAGTGTCAAAAAGTCTTGGTGACTCAGAACAGGTTCCAAAAAGTGTTTCGGAAGTGAGATAACAGTCAAGAAATTTCTGTGGTGTGAATAATGATAATAATGATAATATTAATAATGATGATAATGATGATGATGATGATGATAATAATAATAATAATGATAATAATATTAATGATGATGATGAAAATAATGATAGCAACAACAATAATGATAATGCCAATAATGATAATGATAATGATAATGATAATAATCATGATAATAATGATAATGATGATAATGATAATGATAATAATATCCTCCTGTTACGCATGAAATGAAGTGTGCTGTATTGAGTTCACAAACCCTTCTGTTTGCCATTCAGTGAAGAGTGAAACATGTGGATAATGTTAAACTATCCAACTCTGCAAGTGCCTTTTGCTCAGATATCAAGAACTTCTTCACTCAAGAGGCTGTAGCTGATAGGTAAAGTCGTCTCGACGAAGTGCGGCGGTTCGTATCTCAGCCTCGCAATGCGATATCGCCCAAATTAGACTGGCTGCTGCGAACACGAGATGCTCCCTCTCTCTATCACCTCCTTCAAGAGATGACTGATTTCTCAATCTCGGGCGTTGGACTGAACGCACCAGTTCTCATGCAGCGGGTCACTGACCGAGCAAATAAAAAGATGAGAAAAAGGGTGGGGGGGGGGGGGGATGCACAACAAGCCGTGGTTTTCTGTGACGTGTTAAGTCGTTTCAAATCGCTATCGTCCAACGGTCTCTCACCCCACATATACCCAGTAGTCTGGGAGTGGGAGTGGGAATGTGAGTGTGTGTGTGTGTGTGTGTGTGTGTGTGTGTGTGTGTGTGAAAGAGAGAGAGAGATATTGAGTTCAATTTTATGTGAACTTGTACACACTGTAGTCATATGATACAGACGACTGTACTTCCGGACATTTTTCTTTACCCTTTTAGACTCTTTTCGCAGCATTTTTCTGGAGAACTATCATTTCTCGTCCAAAAACCTAGTAATGTTTCTCACCAAAATAGTTATTAAAAACTCGAGACAAAAAGGATTCCATGCAAAGAATTGTCCTCAGAACTACATTTCAAATTGCCCCAGTCTTTCATTCTGAGTTCTGAATCAAGTAACTTACATGAATTCATTCAGCACGCCCATTGTCCAGAGGGATATAATTTACCATTTACACATGTAACAATAACCCATCTTTAGTGCTTTTAATTTATTCTAAAATGTGAGTTAGGGATACAAACAACCAATGTAAAAATGTTAATCAGTGTAATTAATGTTAGGTATTGTTAAATATACAAAATGTGAACAATTGCTATAATAAAAATGTTTCTAGACTGAATCATCTGCAGTTATGGTTTATTGAGAAAAACAGTGATATCTCTTATATTTTAGGCTATATTGCAAAAATTTCATATGGTAGGATGTTTTGTGATAGAACTGACCTACAACACTGTACACATAAATGCATGTAATATGATAACTCACACACTTTTTGCATTGATCACTGCTTCCAGTGGTAAACAATACCTTTAAATCACATTCCATGTGGAGAAAGTTGCCATCTCTTGGGAGGATGGTGGGGGTGGGGTGGGGTGGAGGATTCGGAGGCACGTTTGGTTCCATGTGGAGGATGAGAGTCCAAATTTAGAGTTGAAGTACATGTACATGCTGGGGGAAGTGTTTGCGGTACTCATTTACAATCCCCGCGGAATACATTAAGAGCGGGATCTTGTGGTTTGCCTCGGATGCCAAGCTTCTCAGATTAATGTGCTGTCATGAAAGGATTTACTCCACTTACTCTCAGGAGAGCACGCTCCTTGATTTTTCCTGCTTTCTCTAGTAAATCTGCACGTACATGTGGAAATTATCTTTATTTCACCTTTTCATTCAGTGCGGTATATGCTAATCAAATTTGTAAGCTGAGTATGTATATTTCATAAGCCTCTGGGATATTTTATTTGTTTCACTTTATACAGGAAGTGCAGTCTGTACTAATTCTTTGTATTATCGCAGTGATTATGCCATCTATACTGTCGTTTTGTCCCTTTCCCACAATTTTATTACAGCTGAATTTCTCAACTTGTAAGTTATCAGTTTACAGGGAAAACTTATTGTTGTTTCTGTCCCTATTAAAAAAAAAGAAAAAAAAAAAACATAGACAACATTCTCAGTGCCTGAAATAGTAAGAGTAAATGGCTCACTGAAGCGTTGATACTCTTTGGAAAAAAAAAAAAAAACAACCCAAACACAATGCATGAGTAAATGTAGAGATTCAGTGTACAAGGTATCTAAATCAGCATTTCATGTCATGTATTGTTTTGCAGCAAATATTATTTTAGATATGCATGTGCTGTGGATAAGTTGACATTGCTTTAAATATACAAGAATGGCATTGTGTCGATATTTCCATGCTAGCCCCTACCTTGAGTGGCACCCTGCTTGAATGGAGCGGAAGTGGGTCACATGACCGCAATCCTGAGGGCCCGTGAGCCATTACAATGACCCTGATCTCCGGATTGTCGGGCCAAAAATAGAGGTGTCTTCGTAGTGAATGGGCGAGCGATAGCCTATAGCTATACCTCTCCGTGTGTGAGGGAGTGCTGATGGGCTGTACTCGGAAGTGATACCCCATGGGGGCAGAATCGAGTGATATTCCAGTTGCTGATTTGAGTGGAAGTTCATTAGAGATATTTCTTCCCATTCATATCTCTCTGTTCTTCTATCTCCTTCTGCTTCTAAAGTTCTCAATGTCTTTCTTCCTCTTCCTGTCGTTGTTGTTTTAAAGAAAGAAAGAAGAGAGAGAGAAAAAAAATGGGGCCTTTCTATCTCTTGGTAATCTCTAGATAATACAGTATTTCATATTATAATGTACATGTATCTACACATGATATTGTGGGCTGAGAACCAGAAGGGCATTATAGCAATTTTGAGGATATTGAGTTAAGCAAATGAGTTGAGCAAATTAGTTAAATAGTTGGTATTGAAACTGTTTAAAACATGGGAAAGTTGATAGATGCAGCCTTAGATGAACAAACTTCTGTCCTACAATGTTTGATCACATCAGCATGAGGAGAGACTAATTTGTTGGGATGGGGTGGGGGGGGGTGGGGGTGGAGGGGGGGGGGAGAGATACAAAATGACAATGAAGCAAAGTGATCAATGTGTCTGGCTAAGGACGCATGTTTGTCCAGCTAATGCTTGCTATTTTAAAGTGGTTGAAGTAAATGCAGAATGGACGATGATAAGAACAAATTAACGAGAGCATTTAACTCCGCAGCTCATCTTGTCACTCAAATATAATTACACAAGCTCATCTTGGTCTCTTGTTATCATGTAAAACACAAATTAGGAATACATCATTCTGAAGAATCACATGTGTATGATATAATCAAACATAAAACTTGTATTCAAGTGGTTTTACAGGCCTGCACCCATTATCAATTCTTAAAAAAAAAAAGCACACACACACACACAAACACACATACAAAACTTATCATAAGTGTGTAACATCAATGAGCTATAATTGATAGAAGTTGAAATTGAGATTTGAATTGCTCCTTTAAATTGCAAGTAAGCCCACTTGTGTGTAGAATCAGGTAGCTGCCAAAAAAAAAAAATAAAAAAAATTGTCACACACACACACGCCAAAAAAAAAATGTATTGGGGGAATTACACTTTAACCATGACAGAAAATAAGCATGCACTCTAATGCAGGATGTGATCAGGAAAGTGTGTGTGGGAGTGGTGAAGTAGTCGACCTGTGGAAAGCCAAACGAGGCTGGTATTGTGAGAATCATGCCGTACCCGCCTCCTTGATAGTAGCAGAGTGGTCACATGACCTCCTCATTGAGAAGGCCTGACTGGAGAGTGTCGTCATCAGAACGTCACATGCCGGTTCGTTATCTCTGCTGCTCTCTCTCCCCCTCCATCCCCCCCCCCTTCTCCATGTGCCCTCTCTCTCTCTCTCCTCAGCTGTCTTTACGGCGCTTCGAAAGCCATACGTACGCCGTCGAGGAGCGGGAGTTGATAAAAGCAGCATGCTTAGCGGCGGAGTTGTCAGTGTTTCTGACAGTCGATAGCTCTGCGTATCACTGCTAGAGGAGAAAATTCAGAGGACAGCTAATTTCCCTATCTGTCTGTGGAAGAGGTGAATGTTGTGTGTGGGTTCTTTCCCCTCAGTTGAGGTGACTCAGGAGCAGGAGAAATATTTTTTGGGGGGGGATTGTGCGTGAAAATTGTCTCCTGTTTACATGCAGATTGATTTCTCATTCTTCAATACGTCCTTTAGGATTCTACCAGTATCACTGCAAGTGGCGGATTTTCCCTTACACCTTTGGAAAATTTTCCCTTCCTTTTTCAGCTATCCTACTTCTTTTTCTAGTCTTGCCTGGGGAAATAAGAATTCTCTTTTGACTTGTGACTGGCAAGTATCTTTTTTTTTCTCTCTCTCTTTATGTTGAACTTCGCAAAGTCTTTACTTCCTGAAAGGGCAGATGGAAGTAAATAGTCACAGTGCATCTTTTTTCTCCGTAAGCTGTGAAAGTACAAGTTATCAAGGATTTTTAGCGGAGATCTGATATTTGGCTATACTGCACTGGATCTTTGTCTGGCTTAAGAACGCTGAGCTGCAATACAGTGAGGGCTGTGGATATAAGCACAAGTGCGAGAGCTGATCCCAGTGGAAAACACTAATTTCTGTCCGAGATTTAGGGCTTTTCCGTATAGCTCAGAGGGAAGGGGATTTTTGGGTGGCAGATATATTATTGAGGGGCTGCAGGCCATATGACAATTTGAAGTTCCTGGATACGCGGAGAGCGAACAATAACCACTCGTAGTACCAGCATATGTTGCTTCACATTTCAATCTCGGGATTGTGTTTTGGAGACTTTCAATGGATTACCGGTAGTACGTTTCAGCTGCACGCAGCTTCTCCGCCAGGGGATTCGGAGGGGCAGAAAACGCTGATTAGGGATCGCAGCTTCCTGTTGTGTCCGAGCAAGAAGAAAACAACTGGAATTGAAAGCAGAGGACATATGGGGCAATCTTCATTTGTGCTTACATTGTTAAGTCTCTTTTGTTTTGGTACATGTGTGTGATTTATCCAGCCAGGAATAGCAAGCAGCATAGTTCAGTGCCAGTACCGACTCGAGCATGGGTATAAAAGTCGTGTCTCGCCAGTAATTTACCATTGGATTCTCTCCCATTCGCATCAATCTATTCCTCTCCTTCACAAAATTTGGAGGAGTGTTGCGGTGATAGATTGGCGACAATTGGAGATGCAAAGTTGACCCAATTCAGCTGGTCCAGGGAGAGAAAAGAGAGCGTGCGGCTCATTTGAGGAACTGAAGGTCGTGCGTCTTTCCAACGACGAGTAACAACGCAGTGGCTGCTCAGGCTTTGGAGCAGATTTCTGCATTTAGATTTGATTGCAAAATTCATGGCAGTACGTCGAAAGGAATGCGTGATCCCCAGTCACGCCGTCTGGCATTGATCGAATCGGTAGAAATATCATATTAATATTAGTTGGAAGAAGGAGTGCACGTAGCCAGGCTATCTAGCCGGCGCAGTCTGCCGACGTGCCACTCGGCTGGTATGAATTTGCCTCGATTCCTAATTGGATCAGACTCGGTTGAAGACGCAGAGAATAGGTGGACTGACTGGCAGCATTCGAGCACTGTGGCTTTTGTCTCCGTCGTATAAACAGCTGGTATGCCATTGACTTTCAGCGAGAGTGTGTGGAGGCTGGCCGACACATTTGAAATGGACATTGCAGCCGCTGTTTTGCCAGCCTCCTAGTCAAAGGGAGAAATACTTCAAATTCCACTGGGTGTACATCACATTTATCAGCGCCGCTTGGAGGATCCTCAATCAAACTTTGAGAGTGATGCACTGTCGCATTGACCCTGCCCGACCTCAGGAATTGTAAAGTCTTCAGTGAATGTCGGAGGGCTACAACTTTTACATATATTTAGAAATATATGTATATTTTCTTTTCTTTATTTTTTCCGAAACTGCTGTGACTGTAAACAAGGAGCTCTTTCAATATGAATGAAATCAGCACAGAAAATATGTCCAGTGAAAGCAGCATCGACATGGTAAGATATTTCCTTGTCATATTTTGTGTCTCCCTTGTAGTTGCTTTTTCCCTCCCATTTTTTCTCTTCATTTTCATCATCTGGTATCTCTCTCCTTCTGTGCTTCATCCTCCTCCTCCTCCTCCTTCTTCCCCTTTAAACAACTTCTTTTCACTTTTTGCTATTATATCCTTACCTAGTATCTCTTAAAGGCCTTAATTTACCATTTGCAGATGAAACAAAAACCCAATATTAATGCTTCAAAATAGTTCTAAAATGTGAGTTAGGGCTAGAAACAACCACTGTAAAAAATTGAATCCGTATAATCAATGTTAAGTGTTGTTAAATACACAAAATGTGAACAATAGTTATAATAAAAATGTTTCCGGATTAAACCGTCTACAGTTACGGTTTATTGAAAAAAACACTGATATCTCCTCATATTATAGGCTTTATTGCAAAAATTGTATATGGTAGGATGTTTTGTGATACAACAGACCCACACATGTGCATCAAATGTGATATCTTGAAAATTTTTGAAATCAGCACTCCCAAAGGTAAACTGGACCTTTAACTCCTATTCCTCTGAAGTCTCATTGATGTCATTTTCAGTTCCATTGGCTTTTTAAAAATTTCTGTATTAGACGAACAAAAAACTCAGTGCTAGTGGCATTACTATTCAGACCCTGGATGAACATTGTTCAAAGTTTGGTTGTGTTGCGACAGAATGCATCATTGCACAAAATACATCTGTGGACAAGCTCCGATGTGTACTCATCTCTGTAAACCAGGGAATCAGAGCAGTGTGATACTTATTTCGGCTTTTTTCAATATGATTCTGGAGTGGGTTTTTTTTTTTATTTACTGGTTTATTTGCTCATCGCCTTACACTTTGCTGGTTCTCCTTTCCTTGAACAAAATATTTCAAAGTGAAGAGATATGTGTGTTATAAACATTGAATATACAGCATTGTATTCATCCACAATCATTGACTAAAACCAGGTCAGTATTTGCATAGTGTATGGATTCATTGTATCCATACAAATGTAGCTCTAATAGCAATCAATATATTGAGGACAGCAAGATCTTTTTTTTTTCTTTCTGAAGCAGCTCTAAGATTTTGATAACGACTCCACTCCGCCTACGTGGATCCACAAACACAAAGCAGGAGAACTTGATGGTAAGAACGATTCAGGGGTTGTGTTCACATTCGGTCAACAAACCGTGTAGATCACTGAGCGAGTGTGACCGATATGAGGTTTGAGAAGAACAAAGTAGAGAATTAAAGACCTTTTTTCTTTCTTTTTTTGCGTGCATGGTTTAGAAAAGACAGAGGAACAATAATAGCAGGTGTAAAGTAAGTAAAGACACAAAGCAAATTCATGTAAATATAAAAGCTGTGAATCAAAATATGGCAGTTGTGTGTGACTCGTAACTTGTGAAGTTTGTTAAATTGCACAACCGATGGAGCTCCATCAATTTCCCGCCACGATCGCAACCAGGGGTGCACGAAAATACCACGGGTCTTGTGTTCACGCGACCGCTACTTCTGCGTATGAAGGAATGCGTGTGTAAAGAGTTTCTTGATTAAAAAAATATAAGGGGCACAGAAATCCAATATTGCGGAGGGGCACATTTTGTCATTATTGTTGTTTGTCTGCCTACTTGCCAATTCCTGATATTTTCTGGCCTGAAGGGTATGTATATTGCAGCGGGTATCCTTGGAGATCATGTAGTTGTCGCCTTCAGACACTATGATTTTTATTAACAATCAATTTCTCAGCTTGAAAGTATGCAGTACTTCAATTACGATGTACATACATGTATATCTTGATCTATAACAGCAGCAGAAATGAGCCAGTGTTGTTGGGAAAAATTGTTGCAAAATCTGTGTAAGAAATTTGATGACTATGGTTCTTTAGTTGACTTTGCCATATTATGTAGTATCACTTTAAAATCATTCCAACTTTTTTTGTTGCTGTTGCTGTTTTTGTGAAAAGAAAATGCAACTATGTGTCCTGGAAGTCTTGAAAACAGTATTGACAAGCATTTTAAAATTTACTGCAATGTGCCATGTGCTCATTGATAAAACTAAGTTACGGGTACTATGAATCATTAATTTTCTTCTTTTTTTTAAAATAAAAGCTGCTGCTATATAAATCGTTAACAAGTTTAAAACTGCTCAGGTTTGTTCATTTATATTCAACATGCAATTACAGAGGACCTTAAATTCCATAAACATTCTAAACTTGGAAAAAAAGCAAAAATTTGCTGATATCAGAGTTAGAAACGGACTTTCTGTGATGGCATAGGAGTGCTCCAGATACTAGACTATGTATTCTTCTGAACTCCGTTACACGTTCTGTGACAGGTTATTAAACTTGAATGGCATTCCAATATTATTTGGAATTCACAATATTGGCATGGGGGGGGGGGAGGAGATCCAAACTTAATAAAGGCAGCAGGAGATATGTAGACCATGAATCTGGGTTTGGATACGACGTTCGAGCCGCGACGGTGGCTAGTTAGCCTTTCCAATCAGTGCTGGTGGGCGTTTGCCTTTGACACTTGTGCGTGGAGTCATCACAGCGTTGCCGAACAGAATGAGGTCCTACATTAGGAAGACTTACTGCCGAGTCTTTGATTCGCATCGAATACTTAACCTGTCTCTGATGCAACTTGATGTAAAGTGTTCTGATCGTCAATTCCCCATCTTGAAGGTGGCAGCCATCATTAGCTTGCCTTTCCAGTAAAGCCCGGAAAAGCAACAAGCATTTTCATGATCATTAGATTATGGACTGTCAACACGGCACTCCTTTCATCAGGCGAAAATGGAGATCTGATTTAGAAATTATCATTGTGACAATTAAGTCCATGATTACGGCAAACCTCCGCCTTCCCAAACACTTCAAGAAAAATTAGATAATATTGCATTCTGTCTCCCCTCCCTGTTAATTTCATTCCCTGGGGCAGTTTGATGTGTTATGTACAACTCGGCAGTCAAGTGTTTTCCAAACAGCTCTGATGAGATTGACTTGCGGGAAATTATGGAGCTTGAAGTGGAGATTACAGGATTGGAAAGCATCAAAAAAAAAGTGGATATTAAGCCTACTAAATTACAAACAATAATGAAAAGTTTTGAGGAGTGATCATTGTAGTTTGCCATCAGAAGGTAGAGAGACTCTCTGGAGCAAGACAGTGAATATGATTATTCATAATTTAAAAAAAAAATATTATACTGTACATGTTTCTAACTTGTAAATTTTGTATTGCTACTCTGCAGTTCAGTCTCTTGAAAGCTATGGCTGTATTTCTAATAAACCACATTGAATGAATTCAATGAATGAATGAATTTCCTGTGCCAAGATCAAGAATCATAAAGATTCATTCAAAACTGGGTATATGTATACGTTATGGTAGATCAGCATTAATTTGTTCCCCTTTTTTATGCCTCCACCATGAAGTGGTGCCGTAGGCATTATGTTTTCCTGTGTGTGAAGGCACAGCATATGATTTTATTTCAGAACAAGACGATACTGTCGGTTGATATTTCACAGACGCGTTTTTGATTTCAGCTGGGATGCAAGTCTCCCGAAATCGTCATCCCCACGCTAGATCCAAACACAGCTTCTGCGCAGCACCCCAATCAACCTGTTTGGAGATGCAGCCCACAGTCTGAGCTATTACCACTTTCCGTATTTTGTCGGAAAAAACAGAAAAAAGCATGGGTCTTTCCTCAACCACCTTCACCACCATCCCCCCCCCCTCCCAATCTGCATCCGCATCCCATTGTGGTAGCCTTTTTACCTGATGATGATGGATGATACCTTCTTGCTATGCAGGCAATTACTTGAGAAATGGTCCGAAAATACGGCATATATCGCACCACAAGATGATTGAGTGATTCTGTACCTTCTAGTGGCAGTGGCTTTCCACAAGTCCTCATTTTGTGCTGCCATATGAGGAAAGAGTTTACGTGGAGAATTCTGTGATCAAATGTCTATTTCGAAATATGAATATCAATGATGTATCCTTGTTTGTTTTGTGGCTTTCATCAGAAAAATAGTTGAATCCAAAATACTCAGTAGAAATCACAAGCTAGAGGTTAACACAGGGGAAATGAAACCATTCTCATGAATATTCATAATCTCTCTCTCTCTCTCTGGCAAAGTGGGCATATTTGGTTTTGTTTTTTGTTCTTTGTTTTGTTTTTGTTTTTTGTTTTTATATTGAGTATCCTTCACCATCTGTGTTAGGCCAGAGGCAGAGTTGTTTATCTCATGAATATTCATTGTGCTTTTATATAACACAAAGAATTTGCAAATAAGAAAAGCAACAATTTTATCTAAGTCCTGGTTTCAGGAGTGGCATAGCACTAGGAATTCGAATGAGAGAGAAAAAGCAGCTCGGGGAAAAAAGTCATAGACTGAGGATACGATAGTCAGTCCTGGGCTTAAGATGGTCCTAGGCTAAGTAAAATTTTTTTAAAGAAGAGAGGAGACGCAGTTGTTGATGCCTGGAAAATATTCAAAATGTTGATACTCCAAATGACTTCTTCTTCTTCTTCTTCTTCTGCTTTCTGATGAAACGAAGGGATGAAGAAAGGATTATGGCATGCGAATGATGAGGGAAGATTGAAGACTAGTCAGAAGCCTAGATGTAAAGAATATTTCTTTACACAATGGTGGTCTCCTTTGCAGAAGTCAAGTTATATCCATGGCATTCAGACACGATCAGGAAATGACCAGTTTACCGTGGGGGAGGTAGCGAGCGAGGAAGCCAAGTTTTTTTGTGCCAAGACGGCAGAGAAAGATGAAAAACAGTGAATGTCACACGGCTGAAAGTTGGCCAGCGCTCGGCGGGTGACGGTATAGTCGGGGTTGTTTTGCTTGTTTCGGAGCATGATTTGGCAAAAGGCATTCTGCTTGTTGCATGAGCTCATTCTTTGTAATACAGGATAATGTGGGCAGATGCGGTACGCTGCGGCTCGAGCCTAAAAATAACCGATCTGATATGGAAGTCTAATGAATCAGATCCATACATACTCCCTTGACACTGTGCCTTGCCAATTAGCTTTGACGAAAATTAAGCAACTTTGTAAAGAGAGGTTTACTCAGAATATGGAGACTTCCCGTTACGTTTTTTTTTTTCTTCTTCTTCTTCTTCTGCACTGGCAGGGCCACTTTCAAAAGCCGCAGTGCTTATTTGCCAAAGTACATATTGATGTCCCATCCAGATGAGATTTTCTGCGTAAAATGCCTTTTTTTTTTTTTCAAAGCCCGATAGAACACTGCTGGTGTAGTCTAGCTTCAGAGAAAGCAGTTCTAATAAGGTTTTTTTTTTTTTTTTCATGTACATGTCACATCATCTTCATTGTCTCTTTTATGAATTCCCCAGAATCAACTAGATTCTTTTGTGATTCAATCACTTAGCCCACCCACGGAATGTGAAATGGAGATAAAGAGAGATTTCTGATACTTATGACGTCTTCCTGTGCGCACAACCTAATTTACTTAAATCCAATTACTTTCCAGCTGGATATCAGTACTAGGAAATATCAGTAATACTGTTTTGTACCTGACATTTTTTTTGTATCATGGTTTATTTGTCTTTGTCTGTTAATTTGATGCCGTTGGGAGAGGAGAGGATCAATTTGGAAGTAGTAGAAAATTGTAGAGCAGGCCAATGTATTGAATATAATGTTATAGGTGTGTGGCATGTACTGTAAGTAAATTGCCTGCTTTGGTATCAAAAAGGCAGTACTCTTGAAAACACAGTCAGAAGTACTATTGTAGATTATGCATTAGCAAGCCTAACTAACAGACATTTAGTTTTCACTTCAAGCAAGTGATATGGATATGCATATATGTGAGTGTACATGTGTGTTTGGGGGGGGGGGGGAATAGAAAGAAAATGAAATAAAGGGATTGATTTTGAAGAGACAATAGTCAGAAGAAGCTAAAAATTCTGTTAGCAGACACCAGTACAGCTTGTGCACTTCTGGGCTCTGCATTTTCAGTGGACGAATGTCATCTCTCAGCGACACTGTTTATGAGTTAAGGTGGGATGGGACAGGAATAGCACAGATTTATTGCAATTTGATCTTGCCAGTCATCAGTTCAACTCATCTGTACCTGCCGCCTCAAAAAAAAAGCCATGTCGCCCAAAAAAAAAAAAAAAAAGAGGAAAAAAGCTTGCACGTCGGCAGAGGCAACGGGCGCCGTATAAACAAGCAGGTGATGTGGCAGTCTGTATGCTCATCTGTCGCTGAATATGTTTGGCTGCTGTAAAGCTGTGTGTGCAGGGACTCTGAACGTGCCTCTGTGTAAAGTTGCTTGCACCCTCCATCTCTTTTTTTCCCGTCTCTTCCTCATCCACATCCTCTGGCTTCCACTGTTTCTCCCCCAACTCCATCAACCATGCAGCACAGTCTCCTCCATTGTTACTCTTTTTACACTCTTTCACTCTGCCTCTCTTTCCCCTGACTCTCTCTCTCCTCTTTCTTCTCCATCATCTGATGAACATCTCTCCCTCATCTTCTTAAAGTTTCAGTTTTCTCTTCATCTTTACCATCACCATCACCACCACCACCAACATCACCACCAACACCACCATCATCAATATCACAATCATCACCACCACCATCACCATCATCATCACCACCATCATTGCCATCACTACCATTACCATCATCCTCATCATCACGAGCACTGTTACCATCGCCATCGCCATCACCATCACCCTTCACCACCATCATCATCACCATCACCACCACCATCATCACCATCACCATTATCACCATCACTGTCACTATTACCATCATCACCTTCACCACTATCATCAACACCATCACCTTCGCCATCACCATCATCATCACCATCACCATCACCCCTGCTGCTTCTTGCTCCTCATCTACCGCTTTATCCTCATTTTTCCTTCTCTTGGTTATCTTCCTCTTGTCTCTTTCTTTTCATCTCTTACCAAACTGCCTTTCCTTTTTACTTTTATCTCCATCTTCATCCTCCTCAGAATCATCACCATCTCTTTTTAGACTTGCTTTGCAAAAAGTCTGAGTCTCCTCCTGTAATTCTCTTCCCTCTTCTCCTCTTCTGGCTACCCATTTCCTCCGTGAATGGATAACCATTCTTAGAGATTCACTGTAGTGAATAAGTTGGGTTTTTTTTTTAAATCTTAAGAAAAATGAAACAAACATATAGCTAGATGTGTATGAATTAGTATACTTAAGTGTCATATAAAGTACCCCAGATTGAAGTATTATGCATTTTTGCAAGCTTTTAGAGTGGCAACGAATAAATCCTACAAACTGTAAAGAGTTCTTCCTCATGGATGATGGGAAGGGGTGGGGGGGGGGGGGAGAAACCAACTTTTTCTCTCTTTGCTGTATATACTTCACATCCACACATGAAATGAAAGAGCGGATGCGGGCGGGTTATGGTCCCATAAGACTGCAAATGCCTCGACAGCCAGGTTGTAAAGGCATCGTTACAGTACAAGGAGACAACATGTTCGCCGAGAGAGATAAAATGAGGTTGTCATAGCAACGCAAAGCCTGCGTGGCTGCGCTAATGGGGAGAAGCGGCACTGATATGCAGACATTAAGGAAGCACTGACTGCCGTTCTTGCCATCTGGGTTGCTCACTAACATAGTTACCTTTACTTGACAAACAGCCAAAATCCATAGAGTCCCAGATAACACATTTCTTTGGTTTTATGTTGTTTCTTTTTATCATTTTTTTTTCAGCATTCCCTGTCTACATTTTATGAGATGGAATCAACAACATTTTCCTTTATTTGACTCCTTTGGTAATAACACCTAATCCTAACACCTCTACATCCTCTCCTCTCTCCATTTCTTTTATATCATCATATTGTATATCAGATATATATATATATATGTTTTAATGTGGAGCTTCAGTACTAGTTATTGTTTTGGTTCCTTTTGCCATTCTTGTATAAATTCTGTTTATTGTTATATGTGTCTCATAATGATAACACTTTTTTTTGGGGGGGGGGATGGGGAGGATGGGGGGTATGTAATACAAACTATGCTTTTGATGGAATCTCCCCCACTTTGGTTCTTATGACTCCAAGTGTTGCAAGTGATATTATTAGTACATGTATTATTGGGGTTTTTTTTATCTTTGTACATAAAAATGGACAAAATACTATTGTATAGTAATAATTGTAGTAATCATTATAACTCAGTTATGTTTGTTTTATACTTTCTTAAACACAAAGTGGAAATGAATTCATATCAAATCAAATCAAAAACCTGCAGTACCTCTGTAATATGACAAATGCTTTACTTGTCACAGTGAGCAATTTCATTTGAAATTGTCTGAAGAGATGCTTCAAAAGAAAAAAAAAAATTACCAGTAAGTGGGTGTTTCCTATGTTAGGAATGCTCATTTTTGTATGATTTGTTTTCTGTAACCTGAAAAAAAAATGTTTCATCATTGTTGTCTGTTTTTGTTGTTGTTTTACAGTCTTGTTTAATGATTCTTTAAAGCGATATTGCTTTAGATTGACGATAGATGACTGGATTTCATCTTCAGTGGTCTTTGATTGCATATTCTCTCGCAAATTTCTGTATCACCAAGGATCTGATAATGCTCTGAAGGGCCTGTCCCCCATTTCTATCAAAGCATTCATGTGAAATGGACGAGAAAGCACATCAATTAGATTTAGGGCCTTCATTATCCGGGTGGATCGACCGAATGAAAAGGTTAAGCAGTTGCGACAGCAAGGGCATGTTGTAACAAGGTCACCTCTCTCCCCTGCACGAGTGGTCGCTGCGCGACTGCAATCCATCGGCATGAGTTTGCATTAATCCGTTTTAATTCCACTGGATATCAGCCATCAGGTACAGTACCATCCTGTAGAGTATGTTTGCAGAGAAAACTGTTTTAGATCTCTTTTATTTTTTTCTGAGGGAGGGGGTGGAGGAGAGGGGTGGCGAGGGGATGCATTAACAGAATTAATTTTGTTGTCGGAGCAGGAAGGAAACAGTAATAATAGCACACACACACACGCACACACACGCACACACAAGTTGATACAATGAGGCTGTACCTATGGTGTGTTAATTAGCCTTGCAGGTAGGGGACACATGGGAGGGAAAGAGAGAGAGATATGAATGAGAATATACTCACTCCCGATGATACAGGCAGGAAAAGGATGATAAAAGGTGGAAACAGGTTCTCAGGTCTAGAGAGATACATGTAGTCACGAGAGAAACAAACAGCCGCTGGAATTTCTTTGGACCCAGTTTGCTCAACGGTGGGGAAATGAACACCTGGAATAGATATCTATAAAGTTGCCTACAGCATTGTCCATTGTTTTCACCAAACTGGCAAATTATTCCTCTTTCAGGTAAGAGAACCCTCCCATTAGTCACCCTTTTGTTTACTCCATCCTCGCTCTGAATTTCAGTGATAAAAAGTTGTTTCGTGCACAACGTGCGGGTTGTGATGAGTGGATGTGGTACACTTACCTGTACATTTTGTACATGAAAATCATTGTTTAGAACTGGTTTACACTGAATTGAAAGGCTTGGTTGTATTATGAAGGTATCATGCACGGATAACTTGCAGAGTATAGAATAGATGCAGCTGGTATCGCCACGGAAACGAGATGCAGGAGGTTTGCACTCGATGATGCGCTCCCTGCCCCCGACGACTCCTCCGGTGGCACTGGTATCTGTGACAGCCAGTGACTGTCGGTTCGCCATGCATAGCTCATAAATTTTGCTCTTGTGCTTGTACGCCCCACTCCCCAACCCTTTCACCTATACAGGCTTGATGACCTGGAATGTGGCGTTAAAGGTTCACAGTGGCATTGACATGGTCTTGTTACCAATGGGTAATTTATGCGGTGCACATAAATTATTTTTTCGTCATCGTTTTTTTGAGATTATTCATATACAGTGTACTTCCTCGTGTGAGAATGATACGGGTGTTAAGTTGTCTTGAACACTGTGGCTTTAGTGGCAACTTAACACCCTTATCAATCTCATCCAGTGACTTATTGTTAAGAGAAAATGCTTCTAATTCCATTTTAAACACGGTTTTACGTGTAGTTGCTCTTTTTATAGGACGCTGTTGTGACATGCATATGATTCGAATGGTCCATCCTGTGTCCTAAGAATAGTGCTGGATGTGAGTGCTGATGGGAATTTGTCATAGAACACAGACAGTTGTATGCCAGAAATATCCATTTTGAAGGTGAGTTTGCCATGGGGGAGGCAATATATCTGATGCAGAATAAGTCGGTCTGCAGCTACATGTATAACAACTGCAATGATGAATGATGTGGTATGTTGCTTATTCCTGGCATTGAATACCTTGGCACCATATCATCAGGATGGTATACCCTGCAATGTATTCTAAAAGCTACTAAGAAATGGTCATTGTTAGATCAAGGAGTTACTGTGCAGTAAGTCCTTGGTTAGATCCCCGAGGGTCTCTGTGGGAACGGAAGCGTCAAGGATCAATCGTTGCCGTGTGCTCATCTTGTGACGCGATAGTTTTGGAGTCGCCCCAAGTCACCCGCTGTGGTATTAACTTCTAGCTGCCTGCTCCAGAATCCTTCACCTTGGCTTTGTCTGATCAAGCTGATCGTGGGTTTCTACCTACGTGCTCCTTCGATGCCAAGAAATGTTGCCTACCTTGTGGCATCTTCATATTTCTTGGTTTTTTTTTATTCTTTCATGTAACCGAGTCAGAATTGTGGCTTTTACTGCTAGTGCCAAGTTCATTCTTTGTTCTTTCTTGATTTTTTTGTTGTGCAAAAATGAACAGAATATCCTCACCCTTGCCAATTCTTGTGGTGCTGTTTGCAGCGATGTTAGTAGATGTTTGGGAAGTTTCAATTATCAAGTATTGCAGGATCCCTGTTTCAAAGAAGTAAAATTAGTCACTTTTCAGTTTACATGTGTGTATGCTGTGTATTGCTGTCTGAATACAATCATTCTTGTGCAATTTATACCCCACTCAGACTGGAGAAAGTGGGTGTCTTCGTCTTGGGGCATATCACTGTTGAGAAATCACCTCTGCGCAAATAGTTTTACCATCCCCCTCTGAAGCAGTCGATATTTGTATACTATTATGTCCAGCTATTGTGTCCTAGAGCTTGGAAAGATTACGTCAACCCCAAATGCAGGGTGGCGTATTGCTACCTGTTATTTGATTTGCTGGTAATGTCATAACAAGTTGTGAATTGGCTGAAGTAATCTATTCTTAGGCTCACCATTAACGTCATATGGAGTTGTGAATCCGTAAAAGTGAGCAACCACTTGGCGTATTCAAGGTGGTTCGATTTAAGAACTCATTGTGTCCTTGGGCATTTTAGCTATGAAGTCACAGCTATCAAGAAAAAAAAAACTATCCCTTTTATACTAAAGTACATCTGTTTTTCAAATGAAAGGGTAAAATGACCCTTACTGATCGTGGGTTTTTTTTTCACACTATTCAAATGCTAAACATAATTCAATCTCTGCCATCATTCATGTAACCGTTACCTTTAGTTTGCTAGCCAGTGTTAAAAATATGACATTCAGCAGTCATGCAGTAAGCCCTGAACTCATAGCACTGCTGTTATCAAAGTGAGATTTGAATGACCTCATCTTGCTCTAAAACTAAATTACTTCATCATTAAAATCAATTAATTTGTTCAATTAACTGTGTGTCATTGCATTTTGGTAACTCTATGAAGGGAAAGAGAATACATGTAGATTGTGCATTCTCTTAATTTCTGTGGGAAGAAGCATGTGCACTGAGAGATGTAATATTGTGAGTCTAACTGAACTGTGCTACAGCAAATCTTCGCATTGCATCATCAGATGGGGGGGGGGGATGGGGTGGGGGTGGGGGGAGCCCATTGAGACTGTCTCCATTCTTTGATGGACCCTGACAAGCTGACGTCAAACCAGCCGGGCATTGTCCGCCGCTTGCATAATCAAACCCGTTCGGTCCGTGCAAATTGCGAGATCGATGCTCGGCCTGCATTGGTTTGAAGTAGGAGGAAATCAGAGTCATCATGTCATCCTTTCTCATCCATGGGCGGCAGACAAAAGAAAACAAACGAACGAATACAGTCAATAAATGATAGTAATAATACAGTCCTTCTATATCCGGAGTAGCCTCTTCAGTGTTGCCACTGCTTGACAGCCCTAGCTGCTCTACCAGAAGGCTCTGTAATCAATATCGTAGGGGTGGATCATACTAGGATGAGATGTTGCTGTTACTGCCATGACTGATCAGTTGCAGCAAATCGTGCAACTCGAAAGACGAAAGAGTGTCTTGCACTTTCACCACGAGGCAACTCCATCGAGATGTCTTCTCGCCTGGAAGTCGCGAGGATGTTGCCGCGCCGTCTCAGGCCACCACAGGGACTTCTCTGAGATGTCTTCTCAGTCGTGGAGACTTCTCCGTGACATCTCCACATCATCTGCAAAAAGGCTTCTTTTTTTTTTGTAAAGTTGCAGAAATGTCTCCGAGATGTCATGTACAAAATTAGTCTCCACAATGTGGCCGCAACTGATAGAGACATGTCCAAGACCTGCTGGAGATTGGAAGAAAGTCTAAAAAAAAGTCAAATGCATTCCAATTCTCCTGCAACTCCCCACTGGTCTCCAGGAGATGTTGCGGAGATGTCTCCACAACCAGCAGAGACTCAAGGTTACCACAGTAGTGTCCAGGCCAATTAGCTACCCACCTATAATAGATACAAATCATTCCAGGCCATGCATTACATGCAATGACATCTACAATTTATCTATTATATGCCTTTAAAGCTCTGGACACGATTTCTTTTAGTCGAAGAACATAACAGAAACTTTAGAAATGCTATACCTGCTTCAAAGCATTTACTTCATAATGAAAGCTGAAAATAATTTCTATATATGCCTAGCTACATGTGTGTCGATTGATATCTATGCACATGTATTTGTTTGTTCAGTTTATCAATTTTTTTTCCTAATTATTGAGCCTAATCTGTCAGTCCGTGATAACATACAGAAATAGTCATTTGTGAAAGTAACAAAAAAGTAGTTTGCCTTTTCAAGTGATTGAAAAGAGAAAGAAAATCATTCAAATCAATCAAACTGTAAAATTGGCCAGAAACCGGCTAGTGCTGATGTGCTGTTACGATATATATTTTGATACTCTTTGATTGAAATGCAAGCACACTTCCCTATCCTGCCCCTTCTGCCCCAATAGTGCCGGAGGTGCTTTTAGAAAAGAAAAGAAAAATCCACAACAGCAACAACAACACAAAAATCAATTATGACATTTTGATAAGGTTGACAATAGACCATTGTAGTTGACCAGCTGAAATGTCAGGCGACAAGTGAATTTGACTCATCCATTAGTGTAAATGTCATGTCTAGGTTGCACCTGTCATTTACATGCTCTTTCACTCCAAGCACCCAAACCGCAATAATCTCTCCCCGACGAATATCAACAAAGGTTAAAAGACCATTCCTGCCGAACTCGACCTACATTTTTATAAAGAAATCATGCCTTTCTTTTCCCTTTCCCTTCTCTTTCCTTAAATTTCTTTTGCCTCATGGAATATTTACGATATTTCCTCTCTCGGTGATGTCATCGGATTAGCCTCATTTGAGTCCTATTGAAGAGTTTGACAGAATAACTGAAAAAAAAAGAATCCGCACAGACAGATTTTCCATATTACTGGTGACATTCGACAGGGTTGATTTGTTGTGTGAATTATGAGGGTTTTACGCATCTTGCATATGGTGGACATTGTTGACACTTGCCTACAGTGTACTGGTCATTCATGTGGACTTCCGAATTTGATTCCTGCACGATTATCATTGCTAGAGGCATCAAATTCGAGTGACTGGAGATAGCAGACTTGAATAGGTCAAAGGACAGGACGTTGGATGGATAACATTGTTGCATTCAGTCGGTCGCGAGACCGTCTTGCTATATGGTGTACATTTGTCTGTTAGGTACTGTAAAATGAGGAATGCTTCGCGTGCATTTTGATTCTGCAAATTTCACAAGAGCCAAGATTCGCAAAATTAATGTGCGTGTGAATGTTCTTGTCTGCACTATCTGCATTGAATGTTAAAGGCAACTCGCGAAAATTTCATGCCGCGAAAAAGGCCGTCGTCTCTAAAATCACAAAAATTTCATGCCGCGAAAATATCTTGTTTTACAGTGCAGTTTGTATGCAATACACTGCTGCTACATTGTGATGGGTTTCAACCTGCCGATGTGTATGTTTGTTGGGTTTCTTCTTTTTTTGTTTATTTTAGCATTTATTATGCTTTTACCATGTATCTGTGGACATGAAATGCTGTTACCATTTTTCTTCTCCTCCTGTGATGATGTCCTTCGGTGGTTTTACTGGACTCTATTGACCGATTCTGTGACGCGCTATGTGTATTTTTGGCATGGGCAGCGCCATTACTGCGGTGTCTCAGCCGACCCCCCCTTCTCTCTCCCCACCCCTCTCACGCGCACGGAATGAAAAACTGATGCATGGTTGCTTTAGCCAATGGGCGTCTCGTACTGAGTGCGCGAATGCTTGCTTAGTGCGCGAACCTTTGTTACAAGTGCGCGATAAACATGTTGCCCTGGGGGTGGGGGAGAGCAGGGGGGGTCGGCTGAGACACCGCAATTTGAGCTCATGGCTGCGCCCAGTGCCATAAAATGTCTGCTGCCCTCAACGAACCCGAATCGGTCAATAGGATAACTGACAATGCAAGGCATGTTAAAATTAATATAGTTATCGTTCATATTGCCGCAATGCTGGGAGAACTCCCCTATAAACATTCTTTATTCCCTCTGACCCCCACCCACAATCTCTTTTCAGTCATTTTTTGTTGTTATTGTTTACAGCTGACAAAGCAGTATTCCTGAGATTGTATAATATGTGTGCAAAAGAAAATGAAAGCTGTACAGTTTTCATTTCCTATTTTTCTTTCCTACCTCAAAATTAAATACCAGTGACATCAGGCATTCATTAGACAAACATGAGCAAACTTCCCCCATGGCAGTAAAAGCGATTGTTCTGGCACGAAAATCAATGATTAAATAGCCCGAGGCAGCAATCAAATGACCTTGTGTATTTGTGTGTGTGTGTGTGTGTGTGTGTACAGCAAAACCAGGTAATAGAGCCAGTATTATGTATCATCCCTCAGGCACTATATACCTTTCTGAGTTTAGTCAGTTCAGCGAGTCATGTCGTAGCCACGGGGTTCTTTTCATGGACTGTTTATCCAATGCTGATGTAGACTTAGTCAGCAGCTCTGGACTTGCTGCTATGAAGAGAGGAAAGTCACCCCCAAACTATTTTTTGTCATGTGATCTGGTAAATATGTCTTTGACTCACGGGAATGAGAGACATATATGAGAGACATATATGCATAGAAAGAAAGAGGATGTGGAGACATTAGGCCCGTTCACACACAAGGGAAAAAGTGCGATTTAAAAATCGATTTTCTTATCGCGATCAAAATTTCGAAATTTTTTCCAGTGTGGACAGAAAAATCTCACTAATTACCGCGATCCTTATCGCGATCCAACTCGCACTATTAGTGCGATTTTTTAGAATAATCGCGATTATTTTGCCAAGCGTCGTGTGTGTGAGCGCGATCGAGATTCGGAAATCGGTATTTTTAATCCCATCGTTCGTAGCGCGTGCGAAACTCTATTGGGACTGCGGGCGGGGTCAGTCTTCAGTCATGCAAGTTTCGCGCATGCGCAGTTTGGCCACTGATTGTTCTTTCCTTGCTGCGAAGTGCGATTTTTCCCTGTGTATGAACGGTCGAAAAGAAAATCGAAATTTGGATCGCGATTGAAATTTCGATTTTCGTTGTTTGTGAACGGGCCTAATGTTAGAGGGAATGTATTTGAATGATATAGTGTAGCAATAATATGTAATATGAATATTCATATTTCCTGATACATTTAGAAAATGTATGCTCAATTTTGTATAACAACAAATCATCAACAATGTGAAAGATATAATGAAGAAACTTTGCTGAAGGAGATATATTTGCAAATGTGTCATAAAATTCTTAAACGTATTGTTCACATCTGAGAGTTATCTTAGGGATTTATCCAGAACATCAGTGTGACATACTTGAAAGTTTGCCACCATGTATTTCCTTTGTCGTAAGGGGCAGAAGACTTAGGAAAAGCAGTTGAAGGTAGACATTGAAGAAGGGGGGAGGGGTGAGAGCGAGATGCGAGCAGATAAGAGAAAGGAGAGATAAAGATAGAGAATAAGAGAGGATCTACTTCTCTCAAGTAGCATATTTGATGCCAGCATAAAATCACTTGATGTATAAAACCCTGACATTATGGACACAAAGCCATGAAGAGGAAAACATGTAGGGCGTGTCTCCCGAAGGTTTCAATAAGTTCCAGGGACACAGTGAGAAATGTATAGAGGAAAAAAAGGAGACTGAGAGAATGTGTGTGTGTGTGTGTGTGTGTGTGTGTGTGTGGATATTACATATATCTGAATGAAGCATAGAATTATATGGCCAGGGCAATATTCCATGCTCCAGTGCACACATAATGTTGCTATTAAGATGACAACCTCCTACCACTCTTGGGGTGGGGGTGATGGAAGAATCACAACTAGAAGCACTATGGCCAATGGTAGGGGGGAGGGGAGGGGGGATGATGCTTTTATTGAGCCTCCCAATAGTTTGGGAGAATTTTATTGGGGAGCGGAAGAATTTATGGTGTGCGGCAGACAGGTTCGGCTCGGAACAATTACACCCACAAATTATTTGCAGCACCTCCGTCACGCTCTGTATCCATCTACCCCTTATCTCTCCCTCGTTCTCTCTCTCCGGCTATCTATTTATCTGTCGATCTATCTATCCATCTAGCTCTTCCGTGGCCACTTCAGGGAGTAGAACTCCACTATGATGTCCCTCGTCAGTGTTTTGCGCGTGATTTATGGTGCTGTATTGGTGTTTATCGTCCACTGGACTCTCTGCTACCTACAGTCAGGGGGATGAGCCATTCCTGAAAGCTTGATGATACATTTGGGGGTAGAAGAATTGTGATCACATTTTGTGACTGCCCAGCTCCAAACCCACAAAGAGTAGGTCAAAATAAATTTCCACTTTTCTACTTAGCTTACAAGAGTGTGTTTAAGCTTTGAATCATATATAAATTTTTAGAATTGAAACATCCTAACTGATTTAAAAAGTGATTGAAATAAGAGAGATTTGGGAGGGTCAGTTTCATAGAAAAGGGTCATAGGGGGATATAAAGGGGAAGGCTAGTACCTGATCAGTGGGAATCAGTGCAAATGCTGGGGGATGATTGTTCCAATCCTTGTGGGATTCATTTAAGAGTACATTATATATCTACTGTTGTGTGAAAATCATTTGCTTCAGAACGGTCTCATATTCAAGTAATGTGCAGATTAATGCCCCGTCACTGACCAGGGACGCTTACCTGGAAACATTAAACTGCACATTACTTGAATATGAGACCATTTTGAAGCAAATAGTTTTTACACAACAATAGATATGTTAATGAACTCTTGAATGAATCCCATAAGGATTGGAACAATCATCTCCCAGCATTTCCACTGATTCCCACTGATCAGTTACTAGCCTTCCCCTTTAAAGATTATGGTTACACAGGCTTGCTGTGCAGAAGTATCATTGCAAAAACTTGTTGTATTTCCCAGTGAAAACGGTGCCTGTTCTAAAAAATTTGGTTCAGAAAACGTCTAATATCTCAATTTTGTTTTTGATTTAAGATGCCAAATTTTGGCAGTAGTTACAGAAAATATTGCTTTCTTATGTAAGACAGACTTAAAATATTTGAGTTGGTCTACCCAAATGACATATTTTCGTCCATTCCAGAGGTTTCTAATCAGCGCCTTTTTTTTTGTGGGTTTTGAGCTGGGTACAGTGTAGTTGTGTATTCCTTGTCTCAAGTTTGAGTCAAGACCCTACACCTTCACTCCTGAAAGGATTTGACCATAAGAATGCCTCTGAATACCAAAATGATGCTTGCTGCCTTTTGAAGTACAGCAATTGATCTCTCACCACATCATAATTTTTTTAAGGTATTCAGTAAATTATATTCATGAGCTAGTAATAATCATATACACCACTTTATAGTGAGAGCTTGCATTCCTGGTATTGTATGCACCATATATTCAGCGAGTCTAAATTTTCTTGAATCAGGACTTCCCGACAATTTTGTGAGTGGTTAAATTCATGATTGTGGAGTCCTGTACTGAATGGAGAAGAGTACATGCGTACGTCACATTCATATTGGGATCAGAGTCATTATTTTCTTGTGTCTTTGATATCGCGAATAGCACCTGACTCGAGAAAATAAAAACCTTGCGAAATATTCAGTGTATACAGTATTCATATTCCCTTGCAACTTTATGATACATGTACATGTAGTGTGTTCAAATACTATGATGACTTCACTCAACACATTTTGATATGGCAAAGTCTCCGTTTCAGCAGATAACGATGTGACGAGAGATGTATGAGGACCACATGCTTGAAAAACAGGTATCGAGGTCTACGCAATCACTTTGCCATGAGAGAAAGTAGTTGTGTGAATATCACCATGTAACCTCAAATGGTTTCATTTGCTTGCAAGGACATGACAAGGCAGCGTTAAATTTCCTTGATTGTATGGTGATCATCCGAAGATGGTTGCATGAATGCTACATGAGTCATCCTGTCACTGTCACATCGCATCAAAACTTCAGCGAGGGCGCTTGTCATTATTCTGCAAATAATGGATTCTAGCCTTTTATCCGAGCAAATGTTGGGGCTGCTGAGGAGGTATGATGTGGCACGTACGACCAGCAAAGGATTGACATCGCAAGATGCGCAACAAAACCTTCGCGTGATGAGTTGGCCTCCTTTCCCGGGCTGTCCTTTGAGAAGAGCAGTGCATTGTTTTCTTGATGCCGGTGGCAACAGAAACCCAAACCGCATACTCCCCACCCCCTCACCACAAGCCGCCCTTTTGCACCTGTTCGTCGATCTCCACGCTCATCAAAGACATCGGATTGGAAAGATACCAGCAAGCCGCAAAGTTCTTGCAGTTATGCGATTCATTCTCCGCGTAGCCACGGGCATTCTCTGGCCAAAAACAAACACGGTTCGCCCCGCCCCCGGGGGAAATGGTTGGGGCCTGCCGGGGAATGACATGATGCAATCAAAATTCCAAACACTTGGATTCTTCTGAGGCTCTCTGTAATGATGATTTGAAGTATGCAATAGTCATACTGTGGTATTAAGGAGGCATTAACCCTTTGAGGACAAATCCCGATTATACTCGGGCCAGTGTCTATGGGAAATGTGTGTTGTAGCAAAATCAGTCCGTCCTCAATGGGTTAATGTGGGACTTGTTGAAATTTGAAAGGTTCCTTCTTCAAGTCAAGAGGTTGCATTGGCTCCTTGGCGAGGCTCAGAAAGTTACCTCATTATGGTACGTTAAATTCTCTGTTCTACCGGGACTCTCCACACACCACAAAATGGCTTTTTTTATGGTAAACTGTCATTCCATGATTATTGAATATATCTTTTTGAGATGTTAGGTGTATTTTATCTAATTGAAGGCATTTGCTTTTTTCGAGACACTTTAATGGATATACAATAACAAATTCTCCTAAAAATGAGTAAAAGTTGTTCATACAGAATATGCAGTGAAGAGGATGATACACATGTAGGTTGGCAGTTAGTGTACTCTCTTTCTAAACTTAACCCGTTGAGGACGAGTCCCGAGTATACTCGGGCAGGTGTCTATGGGAAATGCGTGTTGTAGCAAAGTCAAACCGTCCTCAACGGGTTAAAGCTTTATCCCGAGGTATTTTTATGGATTTTCTTCCTAAGCCAGCTGATTTTCAAGTACCTATTCTGAAACCTGTTCTAGAAATGCAAGTGGAGTAATGAAGACGGACTTGAGCGACTGTATCTGCCCTGTTTATTCTAGCGAGTGTGCATTATTCATCAGTCTTTGAATAACGGGTGAGGAGACGCTATGGCAACCAGAGTTTGCAATAAGGAGTGTATGTAAGAAGATAAAATCCTTGACTTCGTGGTAGTTTGACCAAGAAATGCTTACAGGAGAAAATCTCTCCCCATCCCCACCCCCACTTGTTCTATCTTTGTCTCTCCCTATTACTTGCTGTCTTTGTTGGATATCATCCTGAACAAGAGGTTGCTTTGTGACTGGAAACCTGAGGGTTTTCCGTTTGTGTCCATCACTTGTCCCACTTGGCAAGGGCCAGTGGAAGAGACGAACTGCTTCAAATCAAATATGAATAGACTGCCGAAGCTGTCCGCTAATGACGAGATGTAATATTGATACAGTCGATCCGGCGCTCGATAAACTGGGGGATCCGGCGCTACTCGGGCCTATGTCTTCTACTGTATTATCCCCCCAGAAGCTATTAGATTTCGCGGGCCCCATGCCTCTGCACTCATACCAGCAATCCCCACAATGCAGAGCACTAAGTGGCAGGTGTGTTTTAACCTGGTATTCTTCTGATGTGCCCCCCTGTGTATTAACTCTCTCTCTTTCCCTGTCTCCCATCCTCCCCCCCCCCCTGTGTATTAACTCTCTCTCTTTCCCTGTCTCCCATCCTCCCCCCCCCCTGTGTATTAACTCTCTCTCTTTCCCTGTCTCCCATCCTCCCCCCCCCAATCTGTCGTTCATGCTCTTGCAAATATCTCACCCCCTGTTCAGACGCAAGCAAGTTTATACTCAAATTCAATAAAGAAATGATGTATAAAGAATCATTGTATAGCCGACAGACCGTTCAGACGCTAATCTCAATCATTCTGGAAAAATGTCATATAGATGTGCAGTTTCCCACTGCGCATGCAGTTATGGTCATGAGTGACAGCTATGGGCAGGTCACCTTTTCATGCGCGCTCCCATTATCCCATTCTACAGTTGCCATACGTTCAGACGCATAATGGACACGATGGAATGCTGACTCGTTATCGAGTTCTACATGTAGTTTGAAACGATGCTCTGACCATTGTTTCGTTACACATCGTTTCGTTAGTCAACTTTCAGACGTATAAATTCATCCTATAGCTATACCGTTCTAGTATAAATTTTTTGCGTCTGAACACCCTGTCACTCTTGAACTCCAAGCTGAAATCTGGATCTCTGTGCTCCCACTGCAAGGAAGGATTCCGGGAAGACAGAATCAATATCTCCTTGACGTACACATTCTCTCCTTCTCCATATGATTCTGTAGATTATTGATCTCTGTTATATTTGTATCCTTACTATGTTCTCTTCTCTCTTTTTCTTTGTCTCTCCTTCTCTCATCCTATCACTGTCTAGCGCCCTCATTTTCCCACTCTCGATCATGTGACCTCTGAACCCAGTGACAGAAGTGGGGTTTGTCATGTAGTCTGGGTTTAGCTTTTAAGATGTTGCGTCTTTTTTTGTTAAAGAATCATGCATAATTATGGATTTTATGCAAAGTTTCTTGAGTGCAGGTTTCCTTCCGCTATACTGAAAATCTATTTCCTGTCTGTCTGTCTGTCTGTCTGTTTTTTTCTTTGTCAAGCTGTGTCATCGCTCCCATTCCGTGTTATGAATATGCAAGGATTGTCACGCCAGTTTAGAGAGGCTTCGGAACAATGGCAAAATACCGTACATGAGCTGGCATCGAATATGATCAACTTTACATGTCCGCCCATGACTTGATCTGTACTCTAGTGTTCATCAGTTGATGGATTGGCTGGTTGCGTATATAAAAATCTGTCGATGTAGATTTAATATCCAGAATTCCATCAAAGTTTGCCAATATGCTGGCTCCTTGATCCTCTGTAAAAGGAGGACTCTCTACCAATTCACAGAAACCTCTATGGAAGCTTGGTCTTGTGGCGAGAAGGTCACTGGTTGAAATTCCATCTAGGTACACTCGTACCTTCTTACAGGTTTCCTGGTAAAACACACCTTTGTGGCACCTTTCTCTGTCAAAAACAAGGCCCCTGTGCCAGGATGATAGTGAGTTTTGTGGGGCGGGGGAGGGGGGGGGGTTGGGGTTGAACATCAGCAGACAGCTCCTTGGTGGTCCCTGTGAGGGAAACTCTTTTATCAAATTCATGTCTTTCTTTTTATTGAATGAAAGTGAACAAAAGGCACTTGAATCATTTAAAGTAAATCCACAAATGTAGCAGTGTAACTATGTTCTTTTTGTTTTCATCCAGAGCATCAAAGCTTAGAGAACCATCTAATTTTTCATTGTTTTTAAAGTGATATCATGGATTCTTGTGCCACAGTCTAAGAAAAATAGGTCCAACTTTGCACCTTTACTAGTGTCACACTAAGAGCAACTTCATGGGTTCAATTTTGCAGCTTTCAAACGAGAAAGGTGCAATGTTGCACCTTTCAAACTAGAAAGGTGCAAAGTTAAACCTTTAAAAAAAAAAGGATGCAAAGCTGCACCTTTACTGGTGCTCACTAGTCTAAAAGGTGCAAAGTTGCACCCATGAAGGTGCTCCCAATGTGACTCTGGTAAAGGTGCAAAGTTGAACCTATCTTTTTGGTAGAGTGTATGTAGTATATTTTCTGATTCTTATTTTGAGTGTGTGGTGAAAGGGAGAGATATTTAATGTACAAACTAATTTCAGAATTTGTATGATGAATCTCTTCACTGCCATGAAGTAGCTGTTGTATTCCGTCGTATCGTGCATGCCACTTATTTGATGAAAATGCCATCGGATGGGTGCGGTCTCTGCAGACACTCCGTGACATTTTACATGACCCATTCTTTAACTCCCCGGATCCCGGGAGAGTTGCAGTGCATGTACAGTAGTGCAACCAGGCGCTGGCATTTCATTTGCTTGTGTTTATTTATCAAACAAATCATGAGTACACATGTACATTGTACATGTAACTGTGTGTGTTCCACAGCATCGCTGATCATCTCAGTGGTAACCTTCTCAAAATGCAGGGGGGGGGGGGGAAGGATGGTGTGCAAGGCTAGTAATTGGCTTAATCATGCATACAGCGTTATTCACGTGCGATAATTAAGTGTGAAGATCAAGCGATAGTGCGCTGGTTATAAGCATTTTTATGCTGGCACGTGATCCTCTGGCGCGTGTACTCTGTAGCCATGTTTGAAGGTTGCACATTTCGAAATTGGGCCAGTATCCTCAAGTGGGGGAGGGGCAGTGAAAGAGAAAGGTCAATTAAATTTGCTGTCATTTTTTTTTTTTTTTTTGGCCAATCTCCAGCTAATTAACCATGTAACTGCCATGTGCCAATGTCATTTTTTTAGACAGCAGTTGGGGGAAGGTTTACGAAGCCCATAGTAAGCTTGTCTACTGGTGTTCTCAGATTTTTGTCCTTGAGGATCCAGTTATGAGCTCTTCAATACACCCTTTTCTTGTTCGAATTTGTTTTCAACATTTCAGGGATCCATTTTGCAAAGTGTGTAGTTGCTGATGTTTGAAGCAACTGGTGGGGAGTTATGTGGTTGTCAGGGACAACCGTTCCCATTTAAGGCATGCATTGGATTTGAATGATTTTGTTTTATAAACCAGCTTGCTGATAATATATTATTTTTATTAACATATTCTAACCATCGTATTAGTATTTCCATCACACTTGGCTGGTTAAGGGTGAACTGTTTGAATGAGATAATCCTAATCTCATCCCCTCAAAGGGATTGATGACACTCCTCCCAAGAGTTTTTGCCAATGGATGAAAGGAGTAGACACTTGTCAAGTGACATGGGTCACATGTTCCGATTGATGGATGAGTCTTTTTTTCTGTCTGATTTTATTTTTGATCTGGGTGACATTTCAGCCATTTTATGCCTGATGTCACTGCTTACTTCACAGACTTCCGTTGCCACGATGTGGCAGTAATGTTGAATATAAACCCCGCCATGACTTAAAGGGATAGTACAGTATTGGTGGAGATGAGAATTGGGCTTTTAACTTTTTGCCAGATACCAAGAAAACACTTATGATATAGTACAGAGAATACCATTTTAAGTGGAATTCAAAGTTTATTTGGTGAAAATCGGGTTTGGAATGACTGAAACATCCAAAAACAAAGTAAAACAAAGCGATCGTAATAAAGTGTGGGTCCCACACTTTATTAGAATCGCTCTTTTTGGATATCTCAGCCATTTCAAAACCAATTTTTATCAAATAAATGTTGAATTCCTCATAGAATTACATGCTCTTTCATATTTCATAAGAGGTTTCTCATTATCTCACCTAAAAATGTTAGAAACCTGAAATTAGGTCTCAACCAAAACTGTACAATCCCTTTAAAGGGATGGTATAGTTTCAGTTGAGATGGGGTTTCAGGTCTCGAACATTTTTTATAGAAGATTTTTTGAGACAATGAGAAACCTCTTAAGTATGAAAGTAAACAATTCTAAGAGGAATTCAAAGTTTATTTGATGAAAATTGGTTTTGAAATGGCTGATATATCTAGATCAAAGCAATCTTAGTAATAGGTGGGATCCATCTTTTAAGAGGATTGCTTTGTTTTGCTTTGTTTTCAGGATATCTCTGCCATTTCAAAACTGATTTTCATCAGATAAACTTTGAATTCCTCTTAGAATTGTAGGCTCTTTTATCATTTGATATATAAAGTGGTTTCTATAAGTACCTCACAGAAAGTTAAAACCTGAATCCTCACCTCAACTAATACTATGCCATCCCTTTAGTGCCCCTTTGCAGGCAGTGGATTACTATTAGTAAAAAGGTAACAATGCTCGAGCCGTGCAATTTGTACAAATACTATTTGTGCAGCCAAACCATAAACTGTGTGATTTCACAGCACTCTCATCATAACAATACTGTCACTAATGGGTTTGTAGCTGAAGACAAGACTTAATCCAACTGTTTTTGTTCAAGTTCCCAATAATGCAGAGCACTGTCCAATATTTTTTGATATTTTCTTGATTTTTAATACCTAAAGGCAATTTTTTTCCCAACACGGTGACCCTCATAGGTTTATGTGGCCTTGATGAAATTGATCGTTTTATGGCAGCCGCGACCAGGACTTGGCTGTAAATGCCAGCGTGTAACATAACCGGACTGCTGGCTGCAGCTGAAGGCATAGAGACAGACTCTCGTTCACACACCCACACACTCACACACTTTTTACAGTATATTGTTATTAAATCCAATTTAATTAATACATACGTGTACAATTGTATAAACAATGATGATGCAGTACACATACACACATACATTACTGTACATATTAAGCCCTTGAGGACGAGTCCCAAGTATACTCGGGCAGGTGTTTATGAGAAATGCGTGTTGTAGCAAAATCAGCCTGTCCTCAGCGGGCTAATAAATTAGTAAATGTGTATCTCTTCTCTGTTCATCTTCGTTCTCTCTATCCCTCTCTCCCTTTCTGTTTCTCTATCTCTATCTCTAACTTGGTATGAGATGTGTGTGAGTGTGTGAGCGTGTGTGTGTGTGTGCACGTGTTTTCATGTCTCGGGTTTCTGTAGTTAGGGACACATTTTTTAAGTGTCTGACCTAATCACACTTTGTTCGTGCATGCTTGGAAAATGTCTCCCCCGAGAAAGCCAGCTGCGATGTCACAGAAATCCAGTACTGTCTCTGGGTTATTCACCTCAAAATTTTTCCTTTTTTTTTTCATGTATGTGCATTCTTTTTATTTTGCTATTTTTTTGGCATTAGAAATAGAACTGGGAACCTTTGAAAGGGATCGTTAGGTCTCACTACGATGAATTAAGAGTTTATTAGCAGCAGTAGAAAATCAAAGAGAAAGAAGATGAACAATGAAACAAGGAGAAGAGGGAATAGACTGTGGGTAGATTATAAGCTATGCTCATGTCTTTCTTCAGGGCCATACTGTATACACCGAATATTTCGTGCGGTTTTTATTTTCGTGAATTTCGTGAGTCAGGTGCTATTCGCAAAATTAAAGACACGCGAAAATATTGACTCTGATCCCGAAGTGAATGTGACGTATGTGTGTACACTTCTCCGTTCAAGTTCAATACAGGGCTCCGCGATCGCAAATTGAACCACTCGCGAAATTGTTAGGAAGTCCCGATTCACGAAAATTTAGACACGCGAAATATATGGCGTATACAGTATTAACACTGATGGAAATGAATCAGAAAATTGGTGATGTTAGGAAGAATGCAGTCGAATGCATCGAAAGAAACATACTGTGGAAGGATGATAATTCAAACTTTGATACATGTTCTATCTTTTATCATACACAAGTTCCCATCAATCACTCTTATGTAGTAAGTAGTGTGCGCTTTGACTGCAGTGCGAGCATTTGAGGAACGCAGTTTTTCTGCAGAAGTGGTTGAAAGGTCACCAGAAGCTTTAAAAAAAAAAAACTTACAATTTGAAGGTCAATCTGTACAGGTGACTTTCATTCCATTAATCTTGTGAATTGTGATTGGAAAACACCTCGGGACTGCCATTTGAATCATGATTGGAATTACGATTCAAATTACCCTCTGTGATTCTGGACAGTTAACACACACACAGCCAAAATGCACCCTTTGAATCATGATTCTAGTGATGCGTCATTAGGATCATGGATCAAATTAAATGCACTTGAAGTGCATGTAAAAACAGCCAGAGATTACCTCCTGTGGCATGCGTGAAATATGAATTGCTGTTCGCCTGCACAGGTTATTATTGCATGGCTTATACAGATGGCTGCATGCAGACTACAGACCATTGCGTGTGTATGTTCCTGCAGCCAAAACTCAGTAAGAGCCTCCAGTTCACCCATACGACACAAGTTTTCTTTGGAGTGTGAATAGGGCAGTGTCAGTTATAGCAAACATCACTGACGTGACGTATCCACATGAGACTGGGCCCATTATCCCGTAAAGCCAACTGCATATCTCGAGAAATCAGTACAAGTATTTTCCCTTTCTTTTTGGCCACAATACTACATTTGTGTGCTTCGTGGAAGATTAGTTTGTATTGGTGCAAATCGTTAGCAGTGAACACATTATTCCGTATGACGCAAGGAGTCCAGCTACTGTGTAATAACATCAGCCGTTAAGGAGAATGCAGTATGTATCTGGCGTTATTAAGTGCCCTAAAGAATTGAGTGGGAAGAAAATGGAACAAGGGTGGGGGGAAGTATCCTTTTGAGGAACTTGCAATCTTGTGAACTTGTTAGTGATATTTCTTGTAGAGATGTTTCACGGTGACCGAGAAAAGAGGTGCCTTCGGAAAATTACCTCTCTTGCGATGCTGGGCGCCGCTCGCAACTCCAATTATCTTTTCTTCCCATCATTAATGCGGAGCACTGCGGAAAGGCCTCTCCACGGGCTTGGCGGGTTATGAATGGCTAAATTGCCTGGAAGCGTTCCGCCCGTCTTGACGTACTTTTGTGTCTGTGGGGGGAAACTACTCCTTGATGCGATTTTCGTGGAAGATGTTAATGTTGATTCGTCGAATGAAATGGCCCAGTGCATTGACATTGTAATTCTACTGGGAGGGAATTGCTCTCAAGCCTAGAAATTCAAAAGAGCTTTACTCAGGTGCTAATATTATTGACAATGTCAATGTTGTTCACTCTTAAAAAGTTTGATCAGGTTCAACAGCCAACAAAAGAGTTTAAATATTTAAAGCCATTTTTGTTCATTGAACCAGTTAAAACCTTCCAATGGAGCAGTTCTCATTGATATTTTATGTGAGCATAGTTCAGTGTAGTTACTGGTATTCCAGAGATTCATTTGAAAATTACGGCTTTTGTATTTAGTAGTCATTAAATCAACTAAATAAAGTACATGTAAAAAATTATTACTTCTGATGAATATCTGTGGACAACTCGGCACTTCCCAACAAAATTATTTATTAAACACTCAGGTAACATGGCTTCAAAAGTTTACTTCATATATTCTGTTTTATTTTGTTTATATTTTGTTTTAGTTTATTGTTCTGTTTGTTTGTTTGTTTTGTTGTTGTTGTTTTTTTTTCCTGCTTCATACCATTCTAGAACAGTAACAGAGATCAGTAACTGGTTCTCAAAAGCTGTCTCAATTTCAAGTGAAGAGTCCTTGTACGAGTCCAAGCTTTCAATCAGCTATGAGGTGTATGATTGTATAACAAACTTGTTTCAGGCTCCCTGGCTAAAGTCTCAATAGGCAATTTCAGAAGTGCATGGGCTGCTGGCAAGCACCCCACAAACTTACTTGTAGAATAAGCTTGTTGCAAGCCTGCCACAACCACGGGTCTCACAAGCTTGTAAGCTTGCTACCTGCAACCTTGGTGCAGGTCAGGTTTACAGCCAGCTTTAACTACTAACATGGAATCTGGTACTCTGTACAAAGTAGGAGAAAAATTTGCATCATTTGTAATATAATCATCACTATTAGGAATACTGTAGATTCAGCAACAAATTTGTGCCCCCCCCCCCCCACACACACACACACATACTGGCTCAGGTATGACCAATGAATATGACAGTTCATTACTTTTTAGTAGATATTTTAACATGCATATTATGTTTGTGATTCTAGTGACTATTATAAACTATTTGCCTAATTTTTATTCATCTGTTTAATCTTATTTTTATATTATTGTACAGGTACATATGAATTATGTACTAATACTTTAGATGAAGTAAGTCATCGACTTTTGATAATCTCCTCCAATGTTTCATAAGTACTAGACCATTTAAAGTTAGTGAACACTCACAAGCATCGATCACAAGGTACAAAGAAAGAACAGACGAACATACAAACAAATACACCATTTCTCTAATGCAATTATCAGAGAGTCAGGAAGTTGGTGTGGCTTTAAGATTATTCTACTGTATATTATGCAGTCCATTAAAAGGACGTTTGAGCTGAAGACGAAAGGAGCCTCTATTGTTTATACGTCTCAGTCCCCATAAACTACATGTACATCTCCCCTAAGCCCCATATACCAAGGGACTTTTAAGCCTTCCTTTCCTGCATATGTAATATCTTCGGTCATCCACATGGTCGGCCCACAATCGCCTGTAATGGAGACAATCACTCTAGCAAGGAGGCATGGTGTGGCGTCAAAACGACTTTTATTGCCGAATTAATATCCATTAAAAGTACGGCTAATGAATAGGCAGCAAGTACTAATGACTTCCTTTATGAAGACAAGCGCCCATATATAGAAGATGAATAACTATTCAGGTTTAATTGATGATATTGTTTGATTTTTTTTCCCCTTTGATATTAGCATTGGCTTTTGCAAATTATCTTGAAAAGGGCCTCATTTTTGAAAAAATAAAATGATGACTTCCACTGCATGCATTTAGATACCACTAAGAAAATTCTTTGTGCAAAAAAAGAAAAAAAAGAAGAAAAATCCTAAAGATATTTATCTCTGGAAGCGTGCTTCGTGCCATGAGATTATGTAAGTTTTTAGTTTGTTTGGTGTTTTTTTTTTTTTTTTTTGGTGTTTTTGTCATCATCATTTCATTTTTGATGTTTTTGTTTGGGAAAATAATCCTCATCTCCCCAAATACACCATTTCAGACAGAATGACATCAAGTTAATATCAAAGTCTTGGAGTCTATGCTTCATATTTTATCTTTATGTAATGTGCACAGCAAGAAAAAATGCTACGTTTTACTTACCTAGTGTTGTTATGTGCTGCACATTCCCACATATTTCTTTCCGTCTTTCCTTGTTCCTTCTCTTATGTATATTTATTCATTTTTTACACTTTCAACAGCTTTTCATGGAGTGGGAAATGTCCGTTTCCTGATCTTGAAAATGCCACATGTTTCTTTAATCTCGTGGCGGGCAGCTTGACAGCCGTCGTAGAACCTGCTGCCCATTTATGAAGAATTTGGATACTTTAAAATTGGAAATATTCACAGCATGAATTTTCATGAATTGGAGCCGATGCCTTTTTCACGGCATGACATTTTCATGATTTGCCACGTGTGCATTCAATGCATACAGTGTAGACTAGAACTTTTCCATGCATTTTGATTTCATGAATCTTGGCCCCTACTGAAATTTGAGAAAAAATTTCATGCACATGAGAATTTCTGCTTTGTGGTTCAGTGGAGAGTACCATGGACTATCCATTAGTCATGAGGTCCCTGGTTCAAATCCCTCAGCAAGGCACTCTTTTATAATTACCTTTAAGTTGTCTGAAGGGACTGAAGGGACTTGGAGCCATCTTTCCCATCATTGTGACATCATGTCATGAATAGTGTACTATTAGGAAATAGGTTATCATGAAAAGAGATATCATTTCCCAAATAGTATACGATGGAGTATCAAACATACCAATATTCTGATATTGTTGAAAATACATATACTCACATGAAGTTCTTTCAACCACTCACAAGTGAATGAATTTCTGATCCAAAATCCAACTAGAAAAGCACTCGGAGAATAAAGACCTCCACCAAACAGGTCATTCCCGTCCATACAAGCATGCTGAAAATTGCCCACTTTCCCTATATAGAACTGTAGAAGCCTTTTGTTACATTATCAGTTTCCAGCTGCGTGGCACCTCTCCTGAACAGAACCCGCTGTATTGCGCGTGTGCATGCAGACCTCAAATGTGCGCAGCTTGAACTCCCAAGTTCGATGGCCCTGTCTTGACAAATGATAGAAAAGCCTTCAAAAATCCATTAAATTCCTGGATCACTGCCAAAACTTAATCACCTGTTCATTGTGTCATTATCAACTTTTCCCGTAAGTTTCGTTTTAAACTTTTTGAGTTATTTTGCACACAGACTAACAAACAAACAAACACAGATGAAAACATAACCCCCTTCCTTGGTGGAGGCAATGGTAGTTGTAATCAAACAATACAGCAGCAGACAAGAGAGATGCCGTTTCTAGGACTTAGCCTTCCCGTTGCTGTCTTCTCACGGATAGGCAGCAAATCTAATCAGAACGGGAACACCTGCCACAACCATTACACAGTCGACATGACAGGTAACTTATTAAGGTTTAATTACACGTCAACCTAATCAAACATTTGAAGACTCCGCAAGAAGGTGCACCGCTGCAGGTATGTGGTCTCTTCGCCTTGAAGCCCCTGTGGTCTTTGACTTGTTACGCCTGCGAGGTTGAAGGTTTTAAAGGGAAATATCCCCCAAGCAGACAATGTGTGGAGATTCGGTGAATGCAGAAATAGAGTAAGCACACATCAGTGAACTTCGGAGAAAGTTGGACAACCTGTTGTTAATTTTCAATGTTTGATCATATCCATCGGCTGTTATTGCTGCATTTGAGGGCTACAATTATTTGCAGCGTCACATAAGTGGAATGAGACCAAGGAAACATGAAGAAAATTCTACAAAATTTCATTTTTTTATTACAACTGCTCTGTCTCTCGACATGCAGTGACATATGTCAAGGGTAATGTTACTGCCCCTGCCTTCTGAAGGAGGTAATTCATATATATGCACTGTCATTACACTAGAAAAATTAAGATATGTATAATTCTCATAAGATTTCCTTTATACAAATTCCACTACTTTGACATTTCGAATTCTTATCCAGCAATGGCAGCTGCACGAAAACCTTAAAAAGTCATAACTTGTGAATGGGCACTTTTCTTTTCATTTTGATGATTATTCTCACCTCAGTTTATAAGGTGGTCTCATCATCCCCCCCCCCCCCCACTCGATCTGATCTTAATCCTTGACCAGACCGCGCCGCTGATCCTCTCATCAGAGGAGAAGCGGTCTTGGAAGCCCCGGTGGGATTGATGCAGATCCAGCACAAATGGATGTCATAAGTGGCATACTTAGATGCATATTACAGTATTACTCTTATCTCTTTCTCTCTCCCTCTCTCTCCTCTCTCTCTCTCTCTTCATCTTTCTGTCTTCTCTTACTCTCTTGTCTTAATATCTTTCTTCTCTCTATTTCTCTTCCTTCTCTCTCTCTTTCCTTTCTCTCTCCTTATCTCTTTTATTTGGAGGTTGAGCCATCAAAAAGATCAGAAAGAAAGTCACTTAGTCGGCCTGCGGTATCATTGCCAATTTATGCTGGCTAATGTGCCCTAACCTAATGCCAGTTGACGAAATGCTCATTAGAATGGGTGTCTAAAATGATATCGTCATAATTCATTTACTCTGTAATCTTTATGACTAGCGGAAGGGCATGCAGTGCTCTAAGGACAAGTTCACCCAAATGTCTGTGTGGATTTAGTGAATGCAGCAATATTAGTAGAACACATCAGTGGAAGTTTGAGGGAAATTGGATGATATGTCCAAAAGTTATGATTTCTGGAAGTTTTGATGCAGCCATCGCTGGATGACAAGACTACTACAGTTTGTGATGTCCCATATATCAATTATATAAAGAAAATATAAACAAAATTGAACATATTTTCATATTTTTAGCAAATTTAAAGAGCGCTTAACTTACCTCTTTCAGAAAGCAGGAATACATGCAGCAATATTCCCTTAACATGTGTCAGTAATAAGTCAAGGGAATATACGTACATTTCATTTTTTTAAAGATAATATTTTGCTCTTTCTATCTGCTAGAAAAATCAAAATATGTTGAAGTTAAACTTATATCTTGACCTGATATCTCTTTGCTGCTGTGACTCCCAAATATCCTTAAAATATCCGCAAAGAAGAATGTACCATTCAAGAATGAGATAAAGATAAATAAATATAAAGAAGACATTATTATTGTTATTATCAGTTTTATTATTATTATTATTATTATTGTTGTTATTATTTTTATTATTGTTGTTGTTGTTGTTATTATTTTTATTATTGTTGTTGTTGTTGTTGTTGTTGTTGTTGTTGTTGTTGTTGTTGTTGTTGTTGTCGTCGTCGTCGTCGTCGTCGTCGTCGTCGTCGTCGTCGTCGTCGTCGTCGTCGTCGTCGTCGTCGTCGTCGTCGTCGTCGTCGTCGTCGTCGTCGTCGTCGTCGTCGTCGTCGTCGTCATCATCATCATTATCATTTAGTAAAGTTGTAGAGCACAGTTCCACAACAAAATGCGATTTGGCTGAGGGGATATAACAGTATATCTCATTTCTCATACTGGTAGGGCAATATCATATTTGTCTAGAGGCAGTATGTGGAGATGCCATCTTGCCATCAATTTCTCCAACTGAATAGAATTTATTTGACTCTGCTATCGGTGTTACCATCCAGATGGGGTCCTTGCCATGGCAAGCAAACATGATCAAGTCTGATATTAATGTTGGGCGCAGATACATCATGTGACAAATCTACGAAAGAAGCATAGCTGGGTCATGTAGAGGTCACTGTAGTCAGAATAGGCTTGTGGGTCATGTAGAGGTTACTGCAGTCAGAAAAGGGTTCATCTTTTTATTCTCCTTCAGCATGAAATGCAATATGCTGCTCATATGGTAGCCACATGTTCCCTACGATGAAAAATTGTCTCATTTCTTCAGCCGTCTCCATCTGGAGAATTCTGAGGAAGATTTACCGTATCATCTGTAACAGGAGAAGGGTCATTCTGGGTTCCAAGTACTGTCTGCAAATTGAGATGCCCTCAGAAAAACAAAGTGTTTGCGAGCCTAAAGGACATGCAACCTTTTTGCAGTAATTTCATGCAGTGATTGTTTGTCAGAAATGCAGCTTTGTGCTTTGATAAAGTTAGATAGAAAGGGCTTTTAGTTCACATCTAAGTGAAACAACATGAATCAATAAAAGGCTGTCAAATATGGTAAACTGCATAAAGATTCCAGTCAGTGTGATATGATGAATTAAATTGTTCAGTCTTGTTCCAGGTTATGTCTCCTGTGAAGTAATATTTGTTTGTTTGTTTGATGATGATGCAACCTCTTTGAGCAAACTGTTGTTAGAATGTTGTATGAAGTATTTGGCGCAAGTGTTATGTGGGAAACAAATTTCTATGCTTCTTTTGATATGGGGGGATTATGTGGTACTTCGCTGCATTGTATTGCTTGCAGAAAAGTCAGAGATTAAAATCTACATTCGAAACATCGTGGCTTTTTCATTCCTCTGCTTTTTTTTTTCAAAGTCGAATGGCAGACCTAAAAGATACGGTAAGATGATAGCTCTGCCCGGAAGGGGGGATGTCTTTTATGGATGCAGAATGTCTACCTTTTTTCCTTCTCCCACTCGACGGATGAACTCCTCTGCATCATTTGACTCTTGGGAACTGAATCCATCTCCGGTGGTGTCTACCAGTCATTACAGTGGAATTATGAGTTGGGGGGGGGGGGGGGAGGATTGCGAGCCACGAGTCAGCTGTCGGCTTTCCTTCGCGGTCATCTCATCCTTGTCAGAAGCTCACTCGCCAGGAATCAACTTTGGAATTTTTCAATTTTCTGAGATCAATTTTTCCCCCCCCCCCAATCCATTTTTGTGGTCTATTGTCTTTAAGATTTTCTCATCCCCCCAAAAGACTACCAGGTTTAAGTCGCAGCTGTCCACAAGCTTGAGCAATAGACTAACCATAGAGTACCCCCCCCCCTCCTTTGTTCCTCTGGTGATTGCATACAAAATATTTAGTGGAGAACAATGTAGGTCTCTTTTGTATTCGAGAAAGGATCTTGTGTCTTGGCTGCGAAAGATGTGGGGACCATCATTGTTCAGTGCTGTTCTTTTAGTTAAAAATAAGACAATGTCATCTTGGCTAGGACAATTGCTGGGAGTTAGAGACATTGCACCACTTAGCTGTTGTTTGTTTTGCTTGGGGGTGTTGTCACATCAACTTTATACAATTCCTATTTGTTTTCCCCCTCACCGTTTTATATGTATGTCTTAACTTCTGTTCATTCTCTTACTTATTATCAAATTGCTGCCTTGTGAATTTTCACCCACTGGATAATTATCCAGAGACTACATATGAAGCAGTTTATCAGCACCTTTGTGATATTCGTATGGATCCAAACTTTTTCTTTCACATTCACTGAACCTATTTTTTTCTTATTGTTTTCCTTTCCAGGTCACTCATTCTATCTTCTCCCTTTTTCTTTTTGATATTCTATGCCTTCTATGATTTCTTCCATACTGATGCTTTTTAATCTCATTATATTTTTTTCATCTTTTTTGTCTTCTATTTGATGATATGGCTTCTTTCCTGGAAATAAAGTTTTATGGAGGGAAAAACCATAAGATTCAGAGATACGTGTCCTTTTTGCTGGATTTCATCTTTCTCAGAAAGTTCTCTTCAAGTTCCCAAGGCTCTACGTCCTCATACTCGATAAGAGCATTAGATTTTTGTCCAGGCTTTGTAAGCTGATCCTATCGCCTCCTGTAAAATGCCTCTGCTCACCGAGCATGACATTTGGCACATCATCTTTCTCCACTGCTCGTTTGCAAAGTGCGAATGTTCGGCACAAATGGAAAAAAATATACAGAGAGAGGATGTTTTTCCATTGTGTGGTGAAACACCTGTAGACACCTTAATGCACACAGGATTAATAACCCTCCTCATATGATTTTTTTTTAATTGATATAGCAAATAAAAAGTTGAGGCTGAGTGAAAGGACTTTACCAGCCTTAGAGCAAGTTAGAGTTTCATGTACTAATCTGCTTAGAGAAATCATAGAACTAATAATAATTTTATTTCACCCTCACTTTTGGTATCAGTTTGAAGGATGGTCAGACCGTTTTTTTAATATCTGACAGAAACCCCGCAAGATTTGTGTATTTATAGAAGCCCAGCCAATTCTGAAACCGGATATATCAGAATTACAAATCAACTTTCCTGCTTGGTACCTCTCATGTTTATTGACGTTTACAAATTAATCCTGCAGTGCAGATTAATGAGAAACCTAGAGGGTTACGAAAGTCTTTTGCACCTCAGTCTATCAGCTATAAGACTTTTGGGGATATACACTGTTTTCTCTTGGTGCCCTTTTCTTACTTCCTTTAAACCTCCCTTTCAACTATATGTGCCCCTTTCTTTTTTAAAAACACTCATCAAATTTCTAATTTTAGAGACTATCATTTGTCTAACTATAAATCTTTAAAGAGGCGTTTCCTGCTTGACACATTGCAGGAATTATTCAGAAACTTGCTTGCAAATCACCCCACCAAGTGAGGTGGGAAAAGAAAGCTTGCCATGATTTTTGTTGATTTTGTTTGTTGGTTGGTTTGTTGTTTTTTTTTTACTTTGGTTGCAAGGAATACCCTCTTGGAGTGGAGACCCTAAAAGTGTGACAGCGTTATTGTAATTCTTGTTGCACCATAACTGTTCCCAACCACCTAAGAGTTTTCTAATAATATTCACTGCTTTCACTTCCTCTTCATCTGAGTTTAGAAGTAACTTTGTTTGATGTTGTAAAATGTTAAGGTATGATATTAATTCACCCGCTGGACATTTAGTTTTTAGTTATTGTCATAAACTCCTTGGATACTATATTATAATTTATTTGTATATGTCCTCTGGAACAATGTGTGTGGACTGCTGGAAATGTTTATGGTGGGTGGAGGCTGAATATTTAGACCCTGAGTAAGAAATACATCACAACAAAACTATGTTTGTGCTGCACGCAATGAGATTTGCAGGCATCTTCAGTTTGAAATAATGCCCTACTAGTATGTGAAATTGATTAAACAGCTTGTTTCCTCTTGCATAGTAAGTTTTTATTACTTGAAGTAAAACAAAAGACAAATTGCAAGTTGAAGAGGTTTACCCTTCTACCACAATTGCCTGCTTTCTGTGATATGCTTTTGTGTGCTGACTCAAGTCACCTATACTCATTTGTGGGTTTTTTTTTTCAGTTGTGGAAGGAGAAAGTGCAAGAAAATTAACTTTCTCCTCAATAATATTCCAACGATCAGATCCTGCACGCAGTGCGTGGATGGATGCTGAGGGTTGCCATGGAAACACTGCAAACACATAGGGGGATCGTTTTTCAGTCTTCAGTTGGTCTGGCTGGCCACTGTGCGATGGTGAAAGAAGGATGTTACCGCAGGGAGTGGGAGAGAATAAAGTGGGAGATTGATGTGTGATGGGAGAACTGTGAAGGAGTATGGGTATTACTCAGGGATCGTTAGCCTTATGTTCACGGTCAAGCATGCGTTAATATCAACAGCACACAAGTGCACACAAGGCCAGAATGATAGTGTCACAAGATCACTTTTCCTTGGTGCTCATCATTTGCGCCTCCATCGCAGCCATGAGTTCGTGCAATGACAGATCTGGGAGGCGCAATGCGCAATGCGTGGATAACGTTCAGAATTTAAGTTACTGTTCGACCATTGAGTGATAGCATCATAGAGCTTAAGGCGTTTGCACAATTTTCGACATTACTCACTCACCGCAGATCAAAGTTTGGTTGCATCACGTGCGTCTGAGCACGATCCGATTCCATTTCCATTTGTTTGCGTCAATTCTCTGGAAGACGCTGCGATAGGCTTAATGCGCCACGTTGTGGAGAACGTGATGTGACTATTAAAGAAAGGAGTACATGGATGATATTGGTGGCAGGTTGAAATTAATGCCACCCACACATCAGCTTTCTCATCATCATCATCAGGTTTCAACATCAGATAGGAATGAATTGAAATGCGAGGTCATAATAAGTTTGCCCGAAGCAGTTACTATCTGATTCCAATTCGTTTTATGGCAGTGGTGCCATCGGCAAGTATAACTTTTATTGTGAGATGAATAGAGACTGAAGGTAGAAATGGTTTGATTCATTTTCTCTTATTGTTTGTTATTCGTGTACATTTACACATGCTTACTTTTATATCAACACCAGGCCCATTATTTTATTCCTGTCCCTGTCTTCTCTTTAAGTTTCCCTTTTTATAGAATCTCTCTCTTTCTTTTCTTATTTCTTTCCCTTTATCTGCCTTCTGCCTTTTTGTATATGTCACCGGAAAAAAAAAAAAAAAAAACTTCTTTCATTTGCTTTCACTTCCTGTACCCATCATTCTATCTGTAGGGTGTGTGCACTTCCCTACCGTTTATAGCTTCCCTAATGATATTATCTTTGACATTAAAATTTCTTGATTTTCCTACAGTGTACTTTCTCCTTCTCTTATAATTTGGATTACTCCTGCTGTGTTTTGTCTTTCCTGCATTTCCTCAGACCCTCTCTCTTCCGATCTATCTCTCATTTTCTGTCACTTTGTCTCTTTTCCATTCTACAATGTACTACCAGTCCAAGGGAAAATATCAGACCCTGAGCGAGTCGTTTACCAGTCGCTACACGGACGTGCCTCTTCACTTGTGCGCTCAATGAGTACGTGTCGTGCAAAGTCGAGGCCGGCAATGCCTCTCCCAAGCTGCGATACGAGTGTGGCGTGTGAATTTCGATTCCCTGTCCCGTAAATGATTGATGGTATGGCATGAAACGGAGAGAGCCCTCCTCAAACTCTCTCAAAATGTGTTGCATTTCCCCATGCAGGGGAATCCCCCCCCCCCTTTCCTCGCCTCACTTCTACTATCACCACCACCACTACCTCAATGTTTTGCTGTCTCAGAATCTCTACAGGGCAGAGAGAAAGATTGAACTGGAAAGACATGAGAGAGAGAGAGATTGGGGTGAAGACTCTTGGGGGAGGGGAGAGTGGGGGGGGGCTGCATGGAGACAGAGTAGAAAGCGAAATGAGGGATTTGGAACAAGACGGTGGCAAAGAAGTGGGCCAATGACAGAGGGAGGGGGATGGAGTTTCAGAGGGTGCGTTTGAGAGCAGGAGAGATAGATGAAAGGAAAGAGTGAGAGTTGTTAGCTAAGTGTCAAGGAAATGACAATTTGAAGAGAGGATAGAAATATAGAGAGGTGGAGATCAAAAGGGAAAAGACAGAAGCGGGTATAGATGAAAAGGGCTGGAGAAACAAGTAAAGATGGGGCAACTATTAAAAGTTTTGCGATACGTTTGGAGAGGGGGAGGGAAATGAAGAGGAAATGCATTTTAGGTAATGTCAAATTAGATAAGAGGTGAGGGTGAAAGAATTTAGATGAATGGAGAATACAAAGATAAATTGAAAGCTTGAGAGAAGGGAATTAAAAAAGACACCTACAATTTGTTAAAAGATAAAACTGGTAAAAGACACCTACATTTTGTTGAAAGATAAATCATGAAAAAGACAGAGACAGAAGATTTTAAATGCAAAAACTGCTAATCCATTTTCATCATTTTGAGATATATGAGAGTAAATCTGCTGGAAAACAAAGAAAATAAAACATAGGTGATGATTACAAGAATTAAGGATCTTTAAAATATTTTTAATGTAATAAGTGTAGTTTTCTCCATTTGATGGCCTAACTTAAGAAAAAAAAAAGATAAAAATAAAATTTATCTGTTCTTGTATTCGAACCATTCAAATATATATATATATATATATATATATGTATATATATATACATATATTATATATATATACATATATTTTTATCTATTTATGTATACATATGTACATATACATATATATATATATATATATATTGACTGACAGAAGGAGTGAAAGAGAGTTTTGAGAGAAAGAGAGAGAGAGAGAGAGAGAGAGATAGGTGGGAGAGAAATAGATTGATCAGTATGTAATAGAGCTCTAGTTCCCTCATCCATCAACACCACTAGGTAATGACATGTCGACTCTTGTGTTGTAAACTCAATTGAGGGTAGTGTGCCGTGTTATTTTGCTCTCTCGGTTTCGCCAGAGGAGGACTTTTTTTGTTAATGGTGAGTGATATCGAGCCAATTACTGTAATATTGTCAATTCTCAATTTTAAGAGCTTTTGATAGTTCTGCGGGAACTATTGTAGTCTGCATTTGAAAAGGTGTTTACAGGTACTCCTTGTCTGTCAGTGATGGTTGTTATAGATCTATATTAGAACATACATGCATTCAATCTATTCATATCTGAGGAAGATAACAAGTGCTTTTGTTCCGTGAATGCCAGCCGCGCGGCAGTCAAGCGCAAATTCACGCTAGTGGCTATATTGTCATGCAAATCATGCATACGTAGTTTGTGGCTAATGATAGAGAGCTATGGGTTGGTAGTGCGATGTTGTTGCTGATCAATTTTATATTGCATTTTTGTTCTCAACTAACTTTAAGAAGGGAATAATACCACTTGAAGAAAAAAAAAAGTCCAGGTGGGTGTTGGCTCTCTAGATTTTGAACAGTATTAATGAGATGGCAATGTTGAGTTTGTGGCAGTGTATAGAGAAAAAGGGAAGGGGAGTGTGATACATGTTGTGTATAGGTTTTTTGAAATCCTGTGTGTGAATTGGTGATTAGTGAAGAAATTGTACATAGAGAGATGCAGAATGGGGGCACAGTGGTTAGTGCACATGAGGCACTGGACTCTTGTGTTATGTAGTAGGTCTCAGGGTTCAAATCCCACTCAGTGCTTACATCCAAGGACGGAGATGAACTACCTTCCACTTCGTCCTTCATGTATTAGTGCTATGGTAATAATGAAAGTGATGTCTCTGGTAGAAGGGGGCTTACTCAGAAGAGACTCCCCTGTCTTTATTACTACTACTTGTGCTACGAGTGTTATTACTATGATTATCTTCAACATCATCATCACTATTGCAGTTACCTTTGTTTCTCATCATTCTTTTCATATAATTTAGCGTTAGTCATACGCAATATTTATAGAGTTGAAACCCTTTTGGTTCCCATCCAATAATTCTTGGAGGGTGACAAAATAATTGATTGGTATGCAGTCTTCGTACTCATTTGCAGGTTATTATGGGAATTACAAAAATGCATCAAAGCATGCAATATATAGCAGCTCACTTTGTACAGAATAAATAATGAATATCATTATGGTTTTTGTATATCAACCAAGTGAATAATGTAGTAGACCTTCGTACTGAAAATTGCATGGTATTTGTACGGGGCCAGGAGCAGAAGGACTTTTATGTACCTTCCACAGTCGCAGAAGTGCTTAGCATACAGTGGGTGCAGTGGTGTGAATGTACTCAAATGTCAGAGTGTGTTTTTTCCTCTCTCAACTTTTTTCCCCCTTCTTTTAGTCCCCTGCAAACACTAAAGTTTATTTAAGAGGAGATGTCTGAAATAACGAGGGACATTTTTCTCCATTTTGCAGCCGACTACCCGACCCGGTAATGAGTCATTGATAGTCATGATCAGCCATATTACAGAGTGGTGATGAGAGTAGAGGGGTTGAGATTGATATGAGTTGTCATTCTAGTATTTCCAGAGCAAACACATCCCTCCGCCTCGGTCTCTTGTAAACACAAACCATCAGCTGTCGTCCCGACAGTCCCACCGCAGGAGCATTTTGCCATAGGACCAAGACAACAAAAATATGAAGAAGAAAGAAAATACAGAAGGAAGGAGAAAAGGAAGAGGGTCGCAACTGCGGCAAATTTTGGCTTGAAGGGTTTGTTATCATAGAGGAATGCGGCAGTATCCCCCCGCGGCATACCGTGGCCGGACATCGCTGGAATTCCGCGGAAGCAGGAAGAGGAAGGGGGACGACCCTTGACCCAATCCCTGCAGGCACTTCCCTTTTCTCCCCCCCCCCCCCCCCGTCATCCCCCATCAACTCGCTCATTTGTAACGCAATGTAGCAAACCTGAGCTTCATCCACTCATCCTCACTCAACTCAAAATGTCATTGACAGTGCATGCAAAGGGATCACCTCCTGATAGTGAAAGGGTTAAAGCCAGTTTGACTCTCTTGACATCACATGAGCTTCAGTATTTAAAGGGAAACTTTCACATCATGCTCAAGTTAGAGTGTAGTGAAAGAGGTGGAAGAGTGGCAATTTCATTTTTGCAAAGATGAAATACAAATTTAAAAAGTCATGTAATTTTTTTGTTTCCCATAATTTCACAAAACTGCATTTTGTTAGAATCTTCAGGAAATAATGTGAAGTATTATGAAAAGATTGAATTTACAACTTTCTTGGGTTATATAATACTAAAATATATATATTTTTGTTGTTTTATGATTGAACAATTTTCCCCAAATCATTACAGTTGTATAATTTTAAGCAAAAGGCGTAATGTCTTTCTTTTGAATTCCTTTCAGAATAAAAAATTCATTTTTTAAGGAAGATTTTGGCACAAGACAATTTTCAGACTTTAAGGTTGATGACATGTGCAAAGCATTTCATCTGATTGACTTGCATAGTCACAATGTACCCCCATTTCATTAGTTATATAAACATTTAAGATTTGATGATGAAATGAGCCTTTGTTCTTTTGTATCACCCCGTTTTTAAAGAAATGCTTTTGTTTGTCAAATTTTATGCTTTGTATGAAAGTTCACCTGAGCATGGGGTGAAGTTTCCCTTGATGCTAACTATATGAATTTTGCTGAAATAAAGGGTCTGCATGCAGCTTTGATGATTATAATGTTTATGATTATTCACAGTGTGAACTGGGATATTAACATTCAAAGAGCTTCTAGTCAAGGGATGCTTTTGAGGCATTTGATAATGATCAATGTGAACAGGACTACTGGTGCTCGGTAAAGTACAACTTCCAGTCCAGGTGCAAGCTTGTGGCAATGCTGATGCGATGTATAATTCTTTGAGCATATCTGTGGTCGTAAATTTGCTTCATTAATGAAATTTGGCCGGGCAGAATTGCCCGCCAGGCAAGGCGGTCTGGTACACTTGATTGCACGGCATCTTACAGAGGCCATTACTTGAGCAAATTGTTACGGCATTGCATTACCGCAACCCACGCTTCATTCGTGCGGCAAAGTCACGACGACGCCCTTCAAATTTGCTATCATTCTCAAGGACTACTTGACACTGGAGAAATGTGATTGGTTCGTTTTTTTGTTTTTTTTTTTTAATGAGATTTACCAGTGTTTTAGGGAGAAGTGAGTGATTTACCAACATAACTTTGTTGGATTGTTCCAAGTATATAAAGTGTAAAGGTTGGATGGGAATGGCTGCCAAAGTATTAATAACTAGCGTCCATGATTTGGTAGAAGCACTGTAAGTGGGGAAGTCATGAGGAGCATATTCCATTCATGATGGGGAAGGAAGGTGATGGTGGTTTGTTGGGGGGGGGGGGGTTAATTCGTCAGCATCACTCACTCGATTTTGCTCACACCTGATTTCCATCGCAAGCGTGAAGTCAATTTGCAAGCGAAGTGCAGAGGCTATCGCTTTCTCCTCTCGACCCAGCGTGTGCAGCGTCGGCACCGACTTCCTACCCCTGCAAGGCTCCACTCGAGTGTGGGTTTAACATCACTGTCGCCATGGCGATGACTCACCCTGATGCGCTCCAAGCACTGGTGTGGAGTGTTGACTGGGAGCGGGTCGGGGGGTGGGGGTGTCATCACCAACTCCCTCCCGGTCCCGCATCGTGCTACCCTCTTCCGTCCAACTCGTGAATAATGTAATTCTCAGTTGCCGACATTTCTCGGGAGTGCCTTCACCGAGGAAATCAAAATCTGAGGCAATGGAATCCATACTTACAGGCCTCTAACTAAACAAACAAAGCAAAGCTGTCCCATTTGAATCAGCATCTTCTGAGAGCCAACTTGGGAATACAGTTGTAGTTTATGAACTTTGATATTTGATCATCCTTTCATGCTCCCATAGTCCAAGCAATCATCTTTTTTTAGGTCGCACTGAGCATTCGTTTTGACTCTTCCTGGAGTAGAAAAGAAGAGACTCCGTGCCAACATCCATTTTCTTTTTACATTTTCATCCACAGTGTTGAAAGTGACGTAGCAGCTTTCCAGAAGGTACCAGAAAGTGTGCGGCGTCAGAGTACCAAACGCATTCAGATGAATGCGTTTGGTACTCTGACAGGATCAAACATGTCATTAATAAGACTGCACATCACATCTGGTGGTTGCGAGAACCGTGTCAAACCATTCAGTACAAGATTCTGAAATATTTATAGACACCTTGCAGGACTCATAAGCTTTCAGCAGGCAAGGAGTTAATGTATAATTAGAATGCTGTTTTATCTGTGAAGTGGTTAACGTAGCAACTTACTGTATGAGAGGTTTCATTCACTCAGTTAACGTTTTCTATCACATTTGCAATACATTTTGATACATGGATTCCAAATTGTATCTATTGACTGTCGCTTTGTCAGGCAAAACTCCAGGTGAAAATGTTGATGTCGTGAACATCCATTGTTAATGAAAGTGTCTGTATCAAGTTAAATGGTATATTTGCTTCCTTGATATGGCGTTAGCGTGTCAACATACCCAAAGCATCCGTATGTATACTCACACATGGCCTACTCGGCTAGTCTGTTTGAGTCGTCAGAGACTCATATATCAAGGTACAATGGCAGAATGTTCATCGAACTCTACGTATCTGTGATGATTTCTGGTATTGGATGCCTGGCATTGTTTGGGGGGTGGGGGGGGGATGGGGGGGGGGGGGGCAGTGTATCACTTGGAAGCAGGTGCATAAACAGCGATTGTCGTTCCCATCATTAGTCATGACATAAATCACGTTTCGCAAGGGAACAAGTGCCCCAGTGTGCCTGTTGTATGGATTTGGACACATCTGACCAAAATGTGGTGCAGGATTTTTTTTTTTTTTCAAATCAATTTATGTAGGTACAAAGATGTTGTAACCCACACTTCCCAGTGACTGAAATGAGAATATCTTTCCCCTGTCACACCTGGAACAGGTGACTGCGGTCACTTCGTCATAGCGTTCTGCCAGCTCGCACGTTAGCACCGTATACAGTTGCACGCCTGGGGCAACGTCACGCGTGATGGCGTCCTAGGGAGAACAGGTGTGACATACACCACAGATTCAGCGCCGTGGCATTCGGCTGTGGGAGATGGACGCTGAATGCGGCGTTGCCAAGAAGCGCCCAACGAGTCTGGCTCGACCGACCATCATGGGGGAGATGTCATCCCCATCTCCCTTTCCCAGTCAATGGAATGTGCCATGATTTATTTTTCTTTTAATTAAGATGCATTCCAGGCATCCAGCTCTAGTATCTCTCTCTCCCTCTCTCTCTCTCTCTCTCTTACTTTCGCACATCGTCTCTCGCTCTCGTCTTTTTCATAACTGTAAAAATTCCAGTCTCTCATTTTCTGTTAAGGGGGTTTGTTTTCTTTGTCTTGTTCTGTCTCTCGTCTCCCCCCATCCCTTTTGCGTTTTCCACCTGCCGCCAACCTCTCCTCAAAAAGAAAAAAAAACAGGAAAAGAGATTAATGGAGCACATTTATAGACACCGCGATGTATCGTCTTGATCTTATTTTGTCTTCGTTCGTTATTGATCCAATTCTTATCTCTTTTTCTCTTCCCTCTCGCTGCTACAGGCTGGTGAACACATGCGGGACATGCTGTCTGGTATGCACAACTGGTATGCCTGCTCTCACGCTAGACCCACATACTGCAACGTATGTCGGGAGGCTCTCTCAGGGGTAACGTCCCACGGCCTTTCATGTGAAGGTGAGCACAGCGTCTATTGCCGCTGCCGCGGCAATGATCATCAGCGAGCAAGGAACTTGTGTAAATGAAGACAATTTTGAGAATAGTCATGGTCGCAACGATGTGCGTTCATATTTTGATGATGATGAAAACGATAACAATAACGCTGATGATGATGATGATGATGGTAGTGATTGTCAGAGCCGTGATAGCATCTTCATCACTGGTGAAGATGTTATTCAAATTCGTGATAATGGTGTGAAAAATTACTGGAATGGTGATTATGATACAGGAGTCGACATGTGATGGTATTGGTGTGAATGTTTTGATGGTTATTTAAATCGGAAAGGCAGTCATAAAGGTCATCTCCATGAAAACTGAGTAGATAGCAAACTAATTGGTTTGGATATTAGGGTATGTGATTCTGCATCTGAAGTAAACATTAAAGGTGCATGGTCCCGGTGTTTTAGTCTAATGTGTACGCGGGCGCACGGCGCAAGTTTCCTATAGAGACCTACGCTATAGACTTCTCTTTAGCGCTTACGCTTTGGCCCACTTTCCCGAGTCCGAAGAAGTCCGATTCACTGTAGTCAGTGGTCCGATCACAGTTCGGCTCATGATTCGGCTGAGGAGGATGACAGCTTAAGCAAACTTCTTTTGCGATGTCATAATTACAAGCACGTATGCATGCACCCTGGCATTACTACAGACTGCGCGATGCGCAAAGAAGACAACAAAGGCAACGTTACTTAGCAACACCTACGCACTTTACTCTTGATGACAGCTCAACTTCGGAAACCTTCGTATCAATGCTAACAGTGATCGGCAGTATCATCAACAGCGCCATCTATACTACCGGGACTATGCACCTTTAAGGTACATCCCATATGTACCCTTTCCCTGGAAAAGAAATATATTGCATCTGGATTGAATTTGCATTAGATTATATTCCGTTCAATTTAGTTCAGTTGACATTTATTTCCATTCATCCACAAAAATTGAAACAAAGTACAAAGTTTACATTACACAATAATTTTATCATTTTGTAAGAAATATATGTGCATGATAAAAGTGTCGTAAAGTGTATTAAACTGTATGTGCTATAGCCAGTTAGACAATGTTTTGCATTATTTTGCATTCATCATCATGCAGAAAAGAAGATAGCAAAAAAGCTCAGGCCCCTATTGACTCCCAAAAAAAAGAAGGTACATTGTGTCTTTTAAGTAGATTGAAATATCTGATTCAGTGATTGAGATTGATTACGAATAATCACAATGTGAATTTCTGATCACATGATAATGAGACATTTTTTCTTTCTTGATACGTACACATTCAAATCCAGTTTCTTGATATCTTCAAATCCAGCCAGTAAAGCCAGATCACTCCAGAGTTAAGAAAAAATACTCAAAGCCCTATCTCTTCAACCTCTTCAGTAAATAGAAACCTTCAAGCCTCTCATCACTTTACAACCTTCAAAGAATTTGTGTTTTGTCCTGCATGCTCCATACGGTTTCCCGTTGCATAAATCGCTCCCCGTCGGCATGATTTACGTCTACTTCCGTGCATCCAACGTTCCATGGACAATGAGTCGCATTCTCAAGTGACGCATTTTTCGCCTCTTCCCTTTCCTCCCCAGAGTGCAAGTATGTCAAACGGAGATGGATGCTTGTCCTAGATCGACAAAAGAGAATTCTGTTGGGACGGATTCATCACAATTATGTCCTCGTTTTTGTTTTGTGTTCCCCCCCCCCCCCAACTAGCGGTACACTGAAATTACTTTTGTGAACTTTGGTTCCTTCTCAACTGTGGGCAAGGTGAACTTGTTGTGATAGAAACCCCGACTTTTACAGCACAGGTCGGGAAACGCACTCAAGAAGGTTTATGGTCTGAGAATGGGCCGGAGGAGCAGACAGAGAAATTTATAGCACCTCCTTTTTCCTGCTTCTTGGTGAAAGAATGAAGGAATGTGCTGTGGAAGAGAGCTTTGGGATGGTGTCTTTGCATTCTTTGCTGAGCCCTCAAGACAACCCTAAATCCTGTTGAGAATTGCCCATACCTTACATATGTTAGAGTGTCTTCATTACACTGTCATGTGTATGGAAAGAGTTTCATGCAAACATGGATATATCAATTTTTATCAATTTGTGATTAAATACACTAAAAATCAAAGAATATGATTAAAATATATATGATAATTCTAATAACATCTTCAAAAATATTTCTTGTTATAAGTGCAGTGTCATTGTAAAGATGTTATATTTCTTTATTTGATGATGACCTTACCTGAAGACAAAATAAATGGCATTAATCTCCTTTTGCATTCAAACTCTTTACTTTAAACCAGAAAATGGTAGGGGGATTTACATATAATCATGAGATGGTTTTAGAGTTGACAGAAATACTGGAACTGTTCCCAAGAGAATGCAGAAGCTCAGGAAATCATTTGATTTAGAGCAAAAAGGAATGGAAGATGATGGAAACAGGGGAAAGGGATGCGGTCAGCTTTCTGTGAGATGAAACAAAAACAACAGGGCAAGGGTGAGAATGTTAGAGCTAGATATGAAAAGAGGTTGTCAGAATTCAAGATTGAGAGAATGATTCCAAAAGACTTGGGAGTCTTATGGTTATCATAGAATTGATCAAATGCAGAAGGCGCTTTGCAAAAAGGTGTGGAAAGTGAATTTCTATGAATAAGTACTGTATATTGTTGTGGAGTGATGGAGTGGAGTGAAGCACTGGCCTGTAATTCATACCTGACCCATCCATCTTTTCTGCATTCATTATTGTTACTGAATGATTTCTCGCTGCTGATGTGTAGCAATGGAAATCAGCTTCTCGTACTAACATGATCATGCCTCGAAAACAGTGATTACCCATAAAGCAGCTCACATTCCGTCATTCTGTTTTCCAATCTGTGTACAGCTGTAACTCTAACAACCTTGTTCTTCTGTCTCACGATTCAAACCCCTGCAGTGTGTAAATTTAAAGCGCATAAACGATGTGCCGTACGAGCGATGAACAACTGCAAATGGACCACCTTGTCTTCAATAGGGAAAGACATCATCGAGGAGGAGGATGGAACGGTGAGTTTTGGTCTGTGTTTTTTGCTTTCATCAAGCAAATAATCATGTAAACATGAAAACTGAGCATGATGTACATTGTTATATGACAAGAATTATGAAAATGATGAACATGACATTGATTATGATGCATAGAAGATGATGAGGATTATCAAAATCAAAGATGATAATAATGAAAATGCTGATGAAGATTTATGTATGAGTGAAGATTCAGATGATGATAGTGATGATGAAGAAGAAGAAAATGAAGAGTAGGAGGCTAGTGAATTCCTTACATTATTCAAACTGTAATGAAAAAAAAATTGTGATGATAATTATCAACTCAAAAGTATAAAAAACATAAAATTATAGTGTATACAACTGTAGGTAGTGATATGATCTGCATGATTTGTTCAGTGAATTTTTGATGTAGACAAGGTCTTCAGATATTCTTTTGCTAATCTTAGTGGAAGAAAGCATGCTATGATGTGGAAAATTGTTGCCATTTTGAGCTTTCTATCCATCCCGATGTTTTTGTCTCTGTTACCATGACAACAGATTGCCATGCCCCACCAGTGGCTGGAAGGCAACCTGCCAGTGAGCGCCAAATGTGCCGTGTGCGACAAGACGTGTGGCAGTGTGCTCCGTCTGCAGGACTGGAGGTGTCTCTGGTGCCGAGAAGTGGTGAGTTTTGGGTCTGTGGACTCCACCCTTCGATGGCTCTGGGATTTCATTCATTCATTACTCTAACTTCAATATTGAATCTGTGGCTCCTCCCATTTCTGGGCCTTAAAGCTCCACCCATTGATAGATCTCATCAGCATGGTTCCACTCATCCATTGATAGATCATTAAGCTCCACCCATGGGAGGACCTTATGGCTCCACCCACTGGTTCATCATTAAGCTCCACCCATGGGAGGATCTTATGGCTCCACCCACTGGTTCATCATTAAGCTCCACCCATGGGAGGGCCTTTTCTGTCTCCACCCACTGGTGAATCATTTAGCTCCATCCATGGGAGCATCTTATGGCTCCGCCCACCGATGGATCATTTAGCTCCACCAATGGGAGGACCTTATGGCTCCACCCACTTGTGGATCATTAAACTCCACCTGTGGGGGACCTTATGGCTCCACCCACTTGTGGATCATTAAACTCCACCTGTGGGGGACCCTATGGCTCTACCCACTGGTGAATCATATGGCAGTTGGTTAATCAAGTCAATATAAACAGTCCAAATTATGGCTATTTACAATGTATCTTTTACCAAAAGTACTTCTTGAGAGATAGCAAAACACTCTCTCCATTTTGGGAAACAGGAATTAGGGACGTACATTATGAAGTTTCTTATTTAACATTATGGTATGAATATTACTGGGTTTTATTTGATTCTAACAGCAAAAGTTTGTAAATAGAGTGAAAGGGAGTTAACAGATTTGTGGATTTTACTATGGAGCAGAAAAACACCAAATTACATGATTTTGAGCCAGAATTAGCCTCATGTACCCTTCTGCTTCCAATGGTTGACAGTGACTATTTTCAATCTTCCACCCATCCCCCCCCCCCCCCTTCCCCTCCCTCCTGACTTTCAGGTCCACACCAACTGCAAGGCCCACTACCCAGCCAAGTGCCCCCTGGGCCAATGCCGGCTCTCCATCATCCCGCCGACGGCCCTCAACTCCATGTCGTCCGACGGCTACTGGCAGGCCTCCAAGAACGGGTGTGGCAGCCCCCTCCTAGTCTTCGTCAACTCCAAGAGCGGCGACAACCAGGGGGTCAAGTTCCTACGCCGCTTCAAGCAGCTCCTCAGCCCAGCTCAGGTGTTCGATCTCATGAACGACGGCCCGCATATAGGGTAAAGACAATATTGATAACAACAATAATGATGCCAGTTTTTACGCCTCCAACCCAAACTTGTGCAAAAACTAACATATTTTGGGTCATTCATTTAACCCTCAGGCACTTAGAAACCTTGTATTGAGGGCTTTAAAATGTAAGTTATTGTTTTTACCATTCTTATAATTCTTTCTCTGCCTATCCCAACTCCTCATATCTTGCTTACCCGACTTTGGAACCTCCCTCACTGGATATTTTTGATACTTGGTCCAGGCATGCTGCATTAGGTGTAAGTGCTTTGGCTAGATTTGTTGACAAAATCCATCAAGGTAAACTGTCAACATTTTACCAAACAGATGCTAAAATGTCAGTTTCTAGCCAAGACTTCAGCTTGGAGTGCCCACTGGTACTACAGTGCTGTTGGAAGAATATGACTAAAAGGGTCAAACACCATGGCTAACGGTCACTAAACCTTGGGTGAAGATACTACGAATTTGCCGGCCATACCATTGCTACTGCAGGAAAGTCAAGTGACTCAGTGATGTAGTATAAAAAGAAACTAGAATGAACTTGGAAAAGACATGTGCTGTGAGCAAGTGGGGTTAGAGGTTGTTCATTTCTCGTCAGCCAGTCTCCAGGGCATGGCCCTTTAATCTCTCTCATCTTATTGATTTCGCCCTCTACAGGCTGAGATTATTCCAAAACTTCGATACATTCCGCATCCTGGTGTGTGGCGGTGATGGCAGCATCGGATGGGTGCTGTCCGAAATCGACAAGATGGATCTTCACAAGCAGGTAACATCTCAAATTATCATGTAACTGATTTTATTTTTTTTTCCCCTCTGAAATTGTTTTTTTTTTTCCCTCTGAAATTGTTTATTTGTTTGTTTTTTCTTTGTTATGTAGTGCCCTTGGATTTTCGCCATCGCCAGGGATGTCCAAAACACCTTTTGTACAGTTTATCATAAAACCATAAACAGGTGTTTCTTTCGGAAGATTTCTTCAGTGTGAACGTTGCCTAACTTGTCATGTAGGTGAAAGGAACTACATGTATGCACAAAATAGTATATGAGATGATCCTTCAACAATTGTTACACAGCAACAACAAAAAAACAAACAAAAAAACAAATAAAATGGCCTGTAGAGAAAAAAAAACAGAAAGAGCAGAATTATTCCAAATACTTTTCCTTGCCCCTTCTTGGAGTTTTTGCATGGCAATATGTGAAATCTTGAAGGTGTGTTGGGTATTTTGGGGGGAGGGGGAGGGTAGGGGTGGAATCGGGCTTAGGGAAACCGTCGGGTCAGAGGATTTGGTGATAACAGGTGATTGAGGACGGTGTGTTGCAGTGTCGCCAGCCCATCCATCAAACCCCACTCCTAAATGGAAAAAAAAAAGAGAAATAAGTAGAGAAAAGGACAGATACGGCACGACCAATTTCCCTCCCGAGTTAGGAGAGGATGCCGATACGTCCCCATCTCTTCTCATCTTTATTGGTCAGTGCTGTGCTTGGGAAAGTGTAGTGACTCTAGCACCTTCGCTAACTCAAAAACTCTCGCATGTGACAGCTCAATTCTTAAGTTGCGTTGACATTATTGGACGGTTGCACTACGCACAGCTAAAGTGGACCGCGCCACCTATAGATGACATCTTGATGCCAGTGAAGATAATGTCAACGTTGAGTTGCCCTTCTAACTTTTCAGACTGGGAGGGGGACAGAAAAAGTAATTATGTGTGTGTGTGTGTGTGTGTGTGTGTGTGTGTGTGTGTGTGTTTGTGTGTACATTAACTTACAAGAGATATCAGGGAATGCTCAAAGAATAAATCTACATGACGATTTGCAACTCTAGCCCCTCTTTACCTGACCCTCTACACATTGCATGGGACAGATTTTATTAGAGCTGCCAGCTTCATCAATTTGCCAGGAAATTCCCTAAGGATACACTCTCCTGGCCCCCTGACATATTGCAGACAAAAAATCTGTGATAATAATAAAATAGATAAAGAATAAATGAATAGAAATAATAAAAATTTTTGTATTGCAGATATGGAAAGAAATGTTATTTCAACTTGACATAACTCACATACATATTATTCCTGCAGTGTATAGTCATATGTCATCATAAGTTGACGTAACCCAATTATGTAATTTTAGACTGGTGTTAGTACAAGTAGATGCAAGGTTTTGCAAAAGTTGATACTGAGGAGTGACTAAGGACATTGCATGTATGGCTTGCACAGGGGCTTTGTCATAGTTCCCCCAAAAAAGGGGCCAAAAGAGGTTTTTGGTGTAGATTTAGGGTGGAGTTGGACCACACCTATACGCCCTGCTGTTTCCTCCTAATGATGCTCCTCATTGCTTCAAACAAAATCCTTGACAGCTCTGCTGAGTGTAGCACATTTGATAAACAGTGTATGCTAATGTGCAGTACACCGATACCAGTTAGCCGCATTCTAATCTAATGAAATGCTTCATCAGTGGATGTAAAGTAGATTACTAGGCTACCTCCACCGGAAGAAGCTCTGGGCGTCTTTTGCCCCCCAAAAGGGATGATGCATTCTAAGATGGCTTTCTCATTAAATTCCAGAGTGCAACTCACCTCCTGTATGAGCTGGGAGGGGAGGCAGTGAGGAGAGGGGTTTGCTTTGATGATTTGGTCAGATCGCAGCCAAGGGAATGATAGCCCTAGGTGATTGGGTCGTACTCCATGCGCTCCAGATATGCCAAGCGGAATCAGAATTGTGTTGTTAATGATCAGAGACCGCCAATGTACATACTGTATGATGATTGTTTTGCCATGTGTATAGGGCAGAAAGGGGGTGAGAAATAATACAGGTGTGGTTTATTTAATCAAAGACAATCTGGGCTAATGGTAATACCCATCACAAACAAAACATTGACGTAGGTCTGCAGTGAAAACTGGATCATCAAAGCAAATAATCATGATTTCTCATACCAAATAGCTTCAAATGTTTGCCTTCTGTATGTTATGATAAAACGTGTACACATTAATGATTGTTTGGAGTACATCATGAATACATTAGAATTTTAAACTGTTTATCTCATGATGAATGGAATAAATCAAAAGTAGCAAAAAAAAGAAGTTAATTTTGGGAGTAAAATTTTGGGAAGCTACGTAGCACCACCATCCTAAAGCACATATCAGTACTTGACTGTGAAACCTCAAAGCACTGATGCAGTCCCTTGCATCATAAAGATATGTGCTGTTCCACTCATTTAAACCAAATGAGATGGACATTATTTCCCATGTGGTAGCGAGGTAGAGTCTTAGGTAATAAATTACATTGTCACATGATGCAGAACTCTACTTAATTACAAAATAATTAGATTTTACTGAGAGATAGAGATAGGGTCTTTAACGAAATTGACTGGTAAACAGAGAAAATTGATCGAAATAAAGAGATGAGGAGCCAGACAGAGAGAAATACAAGTACATCAATGAATAGGAAGTAGACTGATGGATAGGCAGATAGACATACCAATATAACTATACATATATAAGCATTTTTTTCCAGTAACTGAAGTGTTTTTGTTCAATTGTGGCTCTCTCCAAATGAAGCACTGTGAGATGAAGTCTCTCCTATCTGCGCCAGGAGTGGCACTATGTGGCAAACTTGGTGCTTTAGGAGATGCCATTAGAAAATAGCATTGTTGTTGTTGTTGGTTTTGTTGTTGTCGTCATCATCGTTGTTGTTGTTGTTATTATTATTATTATTATGTATAGATTGATAGAAATAGAGAAAATGGGATAGACAGAGAAACAGATAAGAATTTGTAAAAGTTTAAAAAAGTCTCTCCAAGGTCATATGTGTTATGACAGCCAGAAATTACATCATATGCCACATCTCAACAACAGCAACAAGAGTATTAAACAGAGTGATTTATTGGCATCAAAAGCTCAAAGTTCTTTTGAAGGACAGGGAGGGCAGAAAGTAATTAAGACAAGAGAACCAGCGGAAGTCACTTACTGCCAGGCAGACAACGGTCTCCCTCCCTGCTGGGAGTGCACTTACCGGTTCGTCTTGCGCAATGTGCGCAATTCGATTATTACTAACTTGGAGTTTGCGGTGATTCGCAGCATGCGAGCAGCCAACCAGCCGGCCGTGGGGGTTGGGGGGGAGCCTAATTAGTGCAAGGGAGTCGACCCTGGCTTTATCATTGTGATTGAATCTAATTAGTTCCCATTTATATTGGCTATTTAGTAGGAGGTAATCAAATAACCGAGTTTCTTCCATATGCGTGGGTGGGCCTGGACGAGGCCAAAAGTTGATTAAGTGTGGAGATGTAGGAACTTTATTGAGAATTTGGAGCAACTATAGCTTATTAGCTGTCTTGCATTTACTTGTTAGCTTTAAGAGATTAAATCTTGATTACATGGAGGTTTTTGCCATAGATTGTGCTTTGTATTAATGTTTCATTAAGCATGTTTACAAAATTACTTCATCTCCATTAGCATGACAAACTTAGAGGTCATATCTATCTTATGCATATTGATGGCATTGATGTCACAGCTCTGATTGTCCACTTCTAGCACAAATATTCAGGAATATATTGCTGTTGTTAGAAGTAAAGTTGGGTAGTGGTTCTTGGCTTTTTGAAAGATATGGGCAGCCCTCTGTTTCCGACACTACTCAGATAAAATACAATACACTGCTTGAGGTAATTCTGAATCGCTCAAGATTATGCCAAATATTTCCGCTTTTCGTATCTGAAATCATACCATGCATTTTAAGCCCATGTGAGAAGAGATTGATAGTGACGTATCATCTTTACATGTATCTCTGTCCGTTAATGATCCATACGTAGATGTGTCCTTGATGTCTTTTAAAAAAAAAATGACAACAAGAAAATCGCGATGCACACTTGAACGCTCTGTAAAATGTGCCAGTTTGTGAAATGTGCCAGTCAGCTCATGAGGAGTTAACCCATTGCCAACAAAAGGATGGAGGCTCGTCTGAAATGCAAACAGGGATATTGGAATTTCATTGCTGGAAAGGGTCAAATGATGAATGACCCTGTAGTGCTAGTGTATCATTATGCTTCCATTTAGCCTTCTGTTCATCCGAGCCATGTTTTGATAAAGAGATATATTGGATGTCCAGTTAGTAGTAAGCCCCAAAAACAGCTGTGACATCAGCGGGTATGATACACTGTGGCCTTGGCTCGGGCATAGGGTCCTTCCCACTCCAACAGCGGGCAGGCAGACAGCCAGCCTAAACCTTGAATTAATCAACGCTGCCCTCATTTTGAACCCAATATGAAATCTCAGCACTTTTTTAACCATACAATAATGCTCCACCCCCTCCCCCTACACATCCATAAATTCCCCCTTCCCTACAGCTCCCCCCCCCCCCCCACTCCTTTTTGATTACGGTCCAGTTCCCCCTCCTGTCCAAAGAGTTTTTCCTGTTTAACCTCCTCTGGGAGTACTGATTTACGAAATGTCATTGATATTTGCTGCAGACAAACAATGTAGATTGACTGTGGCAATGAATAGTTTGCACCTGCTGGGCGCAGACTGAAGGACTGGTCTAAAAATAGGACCTGGCTCTCTACATAAACCATTTGCAACGGGTCTGTGGAATGCAGACCAATTCTCTCAGACAACACCAGCAGTGAACTGTCTACTGCATGTACTTGTAATTTGTGTCTGCAGCTAGGCTGTGGTATGCAAACTCATTTCCCCAGATGTGTATCTGTAATTGTTAATATCAAGCACAGATGGGGAGCTGGTACTTCCGGCCAATCAACTGTCACTCAGACGGTTTTACAAAATGGGTCTTACAATGCTCCCTATATTCATGGCCGTAGAACCCTCCCTGATATATTCCTTCAGATTTGCAGGCTAGATATAATAATAATAATATTAATAGTAATAATAATAATGATGATGATGATGATGATGATGATGATGATGATGATGATGATGATGATGATGATAATAATAATATGTAATAATAATAATATATAATCATTTTTAATCACTCCATCTGTCTAACACATTGTATCTACAATTGTCTTTGTGAGTTTAAATGCTCATTGGTATTTTTTTACATCCGAAAGATGACATTTCATCACATTGATGACATGTACGATCTGTCTATCATATTGCTTCCTGTCCCTTAACCTGTTGAGGATGGACTGATTTTGCTACAACACGCATTTCCCATAGACATCTGCCTGAGTATACTCAGGACTCATCCTCAACGGGTTAACTATGTTACATTCTGTCAATCAGTTGACATATTGAAATCGCCTCCTCCTACATTCCCTCGTCCACTTAAAAATCACTCTGATTTCCGGACAATAATCTTTGGGATCTATCTATCTATCACTCTTTTCCGTCTTTCCCAGAAGTTGATTTCATCTTTCACATATTGTAAAGATTTCTATCCTCATATTTTTATTTTGTTTGCATAGGTGGAATTTTTCCTCTGCTCCCAGGGTTTTCTGTTATGCTCCTCATAATTCTCTCTTTTTCCTTTACATCTTTCAATTCTCTTGCCAATATCTGGTGTTTGCCAAAGTCAGTGATGTTTTGTGCATCACCATTTCTTATTACTGCATCTTTGTTTCCCTCTAACCATTCCCTTCTGATACTCAAGACAATAATGCAATGAATTACCACAAACTTTTGCTCTATTTTCATAATCCGCACCCTTTCTCTCTTGCTGCACTGCATGTTTTTCTATTTTCTGTTCATCCTCCTGTTAACTTGTGAGATATAATCTGTTCTTGTATTTCTCTCTCTCTCTCTGTGCAGTGCCGCATTGGTGTTCTTCCGCTGGGTACAGGCAACGATCTGGCCCGTGTGCTAGGGTGGGGCACAGCCTGTGATGATGATACCAATCTACAGATGATCCTGGAGAAGTTAGAGATAGCTAGCACGAAAATGCTGGACAGGTGAGACTAACTCTTTGGAAACGGTAGCCATAGCAACGATGCCTTAAATGACCAGAGCAGAAAACTGTGTAGACTCATGCTTTTGTATTCCTAAGTGTGTGTCTTCTTTATGGAAAGGATCAGTGTCTTCACCAGCAGTGTATGTTATACAGAGTTGTGTATATTATGTTTCATAGTCTTGGTACCATGAAACTTATCCCCAGAGATGCATGATGCTATCAAGTCCTCACACACGACTTTTGGAGGAAAAAGGAAAGTATGGAAACTATCTACTTGACGAAGGTCAGAAGTCGCACAGATGGTCGGAGATAGAGATTTTTATATTATGGTTTTCCCTTAGCTTCGCAGATAGATATTGTTAGAGGTAATATTGAAAGAGCTACTATTTTTTTTTTCAAGCTATGTTGTAACTACCATTTCTGAGCAACCCATTGCATTTGCTGCCTACTGGACATTGCTGTGTTGGGGACAGTGTTGGTTTATCACAGATGTATAATGCAACCCTCTCTCTTTCGATTGCTCTCTCTTTCCCTAATCTATCTTTCTATCTATCTATCTATCTATCTATCTATCTATCTATCTATCTATCTATCTATCTATCTATCTATCTGTATGTCTATCCATCTATCTTTCTGGATTTCTATTTCCAATTATCCATCTATCTATCTATCTATCTATCCATCTAATCATCTATCTATCTATCTATCTATCTGTCTGTCTGTCTGTCTGTCTATCCATCTGCCTGTCTTATTTCTTTCTATCTCTATCTTTCCTATTTCTCTTCCTCTCACTTTCTTTATCTCTTTCTCTCTGTATACCTGTCTGTCTGTCTCCCCTTATCATCTTCTCCATTTTTTTTCTCATCATCCGTCCTCCAATCCAGATGGAGTATTTGGACCAAGGAGATACCCATTGAGCATTCCGCGGGCCCCTCCAGGGGTACAGGGGAAGGGGACAACAAGCTGGAGAGTGAGCGGGAGGCAGCGGAGGAGGGCGGGATGGAGGGGGAGAGCGAGGGCCACAGGGAGAAAGAGATGATCATGAAGTACGAGGACTCTGTGGCGACGCATCTCGCCAAGATCCTCCACTCGGACGAGAACACAGAGGTCATCTCATCCGCAAAGTGAGTAGTGGCAGCGAAGTGGGTTTTCCCTACCACCGCCCTTTGCGGCAGGGGGAGTCTCGTGGCATGATTGTTATGGAGTAAGAAACAGTGCACTGAGGGGCAAATCAGAGACATATCATTTACATTATATTGTGTCATTGGGACTGTCAATTGTTGTTTCATTGTCAAGTAATTTAAATAGTTTCTAAAAATAGCTCTCATGAGTTATGAGATTTTTGTAGAATACAAGTGGATCATCAGATGGAACCATGAGTATGTTTATGAAATCTATATTCAATAGTCATTGCTATGATTGTACTCCACCAAAGCTAAATGCAACGCTTTTTTCCAATGTGTTTTTTTTTTTCAGTGGTCGGAGTAGAGTTGATTGGTCACTCATGATTACAGTTTACTTGTAGTTTAATCGGCATGCCATGATAATTGTCAGCAAGATTTCTGTGCGTGATTCTGATCAGCGGTTCAGGAGGTACATTTGCACAATCCCATGCAGTTGCCACTTTTAATGGATGACAAGTCTCTGATTTACACAGTCCCACACATGTAAATTTGTGTTAGCACCAAGTGTCGTTAGGATTTGCAGTGTTATTAATTGCATTTGAGGTTTTTATCTACTTGTGTAGTGTACAGAGTCTTGTAAAAGACAGTAAAAGATTTTGTAGAAAAAAAATGATGGAGAAAATGTGTGGTTTTAACAAATAGGAGTACATTGTAGGAATTCTAATTATATACACTTCAATTTTTATTGTTATGTTCATTGTTTCTTTGATACACAGGGTGTTATGTGAGACCGTGAAGGATTTTGTGGAGAAGATTGGTCAGGCCTATGAAGAAGGGGGCTCCCACTCTGGAGATGCACAGATCATGAAGGAAAAGGTGAGTTTACACCCTTTACTTGGCATCATAAGAAATCAAAGTAACAAAATGACCGATATAAGATGTGATTTCTTACTCTTGCACAGAATGATGCTTAATTAATCAACTGAGAGTGTTATAGGTCGTAATTGTGTTGATGTCTCAACTCATAGACTATTTATCTGAACAGGATTTCCTGCCAGCTGTTCATTGAATGAGAAACTTTAGAACTGTGACCTCAAAGGATAGTCTTGAGGCCATTTTTTTTCTAGATCACAAACAGACAAACAGAGAGAGTGAATATTTCATCAGTCCAAAGACAGTTGGAGGTTAGACTACACATCCCATCCTCCCTGAAAAGCCTTTGAAGGTTCTGATATGTCATCGTGCCAGCACATGAAAATTTGTAGTACCATTGCACCCATTCACCCCTCCACTAAACATGTAGATATCTCACCTTGTGCTAAATACATCTACAGACTAAATCGTCAACAAAGAATGCAGAAAATGTGTACGTCCCTCCTACCAATGAGCGACTTATGTAACCATCCTTGTGGGTTGACATGGAAGTGACATGAATTGCGGGAGGTGTTCTTTCTAATGAGTTCAGAACTCTAAGCACCGAGAACATCCTTCATATGACAGTGACCTGAATGGTTGAATTATAGCCCACTCCTCCATAAGTTCAGATGTACATGTAGGCATAAAATAAAATAGGCATGATCTGTTAATCTTTTGGTTTAATCACCATTACAAATTTTAAGTTTGGGAGAACAACCAGCAAATTACCAACTCCCTAGCTACCCCTCCTGCACTATTACTTGCATTGTTTAAAGTTTAGATTGTCCATCCATCCATTCATCTCTAGTGCTATTTCACCATAAGAGTGTATGCTATTTACCATAATTGTGTTTTTATCTCCAAAGTGTGCACTCTTAAACGAGAAGCTGAACCTCCTGCTCCAGACGTTGAAAGTTGAGGCACAAGCCACGCCCGTACCCCCCGGCACCATCCTCCCAATCATCACCGCAGCAGCAGCCGCGGCCACCTCCACCGCAGCCACAACCTCCTGTGTCGGTGCCAACGGTAGCGGTGCCGGTGCCGGTGGCCTGCGCCGCCAGCCATCCCACGGCTCGGAGAAGCACCTGGACGAGTCGCAGGAGAAGGACGAGAAGGAGGTGTCCGAGATCAAAGAGGGTGTTGCCGACGGCGACACCCTGGAGCAGATGATGGGCCCCTCCACCTCCTCCCGTGTCTTCAAACCCCGGGATGCCCTCATGTCGCGGGCCAACAGCCTCAAGAAGGCGGTGCGGCAGATCATTGAACAAACGGAGAAAGGTAAGATTCATGCACATATTCAGTCATTGAAATCTCTTATAAGTTATCCTATAAGTAGATATTTATTGCTGCCAAGTGAAAGGACATACAAAAAAATTGTAATGCTTCAATGAACCTTTGCAAAGGAATATTCATGTATTTACACGTAATTGCAAAGCGTCATTTGCAAGTAATCATGCTTTTTAAAGTCTTAACGTTATTATTTCTTTGTGTAACGTGACTGTGGGTATGTCTAGAAAAATGGGAAAATATCATTGAAGAGACAATTATGTCCTATATTTCCTTTCAATGAAATAAAGTTGCATGAGAAGGTGTTGACCTCTGTAATGATGATGTTCATCATTCAAAGCTTCTTATCAGTTTTATGAATGGGTCTGTGAATTGTAATAACAAGACAAAAGGAATGCACCTTTGAAATATGACAATGAGAATTTAGTCCTTCAGCTACTACAGAACACATGACTGTGTGTGTATCCAGTGAGAACATGTGGAGATTCAGTGAACAGAGATATCAACAGTTAGTGCAATGCTGTTTACAAGGGTGGCGTCCCTGAATGAATCAATTCGTCTGTGTAATATAAAACATCAGATTCTGAGTTTATGGTGCGAAAGGTTTGAGTCATCCAGACATACTTCTGAGTTTACCGAGTATGCAATGGTGAGAGCAAGTGTATCAAATGCAACTGTGCAGGAAATGAGTTTGCTCAATTTCTTCATCCAATTCATTTCTTTGTCGTCTGCAGCCGTCGACGAACAAAACGCACAGACGGAGGAGCAGGAGGCAAAGACTATCCAGGCCATAGCAGCCACTGCCGCCGCAGCCATGACGAGCGCCACAACAGCCACAACTCAAGGTGAGTTGCCACCGTGGAGTCCCTCGTCAGCACCAATCAACAGCCGCGGCTCTGTTCACCTCCTCCTCACCCCTTCTCCTTTCCTTCCTTCCTTCATCTATCCCTCAATCCATCCCTCCATCTATCTTTCTATCAATCCCTGCGCTTGAGTTACATATGTTACATACCTGTTGGTACTCATTATATCCACAACAGCAATGAGTCAAATAATCCTGTGATTGTGCAATTCATATTGTGTCTGCCTCAACTCATGGCATCCCAGAATCCACATTCCTTTGGTCAGATTCTGCATGTTTGTTATGATTTGTACTATTCATTGAGAGTGATATTATGGGTAAGAGTGAAGAATTATCTGTAATGTGAGCACTTTTGTTGTATGTATTATAATTGTATTTTTCTATGGCAGAAATTTCAAAAGCCTTTGACAAGTACTTACAGAATTTATAGCAGATTTTTAACAACAGAATATTACATTTTTTGAATCTTTCTCCAATATAAGTTATGCAGTGAAAGTCAGAGTTGTCGCTCTGATCATGACAAGATGATGATTTTCTCTTGCGAAATATCCAAAGGATCTAGAATTAAACTTTGATATGTGCATACAGCGTACCATTGAATGCATCTGATTCTCAACACACTCTTTTCCCTGTCATTCTAACACTTCCAGGCACCAAGCCTCACGTTACGATAGTGACGCCCTCCAGCGACCTCGAAATCTCCGACGGGAACGAGGATGAGGACCAGATCACCGCGGAGCACCCAGCGGAGCCGGTCAAGGGAGGGCATCCGGGCACCCGGCCCTCCTTCTCCATCTATGTTTCCTCCACCAAGGCCAAGATTGAGAAGAAGAAAGCCGGTAGGGCTCACAGTGCCAAAGCTAGACAAAGCTTTGGGTTTTTTCCATCTTTAGTTGTTGTTTGATTTAATTTGGGTGTATTCAAGTTTATGAATATCACTAACATTGGTGTATAATGGCCATATGAATTTGAACAAGTGATTTATTTTGAACATGTGGTTCATTTTATGCACCCTTTTAATGAAATATACCACACACATATGTTTGTACTTTTTATATCGCAGTCTGCTTCTGGGAATTCAGAAGATTTTAGATGAATATGGTATGGTGGAGTTAAAAGTTTTGTGGCAGCAACATTCTCATCCAGAGACTCACACAATTTCGCAAAACATTCCTAGACTGTGTAATTCAGACAGGAAGTTTTGACAGATATGAAACTTGATATTTGAGAAAAAAATGTTTCCAGAAGTGGTAGTCTGCGACATGACAGAACTTTATATCCCTGGAACAGAGTCTTGATTGAGTTGGGTGGAGGGGGGTTGTTTGGGTTTCTTTGTTTTGTTTTTTTAACACAAAATTGACGGTAATACACTGTTAGTTTTTCAGGTTTTCACCTCATGCATTTATTTTGATGGTTTCACCTCATGGTTTAACGAGTTTACAAATCACGTGTGGCATATTAGACAGTAATTTGTTTTCTAATGGGACCACCCAGAATTTGTAGATGTGAGGGACTGCATAAAATTTGTTTTTTGTTCACTTTTATTTTGTACTTGACGTGAGACTTTCAGTTCGAAATCACCAATTGATTGATATTTGACTTGTCAATGTTTTGGCCTCTGTTGTTTTATTTGGAGCATTTCAATTTTTTTCTATGCATTGCACAAGTGACAAACTTTTGGCACTTTTATGATTTCCACTGCAGCCACACTCATTTTGGGTTGAAATCAGCAGATATTTTGTTTCCTTTCCTCCTACAGCTCTGCTGCAAAGCACTGGCCGAAAGTCTTGTGTTTTTGTTTCTCATATTTTGAACAATTTGTTTCAGCAGGTATAGACATCAAACAAACAAATCATGAGAAGAAGAAAGAAAAAGAAATAATGACTTTAAATACTGGATTGATGACAGAAACGAATTCCAACAAGGTTTGCATTCCAAAATGTCTACTAAAGACAGAAAGTTCAGATTATTTTTTTTTTGTATTTGTTCAAATGTAACGCATTCTTCCGCAACTGTATGCAGAGATATATAAAAGTTTGTGTGCATATGAATGCATACATTCACACTTGTACAAGGTATCTGATATTCCTTTAATGGGACATGGCATTTGATTGCATATGTTTGCCTCCAACAACAACAGAAGCTGCAACAGAAAAAAAAAAAACAACCACAACAACAACTACAACAACAACAACCAAACCACTTTTTCTTTTCGTAGAGCGAATCGGTCTGAAATCGCCCCGGTCTCCCTTCCGAATGCGCCGCATCAGCCACGGCAGCACGCTGTCCTCTCACGCGGGGACGGGCCCCGTAGGGCTCTCGCACAAATTCGGCAGCATGGAAAACATTTCCGTCCTGCCAGGCAAGTCCATATGTTATCCCCCAGTGACACTACCCCCACCCCTCCCCCTTCACCTGTCCATCACCACCACTCACCGCAAACCACCAGCTATTAACCCACTAACTCCCCATCCCCCCCCCCCATCCTCTAAACACAGCTATATCACAGCAACCTGCCTTTCAATGGACGAGATTGTCGTTGCCGTCTTTGTTATGTGCGTGATAACTAACAACCACAGTCTGATTTTTGCTGTGAAGACCCAAACCCCGGTCACAATTCTCGTCTTTTGCCGTCGATTTGTTACTGCATGGTGATCAGCTGTTTCCGTTCCATCCTGTATATCTGTGCGACAAATGCAAAATCATGTGACTGTATTCCATTCATACAGATTTGGGCACCAGTTCTAATTCTTGGTCTTGATTTCCAGAGCAAAACAAAAACATGTATATATATATATATATATATATATATATATATATATATATATATATATATATATATATATATATATATATATATATATATATATATATATATGTATATATATATATATATATATATATATATATATATATATATATATATATATATATATATATATATATATATATAGTAATTCAAGCATTTATGTTCTTTCACCATCTTCAAAGAACCATCACAAGCTATTTCTGTGAAATATTTCTGATTATCGCAATTTCAGTTGAGGCTGAAATCTTGCTGGTTTGACTGCACATGTTCATAAACTACCACAGTATATATTCCATTCTCTCTGCATTTATAATACATGTATATTCTAAATTACACCTGTGATATTACAGAGGATTTCGTCGAGGCTTATAACAAATAAAACAAAGAATTATGTGTGAAGTGTTTTGAAGTTTGAGGTTTGCCAACTTTGTGCTATCAGTAGATCACGGAAAACATTTGGATTTTGAGCATGGCTTTGTGAGTGACTTTTATCGAAACCATCAGAGCTTTAGTGCATATTTGTCACAGTGTAGTGATGTGGGAGGCATGGGACACACAATATAGAGGGGGGGGGGGTGAAAGGGGAGGCGCTTAAGTTTGTTTGGTCTTTTTTCATGCTGTATCTAGATGGTGCCCAGCGTTCTGTGCGTGTTTCATGCTGCGTTGTTTGAATGCCACTGCTAACAGTTTAAAAACACATAGGAATACAATTTTCTCTTGTTTCCTTGAATCATAAACTATAGGTGTACTGATAGATAAATTTTTATCACCATGTTTACAAAGAGGAGTGGCTCAGCTTTGTAAGCAAGAAAATTCCAACACCTGGTCACGAAAGAAGACTTTGATCTGAAGGGAAAGTTGTTTTGAGTGTACTCACTCTATTAGAATGAAAGATTGGTGAGAATCTAGGCAGGATTTAACAAACAATGACAGAAAGAAGATAACCATCTACCTGTCAGTATTTCATCTGAACATGTTCATGTCTATCGCTAGGAATTTGTTTTTGTTTTTTTCATGACCTATTTTTTTGAATTCTGACAATGACATGTTGATAATAAAGAGAAATTACCCATTTCTTGTCTTTTTTGTAACAAAAATTGAAGTAGGCTTGTTGTAGACATTTTTTTTCCTCAGGTGTAAGGTAATGTGAATCGAAGTGCATTGTGCTTTGAAGTACTGCTGAGCTGGAGGGTTATGTTAAAGAGATGTATAATGGACATTTATTTCAATCACTGTGCTGCATAAATAATGAGTAGTTCTAGGTGGAGACAGGGCAATGCTTTTTGCAAATGAATGAATCTGGCTGGTTTGTTTGTTTGTTTGTTTGTTTGTTTGTTTGTTTGTTTGTTTGTTTGTTTGTTTGTTTTGTTCAACTTTGTTTTGTTTGCTGTGCTTTGTCATATCTTACACTCATGTCGTCATGGGTCATTTCACAATTATTTGTCTGGTGGTAGTAGTGGTTAGCTACCTGGGATGAGGTGTATATGCATTTGAACAGCAGCAGCAGTATTCATAACTTCATAACCGGATATCTGTGTCATGTTGTTTTTGTTTTGTTATGTCTTGCCTTGTAACAGCATACAACTGATTACTCACGGTCATATATGCTTTATTATGTGCAGCATCGCTTTATGTATTGTGCTCTGTTACCAAGCAAAGAACACCCTCTTTTTTTTGTTAATATTTATGCACATACCGCACCCTTCTTAAAATCGTTTTACTTTTGTATTTTTTAATTTGCAGAGTAATTTGAGATACTTTGGGTTGCTCTAACCAAACTGCTTGCCAATCCGATTGCATTGCAATCCTTCCTAAAGCAGAATTTTAGAGCTAATACGCAGAGTGGGTTGCTGTTTTTGTGACTTTATGCCACTCTCTTGGCATTTTTTTTTTCTTTTGTCAAATACATATTCATTTTATTTTGCTTTGTCATTGCTACTGAAATGGTATAAAAGATAAAGATGAAATACTAGATCCCAATATCTATGTATCAATGTGGTTTTAATTATACTTAGATCCAGAGTATAGAGATTAAAGCTAGTATTAGACCTATTACTGTTACAAGGATACAGTAAAATGTGCTTTTAACTTGCTAATCATTCTTCGCCATGTGCCTCGTCCGCAAGGAAGAAGGTCACATCAACAGTAACCATATAGCACTTTTGAAATTCAAAACCACCAGTATCTCTCCAAAACAATGACTTGAAAATTGATTTACAATGAAGGGTAAGAGCCCTTGTGATTCACCCGGTCTTGACACTTGTGTATTTTTTTTTCTACCTCCAGGTTTAGACACATTGTTAGGACCAAGCTTAGGGCGAACTAACCCCATGCTAAGCAAGAGTAAGTAACTTCGCTTTCAGTATCTCCTTAATGAAATATTCCTCCCTGCTTTGTCTCTTTTTACGTTTTTATTGTCTTCATTTTATACCCCGCTGGAATCCCGCCCCCAAAAAAAGGCCACAACACAGCAAGCAGCCCTTGGAAGTGATCCTTTATTCCATGTCCCCCTTTTATTGTGATGTCCCAGAATCATGTCCATAAAGATGCAATTCCAAGCCATGTTTGAGCCGACTTTGACAAATAGAGTACTGCATAAGCTGTTATTTTCGCATACAGATATTTTTGTGAATAAAGAGCTCACAGACATTTTCGCGAGATGGTGTTTTCCTGAATTGATACCAACACCATTGTAATTGCACTATTACCCTAGCGCATGGCGACATTTTCATGTGATGTTAATTTCGCTACCAAACTGTGATTCAAGAAATTCGCGAAAATTAAGCCCTCGTGAAAATAGCAGCTTATACAGTAAATTGAATCGAGTAGAATCATATTTGAGGTGTCGTTGAAATCACTGAAAGAATTAAGTTTCTCTAAATGACTTTTGCCAATATTTAGGAGGGAAAATTGTAAAACATAAAAAAAAAAATTCAGGTCACTCTTATTATTTTATATTGTTATACACATTGTTCCTTTGATCGGAGACTGCAATCATCAACTGTGTAAGTTCTTGAGCCAAAGATGATTTATTCTTATTGATTGATTGATTTGATTTTCTATTTTTTATTGATTTTCTATTTTTACCTTTCCTTCATAGTTGGAGCAAGTAAATCTGTAAATTTTTTTCCAATCAGTTAGCCAACAACATATAGGCCCTACAGCTTAAAAAGCATTAATCAGCATCATTGTTTAGAATTTGTCAATTTGCTAAAAGAAATAACTAGAGTATCTACAAAACTTATCTGTGCACATATTTATGTATTCAGTTTTATTTTTCTTCCAATATGTAGGCTAATTTTGCACCATCTTTTCTCACCTACAGGTATAGGGACCCTGGCCGGGGGAATGAGCGGGGCGGGAATCATCAGCAAGGTTCTCCTGGCCAATGCCGACGCCCTCTGCGCCGCGGCCTCCCCGCTCATGGACCAAGACATCGATGTGGTGTAAGTACATTGGTACCGACTGTACCCTCTGTGGTACACTGATTACCAACTGGATCGTAATCTTCAAGTTTTGGCTTCAGGTTTTTCTTCTTTTTTGTGTGTATCATTAATGTAATGAAAATTAAAGGAAAGATGCCATGTTTTGTGTATGTGTTTCATTATTGTTGTTGGGTTTTTGTTTGTTTGGTTTTATTTATATAGGGTAGAGGAATATGAGTACATTTAGTAAGAAATTTATGAGAGAATGCTGAATGTTGTTCTAAATGTGTTTATATCTGAATTTGTCATTTATTCTACCTTCACACACTGTATCTGTAGGAAATATATGGGAATTGAAGCTGATTATTTTTCGTCTTTTTTTTTTCAATCTTGAAAAGGGAAGGCAATCAAAATAATATTTTTTCACCTCAACAGTACAACACAAAGTTTTTCTCATCTTTTCTCTCTGCAGAGAGGGCTACTCAGAGTCTTGCGTGATGAACAATTACTTTGGCATCGGTCTGGACGCAAAGATCAGTCTGGATTTCCACAACAAGAGAGAGGAGCATCCGGAGAAGTGCAGGTCAGTCTTTCCTATCCTTGGACGAAAAAAAAAAGAGAGACACATATGAATAAAAAGAAAATGTTTTAAGCATGGACTGTTTTGATCCTCCTTTTATTTGCTTGTTTGTTTTTTTAGGCTTTCGTTTCGAAAAAAGTAGACATGAAGTGGGAATGCTTATATTGTATCTCTAGCACTCCGAGGGTATACTTTGTGTATTTCACAGACTGTTTTGTTTTGGTTTTTCAAGGTCTTGTGCGTGTTCATGTATTTGATAGTATTTGCTCATAAATTGCAAAGCATCTTGTAATTATGATTTGATTAACAATGATTATGATTTTCATGTGCAAGAAGAAAGGCCGTTTCCCAAATCTTTGAATGTGTATTGCATATTTTGTTGGAAAGTAGAAACTCATCTCATGCCCTTTGGTAAGAACTTGTTCAAATCTTCTGGCATCTTCATGTCTATGCAGGTCATGCTAAATTCATGAATAGGGACATGAGTGAACAAAATTTCAAATAAAGATTAATTCCAGTTTCAGCCAGGATCAGCTCACATGTACGTGTGTTTGATATTCACTTGTATACCAACAGTAAGTCGAATCCAAGGATATGCATTATATAGATGATGACTGGCGGCGAAGGGAACATAACGAATGTTCCGCCCGAAGGGTTTGAAATGCTATCGAGGGAGGTTATAAGTCCTGAGACAAAGTCGAGGGACTTACAGCCTCCCGAAATGGCATTTCAAACCCTGAGGGTGGAACGTTTAGTACATGTTCCCGACAACAAAAGTCATCCTCTGTTATATTATATGGGTTAGTCAAATACCATCATCTGCAGGCAAATTTATCCTATCGACTGCGTGAAAAATATGATCATTCAATCGTTTGGTATCGTTTGTCATTTGTTACATGAAAATGTTTTCCCATGGGAGAACATTACAAAAATGTTCTGCCCATGGGCGAACATAACCAATGTGCCTCCATCATGTGACTGTGTTTAGCCAATCACTAACCAGTATTTGACTAACCCATTTAATATTGTTTAATGTGTGTGTCAGTTGTTTACAAAACTACATCCAAGAGCAAGGAAAATGATGGTATGGGGTGGGCGGGCTTTTCTCTTGGTAATCTCCCCCTCTAGAAGTCGCACCAAGAATATGATGTGGTACGGCATGCTTGGCGGAAAGGAGCTGGTGCACAGGACGTACCGTAACCTGGAGCAGAAGGTGCAGCTGGAGTGTGACGGCCAGCGCATACCGCTGCCCAGCCTGCAGGGCATCGTCGTCCTCAATATTCCGAGCTACATGGGCGGGGCCAACTTCTGGGGAACCACCAAGGAGGATGAGGTGAGTTGGTGGTGTTGGTGATAGTGGTGGATGATGATGATGATGAGGATGAAGATGATGATGATGATGATGATGATGATGATGATGATGATGATGATAATAATGATGAGGGGGAGGAAGAGGAGGAGGATGTATGCTCCCATGAATGAAACGCTGAATCTTCAATTTTGAATCGATATCAATTATTGAGCTTGAATCTCATGTTTGACTGTGAACCATGTGGACTCTACAAGACAGCTCTTAACAAATTTGTGTGTTTTAACCCCTGAAGACACTGCTTGTTTGTCAGATTAGAAAGCTCATTATATTTTGATCTGTAGTCACAAGTCCTTGACAGTTTGTTTTTGTTTTTTTTTCACTTGTTGTGTAGGTGTAGCATTCATTCATTGTCTCCTGTTCTGAATTCCAGACCTTTGCAGCACCATCATTTGACGACAAGATTTTGGAGGTAGTGGCGGTCTTTGGTGGGATGCAGATGGCTGTGTCCAGAATGATCACTCTCCAGCATCATCGGATTGCTCAGGTGAGTGCCATCGGCCTAGAGATCAGGGGCTAGCCCAGTCTGTGAGTCTGGGGTGGATTAGTGCTGCAAAACAAAAACAAAACAAAAAATAAAAAAGATGAAACAAAGTAGCATTGTGCTTTTTTCAGATTCCAAGGGATCAGGTAGAACATCTTTAGATTTAATGGGAGGGGCAACATCCAAACTGATTAAATATAGTATCATTATACAGCAGTTTAAAATCTCCTTTCTGGGAATATGACTTCAATATCGAAACTCAAATCTGTTGACCTTTTGTTGCTGTTGTTTTTATTGGAGGTTGTAGTTTACTTAATACCATTGTCCATCTCATGATTCTCCAGTGTCGGGTTGTGAAGATCACGATTCTCGGTGAGGAGGGGGTCCCGGTCCAGGTGGACGGAGAGGCCTGGGTTCAGCCACCAGGACTGGTCAAGATCCTGCACAAGAACAGGGCCCAGATGCTGGTCAGAGACAAGGTAAAGAAGGTCTAGGAACAGAAGCATTACTTTGTCCACAAACGAACCAAGACTACAAATTTGTATAATGGGACCAGGGCCCCGTTTCTTAAAACTTGTTGTCAGTGACAAGTTGTGATAGTTCTTACAAGCTACTGAAATCCTTGCATTTGACTGGCCGAGAGCAAATTTGTCATAGAAATGTGGCAGTTGTCACTGGTAACAAGTTTTATGAAATGGGACCCAGGAAGGACTGTATTTTCCACCAGACATGGAAATATATTTGCTGTATCTGAAGTCTAGGAACAGAAACCAGACTTGCCAGCACAAAACAAAACTCGAATGGGACTAGAAAGGACTATAATTTCCATCTGACAAAGAGATATATTTTGCTGTGTCATCCCATTTTATCTCTCTGTATATTACTCCCAATGTTATTTTGCCATGAGAATCAGAATCTGTGGAAATGAAACTTGTTCATTGTTAGTGGTATCAGCAGTTGCCATCATTATAAAGAGTTTTATTTATGGACAACAAAAAAGATAAAAAGAGAGAATTGCTTTACCAAGTATCTATAGTCATGATATAATGTTGATATGAGTTTGTGAGCTGTATAACAATGAAGAAAATTTTGAATGTGTTGAAAGAATCACTGTTCTTTAATCGTAATTGCTCCAAGTAAACAATCATGCCGACTTGCTGTCTTTTTTGGCCTTACCAGCAATTTGAGAGCACTCTGAAATTGTGGACGGAAAGGAGAAAAGTGGAGCGCCCTCTACAGCCCCTTATCGACGAGGAGATTGACATCGTCAGGCACTTCTGTGGCACAACCACACAGCTCATTGACACGTAAGTTTCTTCCCAGCAGTGATTCTTTATCTTGCATTGAATTTTCTCTCTTCAACTATCTATCCATCTATCGATATATCTGTCCGTCTATTTATTTATCTATCTATCTATCTTTCTATATATCTGTGTATCTATTCATCTTTCTATCACTATATCTTCCCCTTTCTCTTTCTATCTTTTACTCTTCTCCTTGAACATGAATATTATCCTGTAATGTATTTTTTCCTGTGTTGATCTTTCAAATATATCAGTTTTACTGCTCTTCCTTGGACCACACAAACAGTCACTGAACAGTTCTTGCTCTGTATTTTCTTGGTTTAACTCTCAAAGATTTATGACCCCTAGATATATCAAAGAAATAATTGGCATCTCCAAAACCAGCATTTCTTGGTTATGTGTTGTTGGTATTTTTCTTGTGTTCTACAATGTACTTGAGTACACACAATGGTCTATGTACGCAGTGTGTTGTGTCTTTTTTCATTAACATCAGTTTTTGCAATCTCAAGTTGCCAGATTTCTACATGCACATGGGTAGATGTTTCAGGCAAATCTTTAAACCTTTTAATCGCCATCTTCTCATTGGTCGATGCAGGATCAAGGTCGCCGCCCAGCACAGCAGCCCCATCCAATCAGAGCTGCTGCACCGGGCCATGGCCACATCAGCATGCCAGGAGAGGCTGTTCAGCACGGAGCGCTCCACGGAGGGCATGAGTCGCAAGGTGCTGAACGAGGTGGTCCTCAGCGCCCGGAACCTGTACAGTGAAAGTAGTCTCTTCATGGCCAGGAAGGCCTATGCACTGGTGAGAAAAAAACGTTTTTGACCCAGCAAATCTTCAAGTCCCCATTTTCCCTCCCCCATATGAATGCTGAAAGTGCGATAAATCCTGTAACTTGTAATGTAAAGACAGAAATCTCCATTGCATGAAACTTTGGACCGATGGCCTTTTTAGCGACATGAAATTTTTGTGAATCACTAGTGACATTCAATGCTGATTGTGTAGTTGAAACCTTTTGTTAAACCTGTTTCCTCACAGAATTTCAGCAGTATTATCCACAACCATTGCTCCAAGTTGTGTCATTCATGTTTTATGATTAACTGAAATTTAGATATTCTGATGGCATGTTTATACTGTTGCATGCTGCAAGCAAAACAGATGGCTATGAAATTTGAATGCTGATAGTCTGTGTACTTAAAGGTGTTCAACAAGAAATGAGCATTTATGTTAATATCAAGGAGTTCCACACTCTATGTGTAGTCTGTTTCCATGGTAATTGATGCACTGTTTCCGCATTTCATCCTGACAGCGTCTGCCGGAGAACATCCTGGAGGCGCTCAACCACGACATCCAGGCAGTTGACAATGAGCTGCGCAAGGTGTCGACCATAGAGGGCGCCGTGAGCTACGTGGAGGAGGAGCCCCACCAGCACCACCTCCCGGTGGACGCCTACGGGAAGAGGACCAAGGGCAAGTTCAAACTCCCGATGGTGTCACGGTTCAAGAAGCCCACGAAGAAGGAATACAAGTCATCATCTGCATTGTCAAGCAGTAAGTACAAATTTATTTTTATAAGTCTCTCCATGGCTAAGCGGCATATCTCTATTTGCTTGTGATAGAAAGCGGATGTCATTCAACAACAATGTAAAGTGAAAGACCCCCTCATTGAGGAATGTTCGCATGCATTTTAATTTCACGAATTTTGGCACAGCCAAGATTGGCAAAATTAAAATGCATGCAAAAGTTCTTGTCTACACTGTTGCATTGAATGCTGTGAAAAGGCCGTTGGCCTCAAATCATGAACATTTCATTCCGCAAAAATACCTTGCTGTACAGTAATTATTTTTTGATTAGTTGACAAAATCAAACAAGCAGAACCACAGAAATTTCTTCTCCAATCTCAACACTAGAGAGTAAAATGTCACAGAATTTTCCGTTCTTCCACACTCTCACAAAACATAATTGCTGTTGGTCACATCTGATGTGACAAACAATTTTAATGAGGTATTACAGTCACTGTATGTATATGTTTGACTTCTGTATCCCATTCACTTCATGTATGGGATACAGAAGTCAAACATCAGTTTCGTCAGTTATGTTCTGATCCACACAAAGATTCCTCATGCTTCCATGCATGGCTTCCTCATGTGTTCAACCTCAGGTCAGGGCATCGTGAAGCAGTGGAGTGTGGAGGAGGTGGGAACCTGGCTGGAGGGACTGTCGCTGGGCGAGTACAAGGACCAGTTCATCCGGAACGACATCCGGGGCTCGGAGCTCCTCAGCCTCGAGAGGAGAGACCTCAAGGTATTGTGTGATGAAACCTCATTAGTTAACCATCTATCTATCTCTTTAGGTAGAAAGATAGATAGACAGATAGATAGATAGATAGATGGATGGATAAATGTACATACATACATACATACATACGGACATACATACATACATGTGTTGTCTACAGTAAAGACAAGTGCCATGAATTAAATACATGAATGAGTAGAATATAACTACATCCATGTATATTTATTGCACTTAAAGAATGTCAATGTTTGAGGAAAACATAGACCTAAGCAGAAAAGGACACATAATCATCAATTTTGAAAACAAAACAAACAAAAAACAAATCAAAAAGAAACCTGACACTACGCAAGTTCACGAGTGTGTGTTGATGAAAATTTGTTGTGGTATCAAATGTGATAATCCAAGATAGTGAATGATGTGCAATAATGAAACTGTTATGTAACCTAGTTTTGTCATAGTTTCTTAATTTGTGTGTGTGTGTTCTTTTGTTTTGTTCAGGACATCGGAGTAACCAAAGTTGGCCACATCAAGCGAATTCAGCAAGCTATCAAGGACCTGGAGAAGCGGGAGATAGAACACAGCTTGCTGGAGGCGGGGCCATCAGGCAGTGCTGTCATGTGATTGGATGAAAGTCCAAAGGGGGGCGGAGACTAAGCATATCTCATTTGCCTCTAACCCTCACCCTGCTCCGTTGAATGATTGGAACATCCGCCAGCCCACTGTTAGCAGTGATCTGTACTCATGTTCTCGAACACATTTAACTTCTACCCCTAATAATTCCTATTCCATCAAAATGGCCTATAGGTGGGACTGAGATATTTCAAAGTCCAAATGGGTTTCTTCAACTTTTTGTCTCCATCAAGATTGGCAGGGATATTGATTTAATATATACAGCCTGTATATGACTAAATATTCATTCCAAGTTTTCACAACTTCATGCATTCATAAACTGAATGAACAAACAAAAAACTTTAATCTCAGTTATCTACGAATGTGCTTCTACAAAGATACACCCTCTTCTCTTCCCACGGCTGAGGAGTATTTACAAAAATGATCATGTGACCGGTGTCAGGTGACTAGTCTTCAGGTATTAGACTCTCATCCTGATCATGTCTCATAGTGTTGCCATATATGATCATCAGGAAGTTGATTGGGAAAAACCACAGGAAGTTTTTTTTTTCTGTGGTTTAAGAGAGAATTTGTATTTTTTGTTTAAAGTCAAAGCTACATGTATGTTTAAAAAAAATCTCCTTTCCTTTATGGAGCTGTGAAGCACAAATATGTCAGAGAGATTAATGCTGAGACTAAGAAACAAACGATGACATCTGTTGGGGCAGTGTACATTTGTCCGAAAAGATGCAGGGTGTGGATCGTTGTTTGGCAGGACCGGGAGAATTTTAGAGTATGGGTGTGTGGCAGGAAAGACTCTTCCCAGCGATGAACATCACATTATGGAAAAGGAATGAATTATGGATGTAACTTGTTAATATGGCTAGGTAGGGAACAGAGGGTGAAAGACATTAGAGTATATTTTGCTCAGATTTGGAGAGCAAAGAATTTGTTCTTGCTCTGGGGTGTGGATAAAATGACAAAAACTACCAGAAGATCAGGACTTTCACCAGCTGGAAGTTGTACATAGAGAAAAAACTTTTTTTTTTTTTTTTAAAGAGCTTTAAACATGTGAAATGGAGGCTGGTCCTTCAGTTGTAAACAGAGTATGTGTATTACAGCGGTAGTCATTGTTGTCTTTTTTTTTTTTAGATGAATGTGAAAATAGCAAATGTTTAGTCCATTTTGTAGATTGAAATGCAGAACTATTTGTAGGTGAATGTTCATTTGTAGACTAGAATAAAGAGGATATGTGTCCATGTTACAAAATTCTGTCTTTACTACAAAAGTGAAAGTAAGACTTGGTGTAGCTATTTATTTTTCAATCATATCAAGGTGCATCAATTGTTTTTTATATGATGATTGTGAATATCCATTTTTGAGGAGAAGATTTCGGTTGGAACTTCTGCATTTTTTTTTTCTTCGGCGGATTGTGCTTCATCTTCCTCAGCTGTGAAAAGACTACTCCATCACTCCAATTGCGTGCTCTCGCTCCAAGAAACGATTCAATGCTGCTATGCGTGTTTATGTTTCAAAATCTTTTATGTCAGCTTTTGTCTTGCCTTGTCATGGGCACGTCTACATGTGATGCACACGGTAGTAAAAAATTTGAAAAGCCCGAGCAGAAGTCTGCTTGTCTCTTCTCTGCTTGACCGTCAATTTTACGTACAACAAATATCTTTGAATGAGTACAGTGAGAAAACTGTAGATGTTCACTTGTATACTGGTAAAATAGAAAATCATGGTACAAAATTTATGTTAGCTGTCTGTATGTGTCTCAGATTTGCCAACAGCTTTTGTAAAATCAGCATTACTTTATTGTTTAAGTAGAAAATGTAACAGCATTGATGCTGTAGGACAAGCACCTCATGAATGTATTCGAAGATGAAGGGGAGACCTCTGAGGACATCGTCCTTCAATAATTTATTTCTGGAATGTCTGTGAGGCATTTTGTAGTCCAATTGACATACAAATGAATTCAAGTTGTCCAAATGGAAGTGTCTTGGTGCTTTGGAATGTTGTTTGGTTCTGCTGGGATCTCGCTCGAATCAGGGCGACTTTTAAGAAGACCTTTTTAAATCTCATTGATGATAGAAAGTCTTGAAGATGAGGGACTGGTTCATGATGTGGTATAGTATGGACATTCAGTTCACTGCAATCTTTACAGCAGCCCCAGTTTTTGTTTTGTTTTGTTTTTAAATCCCCTTTCTCCCCTTTATGTTGCATTGTTTCCCACAACTGCCACAAGGATCTTTGAAATTTCAAACTTCCTCACCGTGTAAATGATGGATTATGAAGCTCGAAATTCCAGACAAGAAACTGGCATTTTGATTTCTGACTACACGTTTGTGTCCCTTTGCTGATAGCTAATTACCAAGTACCGGTATACCCATATTGTTTGGGTTTTTTTCTGCCTCATATGTTTAATTTACCTCAAGTATCATGCTCAAACTGCACTCTCCTTTTGTCCTAGGTTCACAGGAGTTTCAGCAAACCAAATATTATGCATACCAACATCCCGTTATCTCCCACATTTTGACCATGATCAGTTTTAGCTTGTCTCAATGTCGTTCCACATGTCTTTTCTTCTCCTTGGATTGTTACCCTTTCCTCTTGATACCTTTGTGTCTCTTTCCCATCTCCTTTCTGCCCCTGATTTTATGCTCCTGCCCTCTGAATGAAAAAAAGTCACTTCACTCATAAACTATGCTTTTGTCTATAACTATTTTGTAAGATGTGCCAGTAAAGTTGTTGTCTATTAATCATTGTGACATCTTAGTGTGTAAGGAATAACTGTATGTTCATTATACACGATGCTACTTTTTTTTTTACACCAATGGAAATCAATCTAAACATTTTATACTGAGAACTGATAATAATCTCATTTTTTCTACCAAATGATGTGATCATGTTGTGTGTTTTTTATCTACATTTGTACAGAGTTTTTGATTCTCTACTAATCGACGTATTAACTTAAATTAAAAAAGTGTTGTACTGCCCCATGCTTTGAGGCAAAGAAGACTACACATCTTAGATATCTGAATCTTCAAAATATCATGTAAGTATCATATACAGTTGTTTGTAAATGGCAGATGTAGGTTTTGTTTACATTTTTTATACTTGAACTTGGGTAAGTTTTTAGAGAATAAATGTCCTTTTAAACAAACGGAAGAGGATATTTGATAATTCTCCTACCATGTATAGGTTATTTGACTACTTTTTCAGAATGGTAGATATATATTACAGTTATAGTGTACAATAGCCTGACTTTTAATATTTCTTGAATTTTACTCCTTTAAAAGTAGTTCCAGAGCCAATGTATTGCTTGGGTATCCTCAAAGCTTGTTCTTACAAAAATAAAGAAAGAAAAAAAAAGTACCATGTATTCATATGTAGCAGTGGACAGGGAGATGATTTATTTGGATTTCACATTTGTTGATGACAGTGACAATAAGAAAGCATGATTGTAGATAATAAATAGTACTTGATATGATAGATCAGCAGAGCTAACAAAGTTGGTATATGACGAGACTGGGTGTCATGAAAGTATTGAAGGCTCGTCAGAGCATCCGGATGATTGCAGGTAGCAACTTTTTTGAAAAGATTTAGAGCAGGTCCTCAAGGAAATTATATAATGCCTGCGGGTTTGTGCATCGTTACTGTGCATGTTACTTTGTGCGTGAGATGCGATCTTGTCTCGAAACTGCACAGATCCAATGTCACCATCTATCCTGCCAGTTTGTTGACGATCAAGGGCTGTCCCGATGTGCCTGCTGGCAGCTAACTGTAAATTTGTAGTTTTCCTCAAGCCTAGAGAAGGAGAAATACCTATAGCTGGTAATGTGATGCCGATGATACTGTGATATCATGTCCAGGGACACCCATGATTGAACATTGATGGTAATTATAGCATTATTTCTGCTACGCAGACCTTTAAGCTAATGCGTCTCCTCCTGTGGTCAAAACAAGGAACAACAAAAGACTGCTTTGTGAAGAATGAACACTTTTGCCAATGTTGCATGAGAACATTTTCACAAAAAGTTCATCAATTGATAGGCTAGGGTAAATAATGTAATTTGCCATAAGTTTAGTAACTCAAAAGATGTCAATTATGGTGTTGACACCATTGATACACTTTGAAGTGAATCATTGAATTGATTTTTAAATGTAAATTTAGAGGAGGCATTTTGCTCTACTTAAACGTGGTAACAGACGATGAACTCGCGATCATCATTGATTGTGCATTTCAAAAAGCTATGTAAATGTGCTGAAATTTGTATTGTAAGGTAGATGATGTAAATAGCTCATGCAGTTGGAGCAGAACAAAAAGACTTTGGCTGTGAAGTGCTCAACAACGCTGTGTGGTAAGATGTATAGTAATCGAAATTGATGCCTGTGACAATGAAACATGTTAGCATGAGGTATTCGAGGCCAATAATTTTTGACAATTTTTTGGAATATTTATGAAGAGTGGCACTTTGCAGGATATATAGTACTAGAGCCACTGACAATGAAATACATATTTGTGTGTTAAAGGTGCATGGCAAACAAACATTTTTTTACTTATTCTGACTAAACATATCAGCCTACATCTAAACCTATCAGCTATATTGGTAATCTTCTGAGCCAATTTCCCTTTTCTCTAACACATATATCACAGCCCCAATGTGACACTGATACGTTACTTTTGACAAAAGTGGGGATTGCATGCACATGTATTGTAAACAGCATATGGAGTAATTAAGTTGAAGCAAAAGTTCACAAGCTTTCTGAGGATCAAGTAATGCGTGAGAGTACTAACGCAGGTATGGTTACATGGGACCAGTGCGATAATTGTTCCTTTTTCACGTTAGAGAAAGAGCATTACATTGTCATTGACAATATTGTTGGCCTTACAGCAAAAGTTGTCATTCGAGTCACAAGTATGCTTATCATTAGAGTAGAGGTAATTCATGCAATGCTTAGGCTTACTTGTTCCCCCGATGTCACACAAACTTGATAATTCTGGCTTACAATTTCCTATCAAAAGCTGCAAATCCAGCTTCAGTTCCTGCTTCAATGCAATTTTTCAAAAAAAAAAAAAAAACTAACAAACAAACGCATAATAATCAAAGTGCTTTTGTTAAGGCCAATATAATCCCTTTGAGGAAAAAAAAATCATTCCATAAGTCATCTATAAAGTGCTTCATTCTGTATCTCTAATGCTGGGCTTAAGAGAAGGGGGACTTGTGAAGTCCTGATGTACTACATAAATCCAGTGTCTTTTCAGCATCAGCAGTGTTGCATAGAAACATGCTAAAAGGAATTGTTCCCATATTCAGGTCTTCATGCCTAGGATGTGATGTATTCTCAAGGTTTGTTTGTCCCCCCCCCCCCCCCCCTTCCAATACTGATGGTGACCAATTGACAATTTTTACACCCTCAGCCCTCTTTGTGACCCCACCCAGTTTTTATTACCCCTTTGTACTCTTCCCCTTCCCCTTTTAACATTCACACACTCCTTTATAGTGCTCAGTGGTCCAACTCCAATGACAGATGCATATCTCCCTGTTCATGCACTAGAGAACATAGTCAGTCTTCGTTGCAGCTGTTTGTGAACGTGTCATTATCGATATTGCAATCCTCAAAACGCCTTATTAACAACTGTCTATACAATCATCCAAAGAATGTTTGCCTATTTTGACACTTTTTTTTTCATCATCAATGTACTGCACAGCCGTTTGTTTGTGTATTTGCTTGTTATTAGGTGATTGAAATGTGATGCTAGGACAACCAAATGTAAATACCTAGTGTGACTTACTGTAAAGACTTGGAACGAGGGATCGGCAATGAGGAGATTTTAATTCATTGATACAAGTATGCCCATAACACACACATTCTCAGTTACAATTACACCATAGTATCAAGTAATCAAGTACAATGTTTAGCAACTGGACTCAAATGCATATGTGGGAACAGAGAGATTATTTATAGAGTTCTGTTATTTTTGTACGACTTACAGCCAATGAAATATAGCCGTGATCTTGTTAAGTATCTTTATACACAAGTGAAATGAAACTCCAATAGTAAGGAAGTGTTTTTATGACTATCTCACCACATCATTCAAACTTTTCCAGAAGATGGGACCAAAATTTGACAAAAGTAATCTCAAGCGAATGTCAGGGAGTTACAGACAGTTACGTTTCTATGAGTACCAGGAAATCATGCACAAAAGGAACTTTTTGTATTGTTTTTCCATTATATGGAGATGACTTGAAGGTACTGTTTTCTGTAATTTGGAAGACAAAAAAGCAACTATTATTGCCTCATGTTTCTTTCCCCCCTTGCAATTTACCCAAGACATAGCATCCTTATTCTCTTCACTGGCACACTACTCTTCCCTCATTTTGGTTTGAGTGGTGAAGCAAGTGAAGAATGTGGTACAATAATGAGCATTTTATGTGAAAGCCACAAGGGATGTAGGCTTTTTCACACCTACAGCTTTTTGTTTAAATCTGATCTTTTTCCATGTTCACCTAAGTGAATGAGAGTGAGTTAAGCACAAATCACATCTATCTTCTATAGCATGTCATGACGGAAAAATATTCAACCCATCTAATTTTTTCCCCATCATTTATCTGATCTTTGCTAAAACAGTCACAAATGGGCTACTCTATCTTCACTGTTTCAGTTTTGTATGTTTTTTGCTTTATTATGAAATAATGTAGGGAAAATAAAAGCTCCTTTATGTATTGGTGTGAATCACCGTGACAGAGTTGACTGGCTTGAAATGCTTGAAGCCACATTCTCAATGGCTGTCACGTAGGAATTTGATTCGATAGCTCTACTTCTGAGTTGCACTTTAGATGAAGCATTATCAGTAGAAAGGTCTTTCACACTAATACACTATGAACTAAACTTGTGCCACAAGCAATTCACTTTATCAGCAATAGAAATCGACAAGTCACTATTTCGTACTTTGTAATATCTAGGTATTATTTATATACTCTCAGAATGTATGTAGTGTTTTTTGTGATATCGACACGCATGTAATTTACAGTGTACTCTTTTTTTTTTTTTTTTTTTTGGTCTTTTTCACTCTCTTGAATTTTGATTTATGATGAGAACGAGTTTTGATGATTATGTGGATAACATGGCACCAATGTGTTACCAGAGGGCGCTTTGCTGATTAGCAGAGACATTGTAACTGCCGGCTTGTACCGAAAGGGTTCAAGGTAGCTTTTTTCTTCACTTTTTTACGTCAATTTTTCCATTTCTTCTCCTCCTCTGTTCTGATTTCAAATGTAATTATCAAAATGTTGTTTTTGACATCAATAGAATAACTATAATCATTGTTATCAATAAAAACTTTAAAAGCCAGCATGCTCTTAGTGCAACTTTCGGCAAAACCATTAGGGGCTTTGGACGAATGGTGAGGTTCCAGCGACGCGACTCTACCCTCCCTTTCGGTACAAGCCGCGACTGCCAGATGATGGTGTAGGTTTAAAAAAAAACAACAACAACAAAGTGCAATTTTTTGTCTGTTTTGACTAGCCTTCTTGCCTGTCTGATGTTTTTAATGTCAGTTTGTCGGCTTGTTTGTCTGTCACAGTTTGTCGTGTGCCAGGCCGAGTCAGTGCGTTGCACATTACAATGTGGTCTCTCTATCCCTCTATCCCTTCTTATCTGAACAAGGTGTCTATGTCTTTTTATTAACAGTGTATGATAAATCAACTCGCCACACTACAGGACATGAAAAAAAAAGTGTGTTTTTTTTCCTCTGTCTCTGTTCGTGTGTGTTTTTATTTATCTTTTGATCTACAAACTCGTATTTAACTATATAGAAACTTTGAACTTTTCTAACGATTTAGACTTGAAATATCTGTAACTTTTTTTACCCAGATTTCATCGTCTTGTGCATATGAAATAGAAAATAAACTGAAGCTGTTGCTCTTTCCAAGTGAATGAAACTTGTGTTATGTATTCTCTGTTTAATGTTATCCTTCTTATAGCTGAACTTGCTGTTAATATTATTGATGTGTAAGTCAAAAAGAAATATTAATGATGAATTGTGCTTCACCAAAGCATATATATATGTTTATATATGTATACATGTATCATATATATATATATATACATATAATATCTATATAACCACATTTACATGTACATATAAAATCCTTTTTCTATCTGTATATAAAGATATCAATACATTACCAGCAGAGACCAATGATGATTTGTTTGAAGATGAAGGCATGGAAAACAAAACAAATGTAACAACAGGGGGAGGTGGAAGAGACTCTTCCACCTCCTTGGTAACAACTAGTCTCCATAAAATTGGGCAAAACTCGTATCAATGATTATTCTATAAATAATCATGACAGGGTTTTTTTCATACATGGCCCAAAGCCAATCTCTGCAAGTTAGTAAGTAGATGAGTACATGTCAACAGTCATTACAATGTCTCGGTACAGAAAGTAGAGTTCGCTGCAAAAGTCTCCTATGTTGCCATTATCAATCATGGTACTTTAAATTGTTCCATATACCATTTTAAAGGATGGTTTAGTCTTGGTGGAAATGCGAATTTGGCTTTTAACTTTTTTCGAGATACCAGGAAACTACTTATGAAATAGTACAGAGGATACCATTCTAAGAGGCATTCAAAGTTTATTTGATGAAAATCGGTATTGGTATGGCTGAGGCACCCCCAAACAAAGTAAAACAAAGCAATTGTAATTAAAGCTGGGTCCCATCTTTTATTAGGATTGCTCTTTTTTTTGATATCTCAGCCATTTCAAAACCAATTTTCATCAAATAAACACTGAATTGCTCTTAAAATTACATGCTCTTTCATATTTCATGAAGTTTCTCATTATCTCACCAAAAATTGTTAGAAATCTATTTAAGTTAGGTCTCAACCGAAACTGTACAATCCCTTCTATGCATAATCTCTGTTTAAAGAATTGCACATTTTCTTTTGTCTCCACGCTTATAGCAAACTTATCTATTTTCCCCTCATTGTTGTCTTGTGAATTATACCATTTACCTGCTTTTGTTCCTTTTTTCTTCATTTTTCTTCTTATTTCTTATCTTTCTAATTGTTTTGTTTCATGTCCCTTTTGTAAATATTTTTTTTATCCACATCCCCTTGCTTACTATAGTTGTTAAATATGTTTTATAGTTCGTTTTAGAAATATTTGATCAGTTTAACTGTTGTTGAATACTATTTGTAGTGATTATGAGGACCCTTAATTTTATACGCTTTGCTTTTTTCTTGGGTCTCCTCGTCTTTCTTCTCCAGTTTTTTTTTTTTTCCAGTGCATTCCATTTTAGTTTATATGCTTGTTATTCTTATCTTAACTGACACATGTAATTCAAATGCTTAATGTTGTACAGAAGGAAAAAATGGTAAACTTATACTTGAAACTTTTAAATCCATCTTTACACACAAAAAACTGCATTTCAACACATTGGATGATTTCCTCATTTTTCTTTTATTTTGTTTATGATATTACACACATGTATAATATCGAATACCATGGCATATACACAAATATTCTTAACCGACGTATACAAACACAGAATACAGGAACACAATATCAACCGTAAACATGATGAAGGTTGCAGGTGTAAATGGACAAGAACAACCATATCATATCGCAATGCGATAATAGAGAAATATTCCCTGCTGTATAGCGGGCCACCGTAGCACAAACAAGCGGTAGACAGTAACTGTTAGAATACACAAATTCCATTGCATGAAAAAAAAAGTATAACTTCCCATGAACTCGCACATGCGGTGAAGAATTCTTTTTCTTTCTTGCGTTTATATTTTAGCTTGATTATTTTGCGCTCTACAATCGCCACAAAAAAATACTCGTCAACATGGATGAACAATCGTCAATATCTTAAACTATCAGGTAAAATCAACATTTTTTTTTTCATTTTCCAGTTTCGCTTTGTTTTCATTTTATGTAAATTCCCAAATTCAAGTTACAACGATATATAATGTGGAATCATGGCGTCGTCACGTCTGTCGCTGGTTGATAACGCAACACTGCGCATGTCTCATACCATCAAGTCATACCCAGGGTGTGCTACGCTGTTGGCGTAAACAACAAAAACCATCGTTCGCACGGTCACGCCCTGGGTCAAGCTAACATCGACGATAGGCAAAATTGGCTCCAAGCCGTTCACACGATCCCAAACTAAAACAGAACCTATGCAATCCAAATGCATGTTGACTTATGTTGATTTATGATACCCTAAACATCACTAATGTGGCCAGATGAATATTCAAATACGTGTCATATATTCTATAATACACTTGTAATCTTACTAATATGATTAACAAAAGATATTGCATGGAAACATATGCGAGGTCAGTCTAGGGGAAGGTGAATTCCAATGCTATTTTTAAAACATATAGTGCTCTACAAGTGATTGTCAGATGATGTAAATAGCAGAACTTTGGGTTGAAAGATTTTCGTAGGAGTATTTATATTCTAAAGAAAAATAGAAAATTATTATGAAATAAAGTATGGCACATATCTAGATATTCTTTTGGCCACATAAGTGATCATCAGGGTAGGGGCCTATTATAAACCAATGCAAGTCTCTTTTCATTTGCATTGCATAAGTCCTCAGTTAGAACCTTTGGGGCTGGGGCGCCGCTATCATTGAAGTTACGTAACTATACGAAGCAACTCACCGTGAACACAGTCGACCACGTGACGCGAGGTTGCTTGCCGCGCGTCACAGGTTCTTTCAAGAGTCCATTCAACTCGCGTGTTGAATGGAAGGTCAAAGATCGTACTGACCAATTACATTGTACTAGCCAACTACGCAAAAACTTTCAGCCAATCAGAGAAGACTTATGACATTTAGAGCAGACAGTATTATGTACTACTAACAAAGCTTTTGGAATTATGGCATTGAGGTCGAACTGTTCACTTCAGTGCAAATTTTCCCGATTTGAGAATAATGTTACAAGGCTATTTCCGCCATTGGCGTATGTATCCTACATAGCACCTGAGAATCGGTATATAACGAATAGATAATCCTTTCTGTACGCCATACGCGTAGAATGGTAATTCCTTTATTCACAGAATTTATACCTTGGTCGACACTACTGGCAAGAAAACTGAACCAAATGTGATTCTTATTACATACGACTGCACAAATTTATTAGGGGACGCCATTCATCTATATTACACCTGAGCAGTGTTCAACATGCGTACAGCGAATGTAACAAAAGAAAACATATCAACGATGAATTCCCATTACTGTAAGGAAGGTGTACACGGGTGAACAAGGCTTTAATGGAAGCGTTTATGCATTCACAACAACAATACTTGGTCAATGTTCGCACAACTGTAATGTAAATGTAATGTAAACTGTAATGTAATGTAAAAGGGTCGCAAAGTCTTAGGAAAACCAGGGCCCCATTTCATAAAAGATTTTAGGATAGAAACTCTTGCCGGAATGACAACTTCTAATAGCAACAGCCCAATCAGGGAGCTGAAGTCCTGTTGTTACCATGGCAATTACTATTCCAGCAAGATTTGCCATTGTACCAACTTTTTATGAAATGGGGCCCTGGTCATTTGCTGGTGTTCAGTCAATGATTAAGAATTTCACCGTGATACAACACCATGATATCCCCGTGTATTATGAGTTCCTCTTTGTTTATGACAGTATAAGAACAATACGTGAGAGAACAATCTGTCTATTCAAATTCATGAAATTCTTCCGTCGAGATGCTTTCATTGCAACTGATTGACAAATTGCCCTGCATCGACGTAAATAAGCACTGAATTGATCAGTGTTTTAGTAGTAGCCATGATAAAAAAAAATCATGGGCGTACATATACTCGAGCGGGATTCGAACCCACGACCTCCTGATCACCGGACAGGCGTCATCTCCACTAGACCACCGAGCTTTCGCCCGACAGCAAGTGTTGGTTCTAATCCTTATAGCATGCAGCGGGTACTGCGTAATTATTCAAATTCATGAAATTCTTCCGTCGAGATGCTTTCATTGCAACTGATTGACAAATTGCCCTGCATCGACGCAAATAAGCACTGAATTGATCAGTGTTTTAGTAGTAGCCATGATAAAAAATCATGGGCGTACATACTCGAGCGGGATTCGAACCCACGACCTCCTGATCACCGGACAGATCAATTCAGTGCTGATCAATTCAGTGCCTATTTACGTCGATGCAGGGCAATTTGTCAATCAGTTGCAATCTGTCTATGTTCAAGATGTATATTGTATATGTATGCGGCATGAGAACAATGACAGTTCACGATGAACTATTGTGTGGATCTTTTTTTTTTAGAGTATCATCGGTTACTACTGTCATTTATGTTATCGCCTGAAAGTAATCGAGAGAATTTATCAGCTTCGAGTAAGGAATGATTGGAATGGAGCATCGAACATTGACACAAGAAGACATTCAATGTATATCGGAGTATTGGTAAAGAATTGAGTTCCTCAGTCAATCAAACTCTGCAATATACTTGAAAATATGTCGATATGACATAAACTTTTGTTCGATTAAAGGCAAGCAAACAAACAAACAAATGACGTTTGACAAAGCGAAAATTAAAGTTGATTTGTCAAGTGGAAGGAAATGCAAATCACATGGTAAAAGCCGAATTTTACAACAACCAACAATTGATGCTTGAATCGCACTTCGTGTCCACATGAAACCAAAATCTACGTGACAATCTTGCCGAACTTGTCGCATCACAATAAAAAATTGCAGGATCTCCCTTTTAGCAGAGAGGCCTTAGAACAAACGTTTGTGATCAGGTGACGAGTCGAGGTTAAGATATCTGAAGAGTGGCCCGGCATTTTACCCGTGAGTTTACCCGCAATGCATTCCATGCTACATCGTCATCCGCGAGTTCCCGGGGAAATATCGGGTGAAATTTGCTAAGCATGAAAAGAGTGAGGGTATAGTGATCCAGAGTTCACTGTGCTCTCAACATCTCCAACCACTAGCATGACTAGGTAATCAAGAAAACGTCTTTCCAGTGCTGTTTTTGAAATGTCATCAAAAAGATCACATTCATCACGTGGTCACGTCAAGCACTAACATTACTCTTAATGGCAGTAGCTTCGACCCGTTATACAGCACTGCGCGGATGAAGAACATACTTTTCATGCATACAACAGCCGTTACTCAAGGCCAACTCCTCAATTTTGATCAAAGGATATTGGCAATGATCTGATATTTGGCTCTAAGAAAAAAAAAAAACACCCAAATATCAATGGAATCTCCCTTGGAGACGGCAAACACAAATTGCCTATACATAATGTCACCAATAGATAAATTAAAAAAAAGTTTCCACATAGTCAATGTGTTTGTCTCACATTTCCCGCGTTTTAGCAATCTCGCTCAAAAACTTTTTTCTTTCATATTTCATATTTCCGTTAAACTCATTGTGTGTTTTCATTCTTGATGTTGCTACTACTGATTCGCAGAACTTTCACTTTACATCACTCTATATAATTGAATGTATCAAACTGGTAACTTTTTATTCAGATTTGGTCTTTTGTGTCCTTTATAGCCATATATAAATCAATCTTCATGTATTTTCACCGTTGCATTACTCATTGAAAGTTCAACCTCTCGTTCGTACAGACTAACACTTGGTCGTCACAGAGATTTCTCTTTCCTCTGCAGTTCGAACTACATTATCTTTGCTCTTCAACTTTTTTTTTTCTCTTTTATATCCGTCTCTTCACGTCAGCATTATCCTTCCGCACCGTTATGTTGTCGTCGTTGTTTTCTCAATCATTTTCCACGCACTATGTCATGCTTTCTGTCTGCTCAATGGATACGAGTAGATGTGTGGCGCAATGACGTACTCGCGTCACCGCCTTCGGCATTGTATCTCTCGGAAAATGAGGGCGTCCTCTTTTTTGCCGAGGGTCATGAGGCCTTCCGATGGATTCGCGCAGATGTATTCTGGCGGGAAATTAGAAGAGCAAAATAAAATAGAGAAAGAGAGGGGGGTGGGGGTGCATTGAGCAAAAATGCGACGTAGGTTAAAGTGTACACTTTGTGGCTCCATGCAAAAGGTAGTAAATCATGTTTCATGTCAACTCACTTAAAACGATCAATTTTACCTCACATTAAGTAATGATACTGTCTTATCAACTCTAGCCAAAATATGAACTAAAGGGCTTTTTACACTTGTAAATTTTTGCTTAGTCCCGTACCAACGGTGGGGCTAAGGGGGGGGGGGGGGGTACGGGACTATCCTTAGCCCACTTTCTGTTTACACTCGTTTTTGCCAAAGTGGGCTAGCCCCACCGATAATCCCGTACTATCTGGCCCTGCAAAATAGCAGGGTTAGCACCGCAATTGCGGTGCCAAGCAAGTGAGTGTAAACAGAACGAAAAAATAATCCGGGGCTAAGCGACGGAGACGAAGTCCGACCCTCACTGACCAATCAGAAACGAGGTAATCAAGTGCTGCCGGTGCGTGCGTGTACGTGTACAGTGCACAGCGTAATCATGAATATTCATGTGGTTTGGAAAGTCCGGGGCTAAGAAATACGAGTGTAAAAAGGTCAGTTTTCTCCTTAGCCCCGGACAAGAGATAGTACGGGACTAATTGGCCAGTGTAAAAAGCTGAAAAAAAAAAATTGGTACGGGACTAACGATAATCCTGGGTCAGAGAAAGTCCGGGGTTAAGAAACACAAGTGTAAAAAGGGCTTAAATAAGATGCAATGCCTGGAGAAGAATGCTATGGTTAAAACTGACAAGCAAAAGAGTGTTCTCTCGATTCCGTGGATTGAAAGTCAATCTAATAGATTGTAGCCAGGGACCAATCCAAAATTGAATTGAAGTTTCAATCGAATAAGATCTTAAATTCTAACTCTCACTATAGATTGAAAACTTCAATCTAACGTTTGGATTGGTCCCTGACTACAATCTATTTCAATCTAAGGAATTTAGAGTGTTCCATTAGGATACCAGTATGTGTGCTACACAAAATGTCATTCATTTGAAACATTGCAAATTGTATCCGAGTCGGTGACAAGAAACTCATACATGAATCGCAATGGCCATCCATTTGTGAGAAGTGAATTCACCAGTGGGCGGTTATGCACTCACTGCGACAGTTGCTCCGGTCTTATTTTCTCCAAGGACTTAGGGTTATAGGGCTAGGGATTTGAAAGGGTATTAGGTTTAGTTTCTTGTGATGATTGGGATTGGGGCTAGGGTTATATTTGTGGGTAGAATTTATCTTTGGCTTGCAGATATTTCACGGAGCATTTGTCGAAGGAGCAAATGTCATGGAGGCGCTGCCGCTGATTACATAGTCCAGATTCTAGACAATCTGGACGATTTTAATCGTCCGCATTCCCCACACTAACACACGCATGAATCATGCGTGCACCCACACAATGCGCCCAACTGCTGATTGCGACACTCCACCAATTGGTACTCCCGAAAAAAATCTTGTGTAATACAGTGTACATACAGACACCATCAACGTACGTCAGTACGTCACTGCATGCCAGTGCAGGGAGGTGATGCTACGAATACAGTCCAGGAAGTGGACTACTGATTACAAACATTTACGACTCACTCGCATTGGTACAGCTCGTAAGTGTAGCTCCCCCGTCGCCCGCTGCTTGGTGCATGAAGAAGCGTCCGTCAGCCTGGCTGATGTCACGGGGTTTGCTTTTCAGCGGCTGAGTGGTAGAGAATTGCAACAAGTTACTCATGACTTACCTGGTAAACACAATGGGATACCTTATAGCGTTCAAACAGTCTTGTAATGCATATTATGTATCTATCGAAATGGTACATTGTTACGTCATTGCAAGCAAATACACCCTATAGATAAGTTGGAACCCTCCTTTATAGAATTCACAGTATATATTTTCAAATGAAGATGTTCTCAACTACAAATACTATACCACTGCAGAGTGTTCCTGAGCATAAGTGCGATAGACCGATGGCGGCCGATGACCATAGTAGTGTAAGCATGGTAAGGATGCCACAGAAATATCAAAAAATATGATGGGAGCAACATTAAAAGAGAGCTTGTATGATAGAAGTTCCCATTCAGACCTTGATGTTTTGAGGTTAAAGAGTTCGGCCGACGTAAAAAGAAAAAAAAAGAAAGGTGACATTGATGTTGAAAAAAAAGATCAAACAAACATGGAAATTGAATGAGTACTGACGTAATACTCACATTTAAGTGCATCATAAGCATACAATCGTACGTGTCCATTGTTACTATTATTACACTATAATACAGATGAAAATTAGGTCTTAAACGGTATAGGTAACACAAGTCCAGCAGCGAATTGTGTACGTAAACACCCCCCCCCCCCCAAAAAAAAAAAAAAAAAAACGAAGAAAAAAAAAGTTAACCATATTACACTAATGCGCAAAGTAATGCATGAAATAACCTGCTCATATGCCGTTTCTCAGGAAGCTGACAAAATGAGATATATACTGATGGACATAATAACCAGGTGTACAAATAAGTATATCAGGAGAAGGTATAGATTAGCATATACACAATGTGACGCTCTCTCCACTAAGAAGGAGAGGGGGAAAGATCCCGAATATTCTTTGACTTCAATTTGATAGCACATCGTGAAGATATATAAACAAACACACACATAGTGTCTCTCTTGTAATCCTGATACGCCTGTTCTGGATCATTAATCTAATCAAACTAGGCTTTTTTTTTTTTTGGTTTGTTTGTTTGTTTGTTTGTTTGTTTTCTCATTTTGTATTCCAAATGGGATGTATCCCAGAACAAAGATTCGCCCTCAGTCTACAAGAATCAGAAACAGGCGTTATGCCAACAAGATTTTGAAGGGTACACATTATTGTGTACCCTTGAACGCATGGCAGATATAAAGATATTATAAATAGTTTTCGGTATGATATTAATCGGATAATAATATACACCTGACTAGCATTCATAATGAATATATGTATTGTGTATTGATGGTAGAAAACATTATAATTATAGTATATTCATTCATCGTATTTTTGCTAGTAAAGAGTTACTCGAATATTTGAAAAAAAGAAACACAGATATTTGTTTAAATTGTCTGTACTAAAGAAATGGCTTTATATTGTGTTGAAGTAATGATTATGTATTTCATTCATCCTCTGTATAATTATGTTGCTTCGAGAAATATTCAATAAATTCTATCATTTAAAACAAAAAAGATTTTGAAGCAAATTCATCCCTTCACCCTCCTTTAAAAAAATCATATATATATATTGTTATAATTATATATATATATATATATATATATATATATGATATACATAAACTTATGATAGATGACATAGAAATTGCTACATACAATTAACACAAGTTCTTCGTCCCTGTTGACGGAGAGACACTGATTGGACGAAAAGGTGACCATCATAGGAGACACGCCCTGTTTCTGATCGGTCTTGCTCGTGCTGAAGAAATGAAGCTCGACAACATCTGATTGGATAAGGATGATAAGGAAGAAATAACGAATGCGCTAAAATCATGGTATGTGATCACAACACTCTAAAAATACGATGGTAAATCAGCATTTTAAAAGTTGTCACTCCTCAAACCTCTTGTAAAAAGTAAAATTTTGCATGGGTTATGTTGGATTATACTATTTCTGGAATGGTAATCAAACATTTTGACTATCAAATTTAACATTTTGGGTGTTAGATTTAACTTAGCCGTTTTCAGCCTCCAAATCTAATGACGTGTATTTTCTTTAGGTATTCACCCTCATCAACCTAATACTGAATTAATTCTCAGCAAACTGGTATGGTTTATTTTTCCTTTTTTGTCAGATTTATGGTAGTATCGTTGCTATGACAATAATGGTGGGGATCGAGTTCGTTCACTTTATCTACAGTTGTGAGGCCGCCGACGATTAAAAATAATAATCTTTGGGCCAACCAGCGTCGTAAGAGGCCGCACACATACTTCGGCGATCTATAGGAAATTGTGGATATCTTATTGGCCAATCGCTTTGATGCCACCGCGCCTCCATCTTACCACGCACATCATCCATACACTTGTGTACGGAGCTCACGACATCACGTGATTGTGGTGACAGTCTCTGTGGAAAATGCATGCAAGTCCCCATAAGGTGCGCGTGGTAACATGGCGGCGCGGCGGCTTCAATTGAAAGCACAGCGTGACTGGGCCAATGAGATATCCAGGTACTTCCTACACTGCAAAACATCTGGACCCCGTTTCATAAAAGATGTTAGGATGTCAACTCTTGCGCTGGAATGACAACTTCCCATAGCAACAGCCAATCATGAAGCTGGATTCTTGTCGTTACCATGACAATTGTCATTCCAGCAAGAGTTGCTATCATATCAACTTTTTATGGAATGGGGCCCTGGTGTTACCAGGAAGGTTCAACCTCCCTGGTGTTACATAATAGAAACACCGAACTGGTGTTAAATTTCCGGTGCTCATTTGTGTTGTTAAATTAACACCTCCGGGTATCACTTCAAAATATAACACCAATTTTTAGCTGAAGGTAATTAGTTATTGTTCTTCTTGTTGATTTTGAACTTAAACTAGTAATCAAGAACTTTCCGATAGAGAACTTGATTTTGTTTAAAAAGTTTTGAACACATTTACACCAGGAACACCAGTTGGTGTGGTCTCCTATTGACACTGGGCAGCTGGTATACCACTGACATTAACACAAGCAATCAAGTCAACACCATGCGGTGTCATTGTTGAATTGACACCACGAAGTGTCAGGTGAACACTTTTCATTATCATCACAACACACTTTCTACACCTGTCGATGTGTGTTCCTGTATTGACACTTGATCGGTATGAAATCATGGAGCTACTAACAGATAGTAGCTCCATGGTCAAATTTAACACCCATGGTGTTCAATCTAATGGCCCGTTTACACCATCAAGCACGGTACGGGCAACGGGCAAGATTTTTGCTGTGATACACCAAAAGGAACAATGTCCGGTTCTGTTTAAAAAGAATCAGTAATTCGGCACAAAATCACCCAAAATGTAATTCTTATGTCAAAATCAAGAGTAACAAAATCAACAGTAGAAGATTAATTTTGTAACAAAATTATTATCGGGGAAGTGATATTGCAACAGAATCAGACATGGTTCCTTGGCGCAAAACAGCAAAACCCGCGTTCCGTGACTAGTGCCGGATTTGGTGTTTAACTTAGCTTGACACCGATGTTTTTGCAGTGTACGGAGATGAGCGACTTACATCGGCTCCAGTCGCTCCTCTCCTCGCTCTCCATCACGAAAGCTTCCGTTTCGAAGGACAGTCTCCCTCCTTCGTCCACGCCTATGCACTTCTTCAGACCCTCGGCTACGTAGTGGACCTTACGGGTTTCGTAATGGTTGACCTTTAGTCCCGATCCTTTACCTGCGTTATGTGTTTCGGAGAACATTCGAGAAACGTGACATGGATTATGTCTCTCAAGAAACTGACAATGGAATCTGCTAGAAGTGAAATATAAAAGTGAATTCCAAAAGAAATCTCGGACCACCAGATGGACAGCTAGGTAGACCAAGCCATAATGATGTCATGACATTAACAGTGATAGATATAAATCACGTGATCTCCTTTATCTTCTTTTTTTTGGTGGTTTCTTTGTTTGATTTCGAGCTATTGACAGAATTCAAGTAAGTTTACATCAACATATTATGACGTCACTATCCAACAGACCCCACATATTTTCTCAACTGATAGCATAGGTCCTATCAGATTTTCCAGTAATTTATCAAGTTCAATTGTAGCTTAGTTTGGTGCCCAGGGTGTGTTAAAAAAAGTTAGATTAGATTGAATAAGAGCTACATTTTTCCTCCATCACAAGTTCTACCTGTAATGGACAATGTAAACATATTTTTAGTGTCGCGCATGCTGGAAAATTAAGCTGTTCAACATGATGTACTTACGGACGTCTTGGGCGAGTTGCAGAAGGTGGCAGGCCTCCAGAGACTTGGCCAACGTGTGCGTCTCGTCAAACTCGCCTCGGATTTCCCGCTGCCAGGCGTGGAGGAGCTGGAAAGATGCTTCCTTGATGCTATAATTCGACTTATTCCATATGGTGGAGATGCGTTCGTAGGGAATGCCCAGGTGGAGGCCCAGCGGTACGAACTTCTCGCTCGGGACCCGGTTGCCGACGAAACGCAGCTGGTTATCCGTCAGCGGGGCGGGACTTGATTTCGTCAACTTGCACCTGTAAGTTCGGAGGTCCGCTCTTGCTGCAAAGTATTCCATAAGGTGAATAAAAAGTTAGTATCTAAATTTAGAATGGTCATAAAGTTTTGTTCGTTTGTTTGAATGCTTGCTTTTTGTAATGATGACAAACAATGAAAAATGCACATAGGCCTTCATGGTATTAAATCAAGAACAACACTTAACAGGCATGGGAATAACGATGATATAGTAGGTAATTTTGAATCCACATTAGGATATCGACATCAATAAAAAAAAGAAAAAATGTTTGTATGCTTTTATTTTGCACGGAGGGCATTCACTGTCTGAGCAATACTCAATTCCAAGTGTAACATCTTAACTGTCCCCAAGTCCCTTTGCTCCAATTTTTCCTTCATGCATCATTACTGTGAGCTCCTTACAATCTTATTTGGAAAGTTTTTTTTTTTCACAAAATGGAAATTATCACGGTGTTTCCGAATAAATATCTGACATCAAAACCTCACAACTGCATTACACTTCAACATCACCACGAAGTGCTGCTCTCTCTCGTTCTTCTTCTTCTTCTTTTCCTTCTATTTTCTATCTTTTGATCTATCTTTCTTTAGCTCCCTTTAAATGGAGCACGCCCTCACCCGGTTGGAACATGCTCTTGTCGAAGATATCGAGGTCCTGCAGCACGCCGGTGATGATGCGGACGGTGTCCTTGTCCCGCCGCTTCTCTTGCCACTTGATGAGACACTGTAGGGTGCCCTCCGTGAATGTCGTGAGGTCCGCGTCTTGCCGAATCTCTCTCATCTCCTCGCTCTTGAGGCCGAGAATCTCCGCGAGCTTGTCCTGCAGCCCCGGCATCACCTTCTCGCTCACGAACCACAGCTGCAGCTCGGTCAGCTCTGTAATACACAAAAGAATAAAATTAGCTCAACAAAATGAAAGACTAGGAGATGACATCCTATATAAATTACTGAGGAAACAAAATGAACCCAAGAGACTTCCGCTGAATGACATTATTATACACCAGTCGCTTAAAAACTCGTGTTCTGTATTAGTTGATGAGGGTGAATACCTCTTTAGAATGCACTAGAGATAATGAGTCCCATCTTGAAGTGAAACACGTATTGTTTTCAAATCAAGACCCCCCCCCCAAAAAAAAAAAAGAAAAAAAAAAGAAAAAAAAAGGTGATCATAAGAATTATATTAGAACTGGCTTTAAAACAAACTTTACGCCGCAGGTGTCCACTGATCACTCTCTTTACACTTTATTTCACAATATCTTACAGATTCCTACGAGTTTACTGGCACAAAACTTGTGCATCACGGATTTATAATACGAAATAGTTAAAGTTTTGTTTGGACTGGGATAGCGCTTTCGCGACTCTGTGTTGAATATCCAGTTTTATAATGAAACAAATTGAAGAATGATTTCTGTTTTGTCAGCAGGACTCCGGTACACTTCCTTATCAAACTTCAAGGATTGGCTTTGCCAATAAAGGACCTTCTATGCAAGATGCCTTGTGGTAGGAAACTATGATGTCCAAGTTGAGTATCAAAGCGGCGAGAGAATCACGGGTGACGTATAGGACCTATAAACGGATGGATCTAGCTGTTCGTGACTAAAATTACGCGACTCCAGATTTCGCGTATATATATATATATACAGACGCTGCACAATTAAGTCTTTCCCTTTTCAACGAAACATAATACATTCCCTTGTCAGGTTATTGAGGTATATTAAAGTTGATAATCTAATATCCTCCAATTATGCGCTATTTTGCTAATTTTTCTCAAATCGCATTTTGGGGAAAATTTTCTCCTTAAAGTCTGTTCTGATGTAGTTAGATTATAGGAACTTTAATTTGTGGCAGTAACTACATTTTGGAAGATAGGTTCGGAAAGTGCATTGATAAAAGAAAATAACAAAGGCCGTATATTTCTGGAAATCATGCTCGATGTGTTGAAAGATTTCTATCCACTTCTCGATAAGTTATAGATTACATCTTTTTGCCTGAAATATGGTCTTTATACTCAGGTAACCTCTTCAAAGTAATTTAATTTGTTCTTCCAGACGGCATTACCATTATACATATACATAACTGTATCATGCCCAGCATTGTCGGGTATAGTACCAATATAACAATTAGCTCATGATGTGCTATTGAACTCGTGCAGTACTATTTCACTTCGGCCTGCGACCTCGGGGAAACAAAACAGCACTCGGGATGGTTTAGTATTTGTCGTTCTATAATCCAGTATAGTACATGATACAGCATGCACTATTCGTATAATATAATTTCTTAGCTAAGATATGAGTCCCTTGGGAACGTCAAGTGTGGTATATATTACGCCTCTAAAAAGGCAATATTTATTCATCTGTATAACATACTACATTTTGAGCACATTATAGCATAGAATGATGTCTGGCAGAACATTCACCATGTGTTGCAGTTAATTCAGTTTCATATAAAATGATTCCTCCTACTATAAGTTTCCAAATTATTGATATATTGCACGACCATGGACTACGACGTATATTGTGAATAACACGTGATGCAAATGCTACAAACGTTATAAATAACAAATCATACATTCATTTTGTTTCAGTGTACGACTGCACGTACACAGCACACGTTAGTTTCTGTATACCCCATGTTCACATTAAAGCTGACGAAATAAAATATATCAAGCCATTTACGTTTAATCTTATCTGCTTATGCAGTACTTTCCCAGTAATTTGGGTTCATGAATTAGGTTGACATTGAAAGACACAAGCATTGAAAGACAAAGGTTGACATTGAAAGACACAAACGCACACACACACACACATACACACACACACACACACACACACACACACACACAGCCAAACTACTTTATAGAAACTTGCACACAGCAGGGAGGCGGCCAGGGCACCTCCCTACTCACAGTATATAGGCGTAATGGAGGTTAGATAAATTGAGATCCATATAAGCGCACGCAGGCTATATGATCAGATGATGGCGGGAAAAGAGTGGCGCCATTTATCACAGCACAGCAGAATAACAAACATACATAAACAATTCGACGTACGTACGTAGGCCTACGCTTGTGGTGGCTAGCATGCCATGGATAATTGCAATATCACAGTGCCAGCGTTTGTAAATGTGTAATACGCCGAGACTGGTGACTATAAAGAGACTTAAAGGCCCTGCTTACCTTTGGGAGCAGTGATTTCAAACATTTTCAAGATATCACATTTGATGTATATATGTGTAGGTCTGTTGTATCACAAAACATCCTACCATATAACATTTTCGCAATAAAGCATAAAATATAAGGAGATATCAGTATTCTTTCCTCAATAAACCATAAATGTAGACGGTATAGTCTGGAAACACTTTTATTATAACTATTGTTCACATTTTGTGTATTTAACAATGCTTAACATCGATTGTACGAATTCAGATTTTTACAGTGGTTGTTTTTATCCCTAACTCACATGTCAGAACTATTTTAAAGCACTAATGCTGGGTTTTTCTTTCACCTGCAAATGGTAAATTATGCCTTTAAAGGGACCATGCAGTGCAGATGCATGTTGACGTGTATTGATTAATCGTCATCATTTACGTGGCCAAAAAGATGTCTAAATGATATGTGTATCATATATTTTATGATAATATGTCTACTGCATACGCCCACGAAAACACCTTTCAAACCATGATTCTACCAGTGACGTCACACAATTTCTCAATCATTCCTGAAGTAGGCCTACTAATTATGATAAACAAAATACACTGGAATATGCACCTTAGCTGTAAGTACACCAAGCGTAACTTACATAATTATTTCCCTGCAAGCCATTTTAGTGACACGGAAACTTGGTAGTAATTATGCTTAGTGTATTAAACATTGCATCTGAAGAAAAATGGTAGAAAAATCATAATAAGATAAATAGCCCGTACTTAAAGATATTCATTTTGGCCACACGAGTATGATGTTGAGGGTATCGTGAATCAACACAAGTCAACATGCCTTTGCGTGAAATATATTTCCTTTAAGTTTTGAAAGCATTGCGTGTTTTTGTTAGTTTGTTGATTTTCGGCAAGTATAAGAAGAGATTGAGGGGAACATTCCATGGAGTGAGCGCCATCTTATTATCGACTACTGCTGACGTCACAGGATCTTCCTACTCTCCGCGAGTCCACTCACCCCTCTGCTCCCCTCTATATCCACCGTTCTCGCTCTACCGTTCTGGTGATAGTGGACAGACTCTCAAGTCTTGGATCAGGTCTGAAATAACATTGACATATGAGCGCTGTGTATGATTTGTGTAAAGAGAGACATTCCAGAGGATGGGATTTTGGTTTCATATCCAAGAGACTTCATACTGTAAGGATGCCCCATCACACATGGATACACAGCGCGTTAAATTCAGTGTGTATAGTTTTAGGTGTCACACGTCTCTTATACAGAAGAAGATGGTGGGGTTTTTTTATGAGCATGATACTCAAAATGGCTCTACTTTGAAATTAAGTGGCAAAATGTGACAACCAACTTTGGTATCAGCCTGAATTTGGACTCTCTATAGGCATGAGTTATACGGACATAGACACGGAAATAGCTATTTGAACATTTATCACTGTAGTAACCCCGAATTAACGTGTTCACATGTATTATGAATTATGATAGCGAAGCTAGGGTGGGGAATGCATTTAATCTTATTACAGTAACACGTTGTACTATCGTCGCGTATATAATTAACCTGGGCCCCGTTTTATCAAAAGATAAAATCGATTTTAAATTTCCTTACCACACAGGCTGCCATAGACTTACAGTTGAAATCAACTATATAATCAATTTTAACTCTTCATAAAACAGGGCCCTGGAATATCTCTGAGAACATTGTGGACACGTACAATTTGCATTTTATCAAAAGGTGTAAAGATCTATAGTACATTATTTTATTGTAAATAGAATTAAAGTGCAAAAGTGGTAAATGAGTGTAATAAATGTCACACCTGAGTTGAAAATATATTATCTCGTAAAAAGCACCGCAAAGATAAATATTGCTGTGGTGCATTCTTAAGGAGATAATGTGCCACAGGACACGCGAAATGTTGGAAATATTTGAAATCTCGTATTTACTGTAAAAAAAAAATCTATATTTTCTACTGTGTCATCAGGGACGTGAAATATCGTGGAGCATTCCAATCAATTGAGGTCTGTTCAACGCATCCTTTATCTGCCATATTGATATGGAAACCTGGACCCTGTTGCATAAAAGTTGAGATCAAACATAAGTCAGGAAATCAAATATAATTGTCTGAATACTCGATTCTGATTGGCTAATACCTGACTTAGGTTTGCTTTCCTGACTCAATTGTCCCCGCCGAACGAGTTCGAGCAGGGGACTATGAAACGGGCTCCGTACGTGTGTGTGTCTGTGCGTCCGTCCGTCCGTCCGTCCGTCCGTCCGTCCGTGCGTCCGTCCGTGTGTGCGTCCGTGTGTGATCAAAATGTTCAATTTGCTACTTCTCTGTCATTTATTAGCCAATTTTGATTCTGTTTGCTTTATATGATAGCACTACATGGGAGCTTTAAAACTTCTACACAGAATTTCAGTTGTGACCTTTGACCTACATTGTACATTTTGCTACAAAATGCTACTCCTTCGCCATTTCTAACCCGATTTCGATTCCGTTTGCTTTATGTGATGGCACTAGGTGAGGGCTTCAAAACTTCTACACAGAATTTTGACCTTTGACTTCTTTGACCTTTGACCTTGATTTTTGACCTATATTGTACATTTGCTACAAAATGCTACTCCTTCGCCATTTCTAACCCGATTTCGATTCCGTTTGCTTTATATGATAGCATGCACTAGGTGAGGGCTTCAAAACTTCTACACAGAATTTTGACCTTTGACTTCTTTGACCTTTGACCTTGATTTTTTACCTATATTGCACATCTTGTTACAAAATGCTACTTCCGGCGGGGACATATATTACGCACCGCGTAATTTCTACTTTTCCTTGTTTTGATTGCATCTCTTTATGCAACAGAGCCCTGCATGAAGCACAAAATTACCATGCTGATGAAACAGATAACCACATACATACTACATAGGATTGACATTCAAAAACACAAGTACACACGTACGCCAATTTGAGACATTAATCATAATAAAGGTATATTCACTAAAAACTCCGGAGTACAAAAAAAAATGTGTTTTTTTTTTCATAATGTAATGGTAATATTAATGATGTGCGTCCCCTTGGAGCATACAATAGATATGGTTTACTCCACATAGCAAATCATAGTGTTGATAAAGTGCATTACAAATTGAGGAACCTTGTATGTCTTTTCTTCTTGTCTTTTACGAAAGCCACCTGACCTTTTTGGGAAAAAGAAAAGTCCCAACAACTTTCATTCTAAAGGAAATTCACCTGCACATTAGTGATGTTATAATACGGTGTCATTTTCCGCTTAAAGACGTGTAGTAAGGGTACGTTTGGAAGTCTTTGATACTGAATATTCATCACATAAAATTAAGTGACAATGATGCTTGATGGCTATGCACCAATGCATTAAAAAAAGAAGAAAAGAAAAAAAAAAGTATTCTATAGTAATTTGTTTCCGGTCGGTGTCACGAACAGCTGGCAAATGGCATTCATTTATGTCTACAATCGATATTCTTTGCCGGCAAGTTAGTGTGCGGAAGTTTGTGTCAAGTGTGTGTGTGTGTGTGTGTCTGTGTCTGTGTGTGCTTGTGTGTGTTATGTCGGACGCGCGCCCGCTGTATACCGACATAATTGTGGGGGAGGGGGGGGGGGGCTAATTATTACCCTTAAGGACGCATCAAACCACAGGAGCTCATTATCTATTAAGGTGCTTACATGCATACAGTGTGTGTGTGTGTGTGTGTGTGTGTGTGTGTGTGTGTGTGCGTTAAATGCAGCAAATGATATGCACCTGTGGTAGAATGAGGAGCTAAATAAATGAGAGGAATGGGTCGTACGGTATTACATTTATAAAGCAGTGCTATACAAGCAGTAATTGAAACGTGGCAATAAGCATCATGGTGATGGTAAACTTCCACAATTGAAATGGATATACGGCATTGACGTGGTATAGCGCACGTGAAAATACCAGTCCCTAAATGAATTAGTAGTAGTAGAAGTAGTACTTATAGGAGTAAAGTAGCGCGTGTGTGTTGCTAAACATCGAGTTTCAGTATAGTGTATACATGTAGTAGCAGTAGTAGTAGTAGTAGTAGTAGTAGTAGTAGTATTAGTAATAGTAGTAGCAGAGGTATAGTCGTACATAGTAGTAGTAGTAGTAGTAGTAGTAGTAGTAGTAGTGGTAGTAGTAGAAGTAGTAGTAGTAGTAATAGTAGTAGCAGAGGCATAGTCGTACATAGTAGTAGTAGTAGCAGTAGTAATAGTAATAATAGTAGTAGCAGAAGTATAGTCGTACATAGTAGTAGTAGAAGTAGTAGTAGTAGTATCAAGTAGTAGTAGTAGTATACACTAGTAGTAGCAGTAGTAGTAGTAGTAGTAGAAGTAGTAGTAGTAGTAGAAGTAGTAGTAGTAGTAGTAGTAGTAGTAGTAGTACTAGTATTAGTACTACTACTACTAGTGGTAGTAGAAGTAGTAGTAGTAGTAGTAGTAGTAGTAGTACCGTAGAAGTAGTAGTACACTGTAGTAGAAAGAATATCAGCTAACACTAAACTATGGTCGGGGTAGAATTATGGTGGCGCCGTGGTGAATGTGATACTTTATCATCTTGGATAAAGTGAGTCAGCAACAGCTACATACATTATACACTATATGTATGTATCTTCTTCCCGACGTCGACTGTAAACTTATCTTCAATTGATGGCCATACAATGACAATCTCATGCGACAGGTCGCATAATCGATACATTTTTGTTATCGAATCGTTAGAGATGGCGTGTTAATAACTTACGAGGTACACCGGCTGCATCGGCGCTGTGTGACCGACTGTTTCCCATAGTGACGAATGGAATGTGATGCAGACGAAGAGAAGGCTCAATTCACGCAAATCCAAGCGCCATGTTGAGACCATCCGAGGCAAGCCGCGATCGACGGGCGGGGGCGTCCAATTCAGTGGAAGATCGTCGCTCACCTCGACCGGGAAGATGAACTTGATGTATTGAAATGCCGACGACGAGGCTACGATGTGTGTTTTCTCTTGATGTTATCGAGTTCAAATCAGAATGATACCGTTGAATCACTACAAATCACCGAGCTAAAAGATGTCAAACCTCAGTGAGAGAGAGAGAGAGGGGGAGAGGGATGAGGATGAGGGAGGAGAGAGAGCACGATGTAAACATGTATAGATGGAGTTAGACTGATGATGAGTTGGAGCTACAGATGAATTGTCTTCCCCCGAAACCCCCATCCTATCTACGCGGTGAGCATGATACACGCCCAAATACAACACGTACATACATAATGCGCGTGTGCCGGCGACGGAGGGAGCAAATTGAGAATGCTGCCTTCGATTTCAATGGCTGTGTGTACGTAGACCTTTCGACTCGCACCGACACACAGCAATATACACAACACGCAGTGAAAGCACGGAGGTGAGAGCGAGCACATTACGAGTACGTATAATACGAACTACGAACGCCTATTTTATCAAACGCCGCGAGCGCTGATGCATGGGCGCAACGACGCCGCTAAGTAGCAAAATTAAGCAGAAATACAATAAAATTATCACGCTTCATTAACACAAGCGCTTACACTCACGCATATCATGCAATGATTGTGTAATATAATAATAATTATGCACGTGATATGTGTGTTAATATAGACCCTAAACATACTGCATCATCGGTTTATTGAGATAACATATTATATCAAAAAACAAAGGAATACATCGAAAGACTAGTGTAGCAATCATAGAAATAGGCCCTACGTATAGCAATTATGATAAAAAAAAATAGAATATACATTTAACATGTATAAATAGAAATACTGCGTAATATGACATTGTATTACACTTGGAATTTCAATCAGAATAGAATTAAAAAAAAAGGTAATCAATGACAGACTGTAATTGTTTATGAATAAACCAAGAAATGAAACTAAAGTTCCGAACACACTTTTCAGAAAATGTTTAAAAATTATCTTATTTTTTTTTTTACATGTGTTTTATCTTTTTATTTTTGTAAGTGCTGTGATATAGTTTAGCTATGTATATAGCGTATCTAAATACCCAATGGTAATAATAATAATGATACACACACACACACACACACACACACACACATATATATATATATATATATATATATATATATATATGTATGTATATATATATATATATATATATATATATATATATATATATATATATATAGATATATATATATATTACATAATATTATTATCATTATTATACGTGTGTGTGTGTATGAATATAAGGGAAACAGTGTAGGCATACATGGGAAATTTTTATTAAGCATCGTCAGCAGTAGGCCTAAATCATGGACTGAATGAGATGTAATTATAGAAGACGTTGGGGAGACACAACAGTCTCCTTAACGTATAGTACTGACAACCAAGTAGTGTTTCCCTAAGGTGACACCCAAAGATAATTATTTACATTGCATATACTATACATGATGTTTATTATAATGATGGAGCTATAGGCTTCTAATGTAGAGCGCCGATGTCTGCCTTGGCTGGGCGCTGAAGGCGCTTGCTGTAGAATGTCTCACAAAATTAATTTCAACAGTCAGTCAGCGTGTCAAATTTATGACAGTTTATCTCCATGGATACATGTAGTCACTTAGAAAAAAAAAAAACATGGTTAATTGCCCATCTTCATCTCGGACAAGGGTAAAAGTCTGTGCCTTTAACCCGTTACATTGGTTAAACGGTAAGTAACTTTCCAGAATAATGATTATATCGTTGAAAACATGAATCCGCCTTACATCCATAACACCCGATGGAAATGTGCTTAGATCGTGAGGCGTTGACATCCGCGTTGATAATATCCAGCTCGTCGATTATTGACTCGTGTTTGCCAGAAGATCTGAGGTCGGACCCAATTTACAGGCACCGTGTCCCAGTCTCCAATATATTGCAGTTCTTAGGTTACGTAAACAGCAAATACGCACGAAGCGTGACAGGCAGGGCCTTCTAGCTTGCTTACTTTTGACACGTGAGCTGAATGAGAGAGAGAGAGAGAGGGGGGGGGGGGGGGGCATCCCATGGACAAATTCGAGATAATACAGTGTGTAAGTGTACTGTCACTCTAACCTAATTGAAGTTCATTTCTGACTCTTCATTACTTATCTCCTATCCCAATGCCCTCCTCCCCTCCCCTTCCTCCTCCCCCTCCTCCTCCCCTCTCCAGCTCGGGATCCTCCCCTCCCCTCCTCCTCCTCTCCTCCTCCCCTTCCTCCTCCCCCTCCCCCTCCCCTCCCCTCCTCCCCCTCTCCTCCTCCTCCTCCTCCTCCTCCCCTCTCCCCTTCTCCTCCTCTCCTCCTCCTCCTCCTCCTCCCCTCTCCCCTCCTCCTCCCCTCTCCCCTCCTCCTCCCCTCTCCCCTCCTCCTCCCCTTCCCTCATCCTCCTCCTCCCTCTCACCCTCCTCCTCCCCTCCTCCACCTCCCCCTCCTCCTCCTCTTCCCTCCCCTCCTCCTCCTCCCCTCCTCCTCCCCCTCCTCTTCCACCTCCTCCCCTCCTCTTCCACCTCCACCACCTCCTCCTCCTCCACCACCTCCTCCTCCTCTTCTTCTTCCTCCTCCTCCTCCCCCTCCTCCTGTTGTATCTGTCGAACTCGTGGGCTGTTTTTACCTAGTGTCGAATTCATGGGTTATATGACTCATGGACCTGTGTTCAATGTCGAACTCGTGGGCTGTATGACTCGTGGGTGTCGGTCTAGTGGGATGACCCCAAACTTATGTTCTGAAGTGGTTAAGTGATTGAGCAAAAATTAGTATTTTTTGAATATACACATTTCACTTCAGGGAATATTCCAAATCAGCAGAAATGTCATCAAAAATGGTAGTCACCATGGTAATCTATACTAAGATATCCCAATAGCACAGAATGTTTCCACACGTAATGGAAAGGTTGATATGAACATCCTGTTTAGAAGAGATGAAAGTCTGACACTTATGAACACAGATACGATTGATAATTTTATCACTCCCTCCCCCCCCCCCGCCAAAAAAAAAAAAGAAAAGAAGAGAGAGAGAGAGAGAGCAAAAGCTGGCATTTAAAATGGCAGCCATTTATGTAAGTCCATACAGAAAACCCTCATCACTCAATCCTTTCAGTTTCACGTATTTTTCTCCAAACTACTTCTGCTCAATACACTAACTCAATGTATTGCCCAAATATCACTACCACGATCACTACCTTTATTAACCTATATGATGATCTTGATTGTTCCGAAAGTTGACAATATGACAGAAAGTTCATTATTCCAAGGAGGTTTGGGAGATGGAGTTCCAACTGGCTGTATATTATTCAAACAGTAAAGTTGTCAGTTGTCAGTACAAAAGAATTCCACAGGTGCATTAATTTTGTGCCTTTGATGATCGATGTTCGATGTCATCGTCTTGCTGAGCAATCTGAGGATTCATTTTTAACGTTGAGATAAAGTTGGCTACATTTTGCTCGTTCATTTATTAAACCATATATTTCTGGACGGGATTTACTTTTAAAAGTAAATCCCGTCCAGAAATATATGGAAAAGAATAGATCAGAACTGTATCAGGTAAAAGTGTTCAAAACCCGTGAAAACTGTACCCTCCTGGAAAGCCAGGTGTATCACATTTCCACATTATTCCAACAAATAAAACTGATACGAAATAATCTTCAAGTATAATTCTTTATCAATAGATATATCAGATTAGTGCCCGGGTATGCCCAGTCGAGTAATCTTCATTTCTATTTCGTTGTGCCGAAGGTTGGGTAATTCCGAAATTGAAATAAGGTTCGTTAATCCAAAAATTAAATGAAGGTGCGTATATACCAACGAACTTTCGGGTTAACAAACCTTCGGAATAAGGAACCCTATTTCGTTTTCGAAATTACGAACCTTCGGGATAACGAACTTTCGTAATAACGAAAGGTTAACAAAAACCTCAGGTCGACAACGAAATACAGTATAGGGCCTACCCCACGTTCTTACCACTCACTATACACATTCTTGTTTAACTCTGCACAGAAAAATTGAAGAGAACACATCACTTCTAAAATTTCAAAAGATGTGAGGGGAATACCCCAAATGACAACCTTGCGTGACCCCCCCCCCCCTCCCAATTTTCACAAATTTAAAGAAATATCGAGGAATTTCAGATATTGGCGCCATTTTGGTGGCCATTTTGGTGGCCAGATGTCCATATCTTGAATATCTTAAAACATTTAAGTAAGAAAGAGTTGCAAAATCCAGATTCGGGGTCAGTACCTTCAAAATAGGGTTAAAAATCATAATTATTTTCACCGTTTGTAAGGAAATGTAGATATTTCTTCCTTTTTTTTTCATACGTGGCCATTTTAGTGGCCATTTTGAATAATGGGTATCTCAAAACCCTCAAGAATGCAGGAGTTGCATCATCCAGAATCGGATTCAGCTCCCTCCAAATAGAGTAAAACTGTGGAAAAATATTTAGCGGACGGTAACACAAGGTTCAGCCTCTCGCACAAAGGCCAGATAGAATTAACACCGTATCAGGGCAATCCCCGGCTAAATAGCATGGTTAGTGATAAGGTTAGAGTAAAGATTAGGGTTAGGGTTAGGATTAGGTCTAGTATTAGGATTGAGGTAAGGGTCAGGAGAAGGGTCTGGGGTAATTGTCCAGAGGGTAATTCCCTAGAACCGTTTAACACAACATCAATATTACAAAAAAACATGCATACATGTAGTAATGTATGTTTGTATGTACAGATGCAAACACGCAAACTACACACACACTCACACACAAACACACACACACACACACACACACACACATGCATATTCGCACATATTATATCATATATATAAACAAAGGAAACGATCTAAGGCAAAACTAGTCCTCTGCAGGGACACAAGGTAATTTTAGAGTGTACGCATAAAATAGGAATTGTCTCGGGCTTTAGCTTTACATTTTTTAGCACCTGCAAGAGAAAATATCCGGTACAACGCGAGCATGACAAAGTCGACGAATCACATCAAACTTGCTCTCGGTAATAAACGATCGTCGATATTGCGTGCATTGCATCAATTTCTCTGTCGCCTGACGGACGCCTATTTCATACACTCGTAACCGAAGAGCGTACAACCCTCTTTGCTCGTAACAGAGACCTCCGCATGCTGCCGAGAAAAGGTTACGGAGATAGATCATAGCTGCTAGGGCTTGCCGGCAAGAACTCTGCCGAACCAATGTGAGTACGCTGCGATTTAACGATCCGTACGAAATGAGGGAGTTTGATAATGTACTGGTATTCAAATTGTTATGTGCCTTATCCTTATAATATCCAGTTAGCCCCATACAGGAGCAATTCCTCACCCCACCTTTTGTACACAATGCTGTGGGCATTTCGTGAACAGTGATGGCAACGCATGCACACACACGCGCGCACACATATACACACGCACACTTATTCAAATGGGGGGGGGGGGGGGGGAAGGGGGTGGTTGAGGAGTGTGCAAGAACTACGCATTCAAAAACTCAAGCAAATTTATGTATACCCCAACTAGTTAGATCGAGACTTGCCCGACCTAGCAACAACTGACAATGACTGATTTATGCAACGTACATCCCAATGAATTTAACATGCACTGTCACATTACAGACAGAATGATTTGAAACTTTGTCAAAATCAAGGGAAAAGAAGAACAGCTTTTGGGCTGCGCATTTTCAATATTCATCATTGTTGTTGTTTTAATTTGTTTCAGCAACAATATCTGCAAATACGATGACTGGGGTGATGCCATGGCCTTACATATTGGTCTTTAAAGGGGATGGCTAGTAACCGATCAGTGGGAATCAGTGGGACTACTGAGGGATGATTGTTCCAATCCTTGTGGGATTCATTTAAGAGTGCATCATATATCTACTGTTGTGTGAAAATTATTTGCTTCAGAACGGTCTCATATTCAAGTAATGTGAAGTTTAATGCCCCGTCACTGACCAGGGACGCTAACCTGGAAACATTAAACTGCACATTACTTGAATATGAGACCATTCTGAAGCAAATCATTTTCACACAACAATAGATACATAATGGACTCTTAAATGAATCCCACAAGGATTGGAACAATCACCCTCCAGCATTCCCACTGATTCCTACTGATCAGTTACTAGCCATCCCCTTTAAGAGGAATTCCAAACCAGATTGAAGTTATTTTGACAATAAAAACATTAATATAATTTTATAAGCAAAAGTGGAAATTTGATCAAAATTAGATGAAAATTAGGAAAGCTACAAAATTGATGAGTTTCGCCAATTTTTGCGACAAAAATTGTGAAGTTTCTTTAATTTTTTTTTTTTTGCAAAACAGTTGTGAAACAGTTGATGTGAATGTATGAAAGCTGATGACAGAATGTCACAATTTTCCGTTGATCACATACAAAAAAGACAAACATAAGATTTTCTGCTTTAAAAGTGTAAAACAAAGTTATTCTTCACTGAATAACTTCAAGATAATAATCAGTCAGATAAATTAGAATTTGAGACTGGGAAATAATTGTTTGAACAAAAAAAAAAAAAAAAAAACCTGGAAATTGCAAGATTTTGTATACAATGTACAAAATATATGGCAATCTGTAAAGCAACATCATCAACCCACCTCTGCATGTTCACATTAAATGTTCAAGAAACTTCACAAGTTTCACAATTTCATGAATTTCTTCATCTTTATCCAATTTTGGCAAATTTTCAGTTGTGCTTGTAGAATTTGACTCTCGTCTCATCACACTTAGTTTTAGCTGGTCTGGAATTCCCTTTTAACAAACACACACAAAAAAATGGAGAAATGAGAAGACGACAACATAGTTTCTTTTGTCATAAACCTGAACACATTTACATTTTATTTTAGTGAACACCATGCTTTATGTAATTGTACATTTATAGTTCTGACAATCGTGGTTTTTTTTTTTCATCTTTTTTTTTTTTTTTTGCTTACCTAGTGAGTTGGATTCATACTTTAAAATGTTTAGTCATTCTCTGTTTCACAAGAATAGTACGAACCCATCACATCAACAAATATGAGAGTCAGAGCAATATACAATCTCAGATTCTCTTCACTGAATAAAAATTCAAAACCCAGCACAACTGGGCTTCCTCTTTCTCTTCTCAATAGTCCTCATTTTTTGTAACGTTTTGTTCATTCAATGTTTGCGCTCATCGATAACACAACAAAAGTGCAGGTTGATGTTCCTCGCGTACTTTCCGCACAGTCAAGGGCATTTAAGAGGCGACATTTCTTTGCATGACACGCCAGGACAGAGGCATGAGAAATCTGAAGAGGACATACATTCACATAGATTGTTTTTTATACACTTCAAGTCTTCCTTCCAGATCTGTGACTCCAATCTTTAATCACGCCCTAACCCCCAAAGTTGGGACGAGACCAGAATATGAGCACTGGGTGTTTAAAAAAATAATAATAAACGCATGCGGTCTATGTAATAAATATATAATATATCCACGACTCATTCCCTGTGCTCTTTTATTATGGAAATTCACAACATCCGCCTTGACTCGGAAAGATATTTGACCAGAAGCAATACAGTGAAGAATAAAGTCGCAGAAACCGCACCAGCTGTCTTTGTGAGGTTGTAAAGAAATATTGATGGGTTGTCTTAAAAAAAAAAAGAAAAGACGTGTAAACCTCGGGTACAAAGAAGGCATTGTTAGATGTACATTCTATCATACAATATGCTGAAACTGGACATGAGAGCAAAAGTCTTCCTATACTCTGCGCAATAAACTTTTTCTCTCTGTTGCCGTGGCAACCACACTGTGAAATCATTCTACTTTGGCCAAGGAGACTGCTTTAAAGCCAAACAGACCGACACGTGCATACTCCACAAGGGGGAGGGGGTGACTATACATATATTCTATCAATGTTATCTGCAGAAATTGCAACTCAAACTGACATCTCTATTTCACCCCACTGCCATCCTACCAAAACCCAAGTTGATACTTTTGTTAAAAAGAGAAAAAGCGAGAGCAAGAAAAAAAAAAATGGTGGCTGATGTGGCTTGGCAAGCAGCGTTGTGGATCTAACGATATCATTTAGAGAAATCCTAGTTGCTGTCAGGGGACCAAACCATAAATGAATATGCATGTTGGCTTGCTTGTTGCTAGCAACTGCCCCCCCCCCCCCCCTTGCACTGACGGACCACTATCAGCCATACTGGTAATTGGTCACTGTATCCACATTTGGCTTGGACACACTACATTACACACACCCTGCAGAGGTCAAGAGATGCCTCAAGAAGCAGTCTCAGAAAAATAACAGAAAACTGAACTAAATATGCTGTCAATCTGCGATGCTGCTGAATTCCCCCGACTAGTTGAAACTGAGAGTTGATACGTGTCATTCTATCATCAAATGCGTTCACAGATGCACCAATTTGACAGCGGGAAGGCTTGTGTGTAAGGGAATACTGTAAAATGGGAAGTTTTCAGGTGCATTTTACTTTCGCAAATTTGGCGAGAGCCAAGATTAGCGAATTTACAATGCAGGCGAAAGTTCTTGTCTACACTGCATGCATTGAATGCCAGTGGCAATTAGTGAAAACTTCATGCCACAAAAAATTCTTGCTGAACAGTAGTACTTTCAATGGGACAGAGAAATCAATGACCCTTTATATTCCTCTGCCTCTACACACATGATAAATGTGTGATACTGAAATTAACTGCAAGACGCAGACCAATTCCAATGTAGCTGACATACCGTGTACAATCCCCATGGGTGCCGTTCCCTCCATCAAGATATTATAGGTATTCTTTCACCTTCCTCTCGCAGAACATTGGACATTTCTAGATACACACATTAGCACTTGGGATTATACAGTAAAAGAACTTTTAGTGGTTGCAGTGAGTGTTTACACACTCATATTCATTACCTATATGTCACAGCTTTTTGGCTGTTCAGGTATTTCATCCACTGCTAATTGTTTTGTGTTTCACACTTCTCAAAAAGCCTTCTGAAGGCCCCAAGGAGAATCACATTCAGTAGATTTACACAATCCAATATCTTGGTCAGACCTGCATCACATACCGTACATTAACAACAGTCCATACATCATCCACAGGTGCAAACCCTACTGTAGAACTTACACGAGTACAATTTGATCCCTCGGTATCACACTTCATTTTTCAACTGGATGCCTTCTAAGGGAGACTTCAGAACCAAAGTATCATTTTGGTGATAAATACTTCCATATTGACAGGAACTTGCAGAATCTTGTGCAAAATGAATGATTCATAATGTGGAGTCCCATGTATTCCAAACATACATGCCCACAGAATGAAAAATAGAAAATATACTTTTAAGGTTACCAACTAGCAATGCACGTTTACAGGTACTACTAACAGACATGGGTACATGGGACTTCTACTATTTTTCATTTTCAGAATTGTTCTGCAAGAGGTCTCGCGGTAGAAATCTCTCTCTCAAAGCAACTCTGCCATCTAAACAGTTTCTGGGCACATGGTATCCAATTTTGTCATCATGTGATCATGACAGAAAAACTAAGAGTTGCAATAATTTTTTTCTGCCAATGTCTTAGACCTCCGATGTCCAGATGGCGAAGACAAATTGTCATCGCGTTCACAGGAATCTTAAGCTTAATTTCCCAGCTCATCTCATGGCTTAGCCAACCATAAATGTCTGACAATTCTTAGTCTCCGACATGCATTCTTCCATGCACATACTAAAATCATTGTTCCGCAACCCCATCAGGCCCATGAAACTAGCAATGCGTCACATATACTTATGGATTCTGTGGCCCAAATTCACAAAGATGGTTTAAATTTAGACCAAAGTTTATGCAAATTTCTTCTACATTAAACATGTGTGACAGATTGCATCTGCCAACAGACATCCAATAATAATTGTGCGTTGATACGGGCATGCAAAAGGTACGCCAATTTCAAGCTTATTTTAGGGAGTCCATGGACTAAATTCAAACCATGTTGATTTTAACCACCTCTGTGAATAGGAGCCCATGTTTACAATAAGTTTGATCGGGAAAAGAAACGAGTATACAAATCATACAAGATTGGCATGTCTTGGACCAAACATGAACGAATAAAACTTAACTGCTCACATGTGTACACAATATGTGCACACCTCGATTCCGACATTACGGGCTCAAAACAACCTAGGCAACTTAAAAAAAAAAAAAAAAAAAAAATCAGGCAAGACATGCAAAACTCAGTTCCACTTCGCCTTCTTGGACAGGACATTTTGCTACCGACACATTCACTATAACACTAACCTGCCTCACATCATTGCAAATTGCGCTGCAGAATAATTCATCTCTTTGCCCCAACAGACATTTACAGAATCTTTCCCATTCTATAGGATCTTTCCCTTCATAACCAAGTTATGAAAATCTCCCTATGTGAAATTACCACAAGTGCAACCAGAAATCACTTTTCTCTCCAACAATAACAAATCAGGAAAGAAAAAGAAAAATATGAAGTGCATACTTGCAGAAGTGACATAATTCACTTCCACCCCTAGTAAGAAATGAAAGAAGAAATCAACATTCATAAACCTGGGGAACAATGTTATGCAAACTTACCTGAAACCTACATCAGTTTATTTACGCCTTCTATCATTTCCTTGGTCTTTGATAAAAATAAAAAAAACCAAAACATAACAGTTCACTGTTTAGTAGTTGCTCAGATTATTGAAAAATGCTGAAGTATGGAGGTCTATGTATTAATGTATACTGCTCTGAGCAGAATTCAACCAAGCTAGATTAATTTTCGATGTCAGTGTGCAAGGAGACAATCTTTTAAATAAACTTATTTCAAATGTATTCTACATGCCAGCCCCCTTTAAGTCCACCGCAAAAATTATCCACGCACACCCTACAATACTACGCAGCTAAGAACCTTGCAGCTGGTTAACGACTTGTGCGACTGGTAACAAAAGCATCTGCAGGCATACCGGTCATACCGGCCCCGCGGTATGAAACGCATTTGATTACTAATGGGAAAGAATCAAAACGACAAAAAAAGTAACACAAAATGCTCACAACCTCCGAGTAGTAGTAGTAAGGCCTCGCAAAAGCTCTTGAGAACACAAAATGGAAGGAAGCGAAATGAGATGGCATCGCACAGAAGATGGAAATCAACATCGTTGCATGATTTACGTGGGGTTGACGGACCACGACAAATAAGACGTTTAATTCATAGTCAGAACTTGATTGAATTTCAAACACTTGAGAATGGCAGCATTTCACCAAATGCCGAAAGGGACCTGGAGGTCCCATGTAAAATCCATGGAGACTTTAAAATCTCACAAGGAACAGTATCAAACAGGAGAATGAATGCACCAAACATCTTCCTTAAGGACAGAAAAAAAAATATACAAAAACAACAACTCTGAACTTTATCGAATCTGAATTTGTCAAGGAAGTGTTTCTTACATTAGCACCGATATTTGCCCAAAAATTATTACGCTGTCCTTGTTACTGTTGTCAGTAAAGAGCTACGACACCCGCACCCCAAGGAATATTGCATGCCCAGAAATTCACCAAAGACTCGCTGGACAACATGCAATGCATGATAACTCAGTCCCCCACTTCTAGGCTTGCATTGCAGTCTACACCACATAGCGGGGAGGCAAAGGCATTTCTAAGAAAGAGATGAACAGATTAACGGTTGAGTAGACGTAGCAGATAAGCAGTAGAAGGATTGAGAGAAACGGAAACAAATAGAGCTAGACAGAATAAATAGATAAATAGATAAAATGAGAGATGACAGATACAAGAGTAGAGGCTGGTAGGAGAATAGTGCATAAAATAATGATGCATGATCTAGAACACACCATTCCAGAATATATGTGTGACAAGTGAACGATTAGACCAAGAAAGTCATACGTCGCCTTGACTTTAGCCATTTCCAAGGGGGGGGGGGGGGGGGGGAGGAAAAGGGGACAGCAATTATGCATTTGGAGTGCATACAGTCTAGTGCAGTACTTGACAAGCGTATGCACTATAATCGGTAACAGTATACAATGTGCATTTATAACACCCACTGCCTGTGCACACATTCACAGTTTACAGTGTGCTACCGTGCACTCCAACAAAGACTGTTACAGTCAAGTGATGCTGATGCAACCACACTCACACCGTGTTACAAATACACTTTTTACTATAGTGAAATAACAGACAGAAGCATTGGATTTGAGAGCTCAACAATATAAAAGAATGTAGACGGACAGAGAGACATTCGACTGAAGGACAGGTGCAAAATGAGAGGACATGACTCCATCAATCTTTGGTGATTAGTGTTTCGTGTTACAAATTCTGACCAACTTTTCAGAAAGTGGTAGACATGATTTTTTTTTTTCTTTCTTACTAGCTCTCTTTTTTTGTTTGCTATGTTTTTAAAGTTTTCTTCTTAATGCAACATAACTGGAGACAAGTTTTTAGTATCATCATACACAAATGAATTCAATGTCCTTCCACAGACTGTTCAAATTACAAAATGATCATCCGGAGGCGTTGATTACAAACTTCATGAGAGAGAGAAGAAAAAAACAAAAAACAGGGGTGCATAATAGAAGACGGAAGATCCACTTGCACCTCAAGTGGAGAGATCTTCTTCACATGGTAGTTATAGTATCTGCATGTTGCCAGTCTGTACAAAGTGGTGGTATCCGCAGTTCATGCTACGTAGGTATAAACTTTCCTGCAATGACACAGAGAAGGGGAGGTAAAAAAGATAAACAGAATATTAAAGTCACTAACTGAATTGCTCAGGTCATTACATAAGTAGTGTATGAATTGCTGGGGCCATTCACAAGAGCAGCGTCTCAGTGCTAACTCAATATTGTACAGGGCCAGAATTAATCAATCAGGCCTAAGTGTTACAAGCAATGGATACACAATTACTGCCAGACGGCATCACTGCATACAAATCTACAAACATTCTCGATCAGTGGCTTTTATCTGTCCTTCTTGTCTTTCTCAACTTTCCGTTCATCCTACCGCTTCTGCAATACCAGTCAGTAATTTCGCAGCACCTCCAAATCAACTTCTCATCTGAAACTGATTACCAGGGTAAATAAATCTCATGTCGCTGAACTGCATGCTGGGCGCTAATTGCAGCTACATGAGCCATCATTCTATTCCATTTAACCCTGTGATGCCTTGTAGATTACAACTCCTTTAACCCTAGCTTTTGTATTCTCTTGCTTTCCTCTGCAAATGAGGTACCTAGCCACCACAATATTATTGCCCGTTAAAGGGGAATCTACATGTACATCAAATATACATGTGAATTCAATGAATGCAGAAATAATATTAGTACATATTAGAACAGTCCACACCCCAAGCAAAGTTTCCTCACCTATCTTCGGGTGCCCTTGCGAGGTATTCTCGTTCTATCAGGCTTTCTATCCTCTTCTTGATGACCACAGGACTTGGTAGGAACCTCGACTTAAGCTGCTCTGTCACCTGTAAGGAGGAGGAAGTCGGAAATAGAAGTGACATGCTGCTGAAAAGCTTCTCCTTCCTTTCCGTCAAATTTTCCTGCCTGCTACGCATCTTATATCAACACATACATACACAAACACACACACACACACATGTACAAGGGCGATGGAACATTCTTAGGGGGGAGGGGAGGTGATGGGCATTCAAGGGTCATGGTAACACCCCCGGATACATTTTCATTCCTCCTTCCATTTTACTCTCCCTTCTTCACTCTGCACTTTCTGGTCTTCTTGGCCCTGCATGTCATCATGTTCCACTTCATCAATGTCAAAAACAGTCACACTAGTTGAGGTGACAACTGTGACGTGAACATCAAGTCCAAGGATGTCTAATGGCCACCATCCAATTAGTACCTACAGAGGTCTTCTGTGTATCGTGGTCACTCCCGAGACAAGAGCTATTAGATCCACACGTGACTTTTTAACCCCCCCCCCAAAAAAAAAAAACAAACAACAAACAAACCAACAACAACAACAACAACAAAAACAAAACAGAGAATATATCTGCAATGTTGCATTTCCAGTTTACATGAAATATAGGTTGATATCGTCCTGGTATGCACATCATCGTAAGCCCCCCCCCCCCCCCCCCCCAAAATAGGGACCTGCTTCAGGTTTCAATTTCATATCCCGAGTGGTACTTGATTTTTGATCGACTCACCTCCGCCACGAGAACATTGTGCTGCATCTTCTTTCTTGACTTCATAATCCTCACGATGGCTGCTTCAATCGTGCAAGAGCCGTTAAGGGAAAAAGAATCAAGAATCCCTAATTTGCCAGTCCAAACACAACATCCTGGCAAACTATGAGCAACATTCAAATCTTCTCTTCAGAAAATAAAATTGCATACTGCTAATGCAATGGCTGGATGGCATACTGATGTGGAAACTGTAGTGCCTATGCTACAGGTTTGTAACTCTTACACCCCTACTTGACGTCATCTCTGCATGTTTAAAATCCTGACTTGTCAAACAAAGAAGACACTCTCACAAAACATGCAAGGCAAGGGAACAAAAGGAGGCCCCCCCCCCCCCAAAAAAAAAAAAAAAAAAAAGCAAAGAAAATTGCTAATATGTAAACAATACAGAATGCACACCGAGCAACCCTGAACCTCAACAAACAGGAATACTGTATTATATGATGTAAAATTGGCAAAACTAGTAATCCTTCCATCAATTTCATCTTTTTAAAGAATAGACAGATGAATTGGGTGAGAAGTTGGCTGAACTACGACAGTGGTACGGGGAATAATCAGCTGATGTAAAGGATATTCATGCTTGCGATCCTCGTCAACTCTCGTTCTCGTCTCTTTCCTCTCTGGCTCTGATTCACCTTTGGCTGCCACTGTGGCAAACAAGAAAATTGAGAAACGGTAAAATATCAGTAGCATCATATACATTCATGTACTGAAGAATGTAGTAATGTCTATTCTTTTTAAATGGGAAGTGTAACATAAAGCTATACACCAACTGACAGCACTGATACATTGGAGTGCAGTCATTTATTTTGATAATTTATTTTGACAGGTAACCACGAGTTACAGCATAATAATAAATCACGGAGAGTAAATCTCGTTATGGTAATTACATCAGTCAAGTTTATGGGCTGCCATGTTTTGAGGTTTCACATTGAGAACAGTGTCTGGGGACAGATGTTGGGAGCTCTGCATATCAAATTGCAAAACCACAGGTGATTTCCAAATGGGCCCTTCAGCTTGATTGGGAGTTAAGTCGCATTACACTTTTGGAGTGGCATCTAATCGCAAAATTTGTATCAAACAGGACCCAAATGACTGCCTCACCTTGGACGCTCATTCACAAAAATGTTTCTAATGACGGGACCCATTTGACTGCTTAGCCTTGGACACTTGTTCGCAAATGTTTCTAGCCACAGAGCCCACATGATCCCAACACCGGACACTCTCATTATTGAATTGATACATGCAACAATTGCTTCTTTGTTGTTGTTTTACTACTTTGCATCTTGATTTCATGGTATTGTGATGTCACAATAGTTTGATTGGAAGGAAAACGCTACATTCACTCACCCGTTTGGATCTTCACTCTGAAGAGCTTTGACGTGAAAGCATCGTTGACGGAAAACGTGTGAGGATTCTCTGGAATACACAAAACATACACAATACGGAACACTTGAGCAAGAGCAACAAATCATCAGTAACAGTTATATTCATGAGAAAACGATGCAAATGAAATCCAATGCAATACAATGAAATGCGATTGTCACATAAAAAGGAAATGTTTCGTGATATTTTGTTACTTCCTGGTACTCTCCAAAAGCTATGTTCTGTGTTCTGGCTTTGAAAATGCACTCCTAATACAGGTGATTTGCACCTCATCCAGGAAAACTACCACCCCAGTATTATTGGTGACATTGATAATTGTTTGTTCATTAGATTTTGTTTCTTCTTCTTCTTTTTTTTTTTTTTTTTTTTGGGGGGGGGGGGGGGGGGGGCAAAGGTTGCAACACACTGACATTCTCTGTTAGCACTACATCGTCCATCCTGGCAACATTAAATCTCACCCTGTGGCCACTGCAACTAGAGGGAGCCCCTCTGAAAAAACATCTAACAGCCAACAGCTGCACTTTAATACTTGTGTATAGATTTCCAAAGTTGATATGATCTTTGCACAACCCTATTCTGCACGCAGCTCTCCATAAATACACAATTTATTTGTCTACACCCATGCAGAGGAGTGTGAAATAAAACTGCTTCTGTCAATGAACATATGAAGAGTTTGTTTGCAAAAACCGATAAGTCCATATTTGTCAAATGGAGATATTTGCGATTAAAGGTCAACAAAAATAAAGAGAATAATAAGAAATGTTTTGCTTCTTTTGACCATAACTTCAAAAATGTACCTTTATATGTGGTGACCAATATATCATTTTAAAGGTATTATTTTGTACTTTTTGATAGAGACCCTACTTCAAAATCTTCAAAAATGGACTTATCGGTTTTTGCAAACAAACTCTTCATATGCTGCCACTAAAAGAAACCTCTGGGTGCTACGGGATTAATCAGGGAAAGAGCAGAATGAACAGGTAGATGAAGTTAATTGATGAATAGGTGCTGGAAGAAACTGCCTCTTGCCTCACATGCTACAAAATGTTGCCATTAAAGGGATGGTATAGTTTTGGTTGAGACAGGGGGTTCAGATTTTAACTTTTTTTATGCAATTATTAGAAACTACATATGAAATATTAAAGAGCATTCAATTCTAAGAGAAATTCCAAATTTATTTGCTGAAAATTATTTATGAAATGGCTGACATATCCAAACCAAAGTAAAACAAAGTGGTCCTAATAAAAGGTGGGTCCCACCTTGTGGGTCATACCTTGTGGGTACCACCTTTTATTAGGACCTCTTTTGTTTTGGGATATCTAAGTCATTTCAAAACCAATTTTCTTCAAATAAATTGTCATCAAAGAATTGTATGCTCTTTTATATTTCACAGGAGGTTTCTCATTATCTCACCAATATGGTGAAGCCCCATCTCGACCTATAACTATATAATCTCTTTAACAAGCTTGCAGTTGTATAATCAATCAAGCTTATCATCATTATTTCATCCACTTTTGCTCCTTTGCTCCTTTCCCCCTCCATCCATCCTTCTCCCTTTCCCCTCCTCCCTTCCCTCCCCTCCTGGCCACCACTCACCAATCTCCTTGCCCTTGGGCTCCTTGACCAGGATGCGCTGGGTGGGCTTGCCCAGGGCCAGGGACTGCAGGGCCCGGATCAGGTCCTTGCTGGGGATGTCCGTCTCGGAGCACATCTCCTCGTACGTCCACTGCTCCTTGACGTTGAAGAGCATCAGCACGCACATCTGGTAGGTGGACACCTGGATGATGTGCCTCCTCTCCTCACTCTTGCCCCCCTCCTACCGGTGGAAAGAGAACATAACGCACCCCTTCTTACGAGTCTAGATATCTACATTTATGAGTTGACTACAAAGTCATAATTTTTTTTTTTTTTTTTTTTTGGTGCTTTGTGGTATCGACAAAACCCTGAGCATATTGTGTGTCCGGCACAATTCATTTCTGCCACAATCTCCATACATTTCTTTACTGCATTTTACTCAAGTGAGCTTGTTACAGTATCACCAAGGAAAATATGAACTCGGAACACAGATAGCATGCAAGTGCACACAATCAACTTTTAAGCCAGTCTTGATTGCAGCAACACAAGGTAAATAGAAACTTTATCAATGGTAATGACCAAGAGAAACATTTACTTTTCCTAGTCGGTACGAAAATATCAACAGCACTATTTGAAATGTTGACCTTTAGGTCAGTATTTTCATTGTATATGACATTATATATTGCTGCACATCCTAGCTTGAGAATGGTCACTATACTAAGTCACACACTCCTGACTTGATACACTATCACTGCTACTTACTGTAGCTTTTGAAGGATATTAGTGTAGAGGTTTATAAACAAGACTCGTAATTGGTAAGGTGTAGCATTACATCATTCTGTAGCTCAAAACAGTCACTGACCGATTCTCTTACAATGCACTCCCCACTTCTGCTATGAAGATCTAACTCAGCAAAAAAAAAAAAAAAAAAAAAAAAAAAATGGAAATAACATCTCAATAATATAAAGAAAGCTGCCATTTTGATAATGTACTCTCACCTTCTTGGCCCCAAAGAAAGTTGCATGTAAATCCGCTGAGCCTAGCTGGGGTTGTAAGGATATTTGTCTGCCTGTGTGCTTTGTTAGATAGAACCTGCACAGGATGGTAAGAAATACACAGATACAAAACACGATTTGATTGCTTGATAGAATGTAAACAATGTGAAGTCATTAACAAGGGTCATACAATAAAACATCAACCATTTAGTGACAGCTGACCTGCTACCTTAAGCCCTTCTGTACCCAGGCACTTGCAACGTAGCTTACCTTACCATGGCTGTTTTTTTTTTTTTTTTTTTTTTTTGGTGGCTTGTTACTAGGACCAGCATTCAGTAACCCCTCAAAATTTGAACTACTTGTAAGTTAAAAAGCTCATTCAGGAGCATCAACGTGCCTCAGCCCAACACTAGGGCTATGCCTCTACAATGGGGATTATGGGGATTCGGTAATCCCTATTCATGGTCAACGAGTTTCCAAATAGCTGCGCAAATCTGGGTGTGTGTGTGTGGGGGGGGGGGGGTGAATTCCAGTGGACATACTAATCGGCAAACAAGGTTAAGCAATGATCTTGAAATTCCTTCTTTTACATTATCACTCACTCTTGCACTAAGCTCTAAGCATACTATATGGAGAAAATTGATCATTGTAAACTGGGAGAGTTGTACACTTTCTGTCCAAATGAAAAACTTACACTGTTGTTGTATCACAGTAATGTGACTCACTGATAATAAACTGATTAAAGCCACCAATGTTTCAGTGTCAATTAATTTTTACAGCAAGCTTACAATGCTTACCATTAGAAACAATTCTCAATTGTTGTCTCAGTAGTTGTAATAGTAATCGTATGAAGCAAAGGGATAAAACAAACAAACAAACATACAAGCATGACAACATACACATCAATTTCTCACCTTTTGAATGCTTCAAAAGCATTCCTTGCTTGCGTGGGTACATTGCACTGTGGCTTTGCTGACTGAGTTGGCCAGAACCCTGTCGTTAATACACGGACGTTGAGGTCAACTCCATACATGTTGATCTGTATCAATCAAAAACACCAAAATCAATACACCATAAATACAAACAGAAGTTCATCAAAGTTTTCTTTTCTTTGTTAGGCTGAATGTTGGCAAGGGCATGTTTATATGATTATCTAATCTCCAACCTTCAAGATCACATCTACGGTGAAACTTCCTAGGCAATAGAGTTTTATCCATCTTCAATCAACATGACCTCATGCTTCCATTTTACTATCAGCTACAACGCTATAAAATCTCATTTCCCCATTTTCCTACATGGTAAGACCCCTCCCTTTTGACTCACCACCACTACCAGGGCAATAGAATCTCAGCCATCTAATAATCTATGCCAGGTGGCTTTGGCTTTGATAGCTATTACATGGTCAACAGAGTCTCATCCATGTTTCATTTATGCCAAGATGCTTCCAATTTACAAGATATTACCCCGTCAACGATTCTAATCCCTCACTCTCCACAAGCACAACACTTTAATTATATCAACTACTACCTAAGCAATAGAGCTTTGTCCATCTCTCACAAAAGCCACATAATGCATGTTTCATCCTACTTTCAGTCGGGCAGTAAATTCTCATCCCCAAGTCTCTCCTGCCATGACACTTCTATTTTACTAACTACTTCCAGGTTGTCAGATTCTCCTCCCACTTCCATCATATGGCATGACACTTCTACTTGACAACCTATAGACAAGGTTCCAATGACGTCACCAAACCCTGCTTAAGAGTTAAATAACCGAGTATAGGGGCCCCCCACACGCATGGAAAAGTGTGTGAGCGTTACATTCCACGTCCCATGATAGGCAGGTGGGTATGTGGTACATGTACCATGCGCTAGAGCTATGCACTTTACACACGTGATTTGTTTTTGCCCCTAAGGCAACGCTTCATTTGACTTCACGGAACCTCGTCTATTACTTGGGCAATAGTATCGGGCAATAGTATCCAACCCACCTGGGCAGATTGCACGTGGACCTTGAACTCGTCCATGAAGGTGTTTGATAGCGTCATGTCCTTGAACATGCCTTCCAGCTTTGAGGTGAACTGGCATCCACACTCCGTCTAAAGGAATGAACATCACACCAATCGCACAGTTAGCTTTACATTATGAACCCGTTGAGGACTAGTCCTGAGTATTCTCGGGGTGAGTGAATGGAAATGTGTGTTATACATAGGAATATCAGTCCATCTTTAACGGGTTAATGACTTCCACACATGGTATGGTAGTATCTGTGCATGTGTTGGAGCCAATATGTGAAATATATCATGAAAGTTGTAGTGTCCAGTTGTTTGTTACCGCTTTAATTTCTTGTAGAATGCTAAAGGGTATAGTAACAATATAGAGATGTAGGTATGCAATCACTCTATCTACTCCGTGAATCAGCTACACAAAAAGATAAAGATGAAGTCAAGTACAAACTGTGTTTTAAACGTAACAATTACAGAGCTACAGCTGTATGGCATACTTCTGGCACCTGTAAGCTTGACTGCCCTTTATATGACAGTAAATCAAAACTTGTGTTTGAGCCTTTTAACCTAATCAGTGCTGGAGAACATACATGTACCTTCATTTTAAGGGATGCTTCAACAAACAGGGCACATCTTCGCTCTGGTCAGATGCATTATCTGAAACTTTGTGGACCTTGTGAAACTCAATCTTTAATTCTTAAGACTTTTTACTGTTGGTCTGTAAAAGACAAAAACATTTCATTTAGACTTCAGTCCATTTTTAAAAACTTCGTTAAGCTTCTCTTTATTTGTACTCAATTCTTATTGAGTTGGTGGTCTAGCTTGCCTTTAACTTTGAGATCATGTTCTTCTCGGAGTCATCTGAGACACTCTTGTTGAGCAGTAGCCTCTTGGCGAGGTGCTGCTTGTAGTACCGCTCAAAGACATCCTTCTCCTGTAGGAAGCGGAACAGCACCATGCTCTTGTCCAGAATATTCTCCACCTCCTGCTCACTCAGCTGCCATGGGGAAAAACATAAAACAAAACCAAAAACAAGGTGAAAATATTGATACACAAAGAGAAATAGATCAGTTCACAAAAGCAATGGTTCAAATTTATATTAAACAGTCTGAATGCTTAGGAATGTTTTTTCACAGCAATACAAGTAAACAGTTCAACTGCCGTCCATGACATTGTTCATTACAACTCTTTGTCACATTATGTTGTTTTTCTCATATGATTTTTATTTGCTAATGAGCAGAATATACCTCAGAGTGGCTTTGATACATCACATTTGCATTGGTCTAACACACAGGCAAGAGAAATCTCCCCTACTTTGTATAAACACAGGATTCTAAACCTGTGCAGCCTTGTAATACTGCGTTTCGCCTTCTTGCCAGCCAAGTATGCTGTTCGCTTCTGATATTGTATACACAAAGACTTTTCAACAGCCAGAGGGTAAACCGTAATTTACCCATCTCTTTGTATTTGGCAGTGACAAAACGTAGCACAGACAGCAGTTCGTCTAATATCAACATCTTTGTTTCATGGTTAGCTTGTTCACAGATCATTTGCCAGTCGAATAACTTGAAGACAAATCAACCAAAAGCAACCTAGCCTTAAAGGGTGTGTACAGTTCTGGTCGAGATGAGGATTTAGTTTTTATCGTTTTGCGAGATATTCAGAAACCACTCTATGAGATGTCAAAGAGCATGCAGTTCTAAGGGGTATCAAAAGTTTATTCGATGAAAATCGGTTTTGAAATGGCTGAGATATCCAAAAACAAAGTGAAACAAAGAGATCCTAATAAAGTTGTGGCATGTCGCCTTTTATTATTAGCACTTTTTTGGATATCTCAGCCATTTGAAAACCAATTTTCATCAAATAAACGTTGAATCCTTCTTAGAATTACATGCTCTTTCATATTTCATAAGAGGCTTTTCATTATCTCACTTAGGAATGTTCAAAACATGAATCCCCACCTCAACCAGTACTGTACAGTCCCTTTAAAAGTGATGTCAACATCATTTGGTCTGTTCGCTTATATTTTGTTTTTATCTTTAATTTTTCGAGGTCAAATTTAAATTCAAAGCATTACAACATCAGACACAGAGGTAAAAGACAGCCATGTGCATAAAAAAAAAAAAAAATTGGCACATGTCCAGAAGGAAACACAACCTTGCGGCAGGTTACCAAACATAATGTAGGCTATCGACAACCAACAAGGGTTGCGTGAATTCATAACTACCAATGACAGGAGGGATTTCGACCCTCTCCGGGGCACTCACCCCTTTCACGCCCTTCTTCAGCTTGTCGTCGATGAACAATGAGAGGTACTCCGGCGACTTGGGGTTGAGGTTGAGGAAGTACTCGAAATCGCCCGAGATGGTCTGCTTGAACTTGCGGTCCGTGCCAAACGAATCTCTGAGGAACATGTCAAACCTGTCCTTCAACTCTAGCAGGTCCTGAAAATAAGAGGGGGGCAACAAAAGGAGATGGCATGAGTGTGTTGGTATGACTTCAAGGGAAGAGGGACAGTTAGGAGATATTGAGAGATAGAAAAGTGAAAGCGAGAATGAGAGAGGAAGAGAAAAGAGAGAGGGTAAAATGTGGGTCTGAAAAAAAATACACATACATGATTAACAAGGCATCGGGCATTCATAGGCAATTCTTCTTCTTTCCAAATAGAGTGAATTCTTCCCCATCTGAAAGATTATCACACTGCTTGGTAGTGCTTGGTAGTGTGTACTCGCTGTCATATTTGCATACAGCACAGTTTTTATGAAGTAAAGGTCCCCTTAGCAGGGATTTAGAGCAAAACAAGGAAATCAGAGCAGAGCAAAGACGGGCAAATCTGTGTCATTCTTCTCCTCTGTTATACTTTTTTTATCTTTCTTTTTATTTGTAGATTGCAGGATTGCTCATGCACACTAGTACAAGTATAAAATAGTTCAAGGATAGACTGATGTCACATCCAGTTTTACCACTGGTGTTTGAATTAATGTTCATTTTGTGAAACAAGCTCATCAATTCAATTACAAGCTCATCATACTGGTCATATCAGAAAACAAAAAAAACAAACAAAAAAAAACAAAAAAAAAACACAACAACCAAGTTTGCAAACCCTATTCTTACAACACAAACTGTTGCACTGTGAACTTCTAATGGCGAGCAAATCTTGGAAGGACCCAAATCCTTGCAACAGCCTCTGTGACACACAGGGATAAGAAGGCATTATGAATGGGGCGTGGGACACCCAACGCCGACTATCTTACCTGGACGTACTGGATGGGGTTCTTTCCGCCTTCCTCCTCCTGCACCAGGGCCTTTCCCTGCTCCCTGAGGTACGCACTCACACACCGACACATTGTCTCCAGCCCGTTGGTCACCCGCTTGAACAGTTTGTACATGCACGCCAGATCTGTGAAGGTGGGCGGGGAGTGGGGGACGAGAGATCAAGGTAGGTCTCCAAAAAGTGCGGGCAATTACTTTTACATTAGAGCAGGCAACTAGAGGATAACCTATAACTAATGGAGCAACAATACTTTTGTTCTACTCCAATTTCAGAACTAGAAATGTCACTATGGCGACTGGTAACCTCTGCCATATGGCATTATTTTCCCAAGAGATCTACAGTACATCTTGCCACTGTCAGACAACAGTTTGACATGATTGGTAACTAATAACATCTGGTGGTAATACACCAATATCCATGACAATACTATGAGCCACTTCTAACACATGGAAAAAATAGTGACAGTTTAACATTTCCACCTGAGCTTTGACCCCATAGCCTAAATCTTTCCCTACAAAATCATATGTGTGATAATGCAGGTATTGATCTAGTTTGAAAAAGTTGATACATTCAGTCATTTCCATGGTATGGAGAAATTACATGTAGCGTAATTTCAGCATCAAATCGTATAATTGTAGCATTCTAATCTGACACTTGACCCAAACTTCCAAATAGAATCATTATCAGGCAATACATGTATCTGTAATAATTTTTACGAAGATACCTTGAGCCATTTTTGAGACAGAGAAAAATGTGAAATCTTGGCATTTTCACTTGACCTTTGATCCTATGGCCAACTGACCAAGTTGTGCTGACAAATAAAAAGTTTACAATGCACAAATAAATCATACCTTCTTTCTTGTTGTTCTTCAACATGTGTACTACTCCAGAATTTTCCATCTGTAAGAAAGACAATATAACTTTGATAATGCATAACATTTCTAACAAAATGATAGAGATGGAGTAGTTCTATGATATCATTTGCTCATAAAATTTAAATGTAAAGATGTGTCACATACTTTTTCTTGTGGAGTATCACCAGTAAGTGAAACAGCCACCTCCTATCAAATACCTCCAATCACAAACATAAGAGCAGTAATATCACCTCTGATTCACTCTTAAATGGAATTGAGATTTACAACCAATGCTAAATAATCCCTGCAACTACCATTTACACACTTGAGTGAAACAATCATTCATATAAAAAAAAAAAAGGACAAAGAAAGGAAAGTCAATTTGTCTACATAAAAGTTGTCAATATTCTGTTTCATATCATGCAAACTCAAGTACTTGTCAAATCACTCTAGAGCATGTCAAAGACAAATCTGGAATTACATGCTCACATACCTTTAATCAAGACCTACATATCATAATTTTACTTAGACCTCGGTATCCTGAATTTTTTTTTTTTTACAGTTGAAACTTTTTTGCAAATTTCAGTGGTATTACTTGGCACAAAAGGATGGATTTTACCCATCTTTTCAATTAATCCTTTCACTCACCTCTACAATTGTCCTCATGTGCTTGCAAATTAATTCTTCCTCTAGAACCTGATGGAATACAAGAAGGGGTTGAGAGATGAATGATTAACACAAACAAACTGATAAAGACAGATAAGATTAGCGAGAAATTGTAAAACCGGAAACAGTTGCAAATTGGAGTCTACAGCCTTTTTTGCAGCATGAAACTTTCATGAATTGGAGACTGTCACTCAATGCATAGTGTGCACAAAAACTTTTGCACGCATTTTACTTTCACAAATCATGTGGAAATTTGAAGAGTTTTATCGCAAAACGAGCTAAATCCATTCTTGTTAAGTTGAGATATTTGTGATTAAACCTGCTACAAAAAAAAAAAAGAAGAAAATAACAAGAAAATACAGAATATTTTTAATCATAACTTCTAAAATATCCCTTGTTATGTTACAAGTCAGATATCACTGGAAAGGTTTAATTTTGCTCTGATGATGAACTTACTTTGACATATTTAATAGTGGCACTTAGACCATTTTGCAATAAATTCCTTCATTTGTGAAAGTTGCATGCACATAAAAATTAATGGTTTTACAGTGGACAGACAGATGATGGATAAGCACTGTGGAAAGAACAGACCGACAGAAATATGTTGCAGTACCCTCCTCAAACTAGCTCCTCTCACCTTCACTATAGGGTCTTCCGTTGACTTGTCTAGGTAATGGATAGCCCTCTCAGCCTCCTCGTTGATGCGAGCCTCAACTTTCCTAATGTACACCGATGCGCTGTTCTCTGCGAGGAAGTTCTGACTCTCCATCTGAGAAAGTGACATTTGAACCATCATGTGAATTTCTTCACACTGAATGCTTGACAGTTTGACCCAATGGATCATACAGCAATATCTGTCACTGTGGCCACCTGTATAGAATGGCCATTATATTTCAATGGCCACACCAATTTATGCATTCACCAGTTCTTGTACACAATGGCCACAGGGTGGCCAGCAGCTACCTAATCCCAGCCAAGAAAAATCAGTTTCTGACCTCAAACAATGGCCAGGGTAGGTGCATAGTTAGTCTAGCAAAGCTGAATCTAAATAGGCATGTGACAAAAAGCAATTAGACACAATATTGCTGAAAGCAACCCACATTTCATCCTATCTCATCACTACAGGCGGACACACACACTTTGTATTACAGGAAGACTACATACTCTATTCTGCATGGTGCACATACACACATATGTGACCCGCTACAACAAAAGGATCCGAAAGTCGGTTAGGACAATTTTCTGAAAATTGCATGACATTATTCCCTTACTATTCTACTTTAATTTCATATATAGTACAACTCATAAATGCACTCGGTTGTGGAGATATCGATGATTGTATAAGAGCATGTCAAGTGGTTAAGGAAATCAGAGTTTCGAGAAAAACGCCTTCAAAGTTTTCCCTCCGATGCTATCACGATCAAGGGGAGGCGAGACAGTTTTCATCGCTTGACAAAAGAAGGCATGCTCCTAGCGACCGCCGCGATGTTCATTCAAGCTTAGCGCCAGCGGTCTACACACGACCAGTCAGTACTCAGGATGCCACGCACAGACCAATAAGATCACTCCCTCGTTGCTAGGGGCGGAGTCTAGCTGCGGCGCTAAATCCAAATATTTGGACACGTTTCTGTTACGTTGAAAGTTGGAAAATCATGGCCCGGAAAAAACGCCAATTTCTTACCTTTCCTTTGATCATTTAGCCCCAACACACATTGTTATTGTGTACAAATATATGACTCCGATACAGAATGGCTACCCAGACTCTACGTAGAGATCATTTCTCTATAACGACAAACTTTACAGTTTCACTGAATGGCCTTTCTGTATAGATTCAACAGTTATTCATGAGGTAGCAAATTGCAGACAAGTGAAGCATTTCCAAAAAGTGACTTCTCTTTTCTCTTCTTTTTTTTTGAATTCAATGTAAACGTCATTTACTCTGCCAATTATCAATGAGACTTGATTACTGTGTGGAAATATCTCCAAGGTCTTCAAAATGGAAACTACAAAGTAGTTTCAGGTTCAAACATAGGCAGATCTGTGCACATCTATGCGTGCTTTGGTTAGGCTGCATCCTTCAAAAGGTATATTTTCCACAGGGGAAATTTATCTGCTCCGTATCGATGTACTCATTGGCACCAGGGCCAACTTCAGGTCATCAAAGTCACATCAGGACCCCATTTCATAGAAAGTTGATACGATAACAACTCTTGCTGGAATGGCAAATGTCATGGGAACGATAAGAATGCAGCTTCCTGATTGGCTGTTGCTATGGGAAGTTGTAATTCCAGCAAGAGTTGACATCCTAACATCTTTTATGAAACAGGCCCAGATCAAGAACAGGACCAGGCTAGCCTAATGCTACGCGAGGATAGAATCAGAACATACAGGAATACTTCTGAGCGAGATTTCCTCAAAGACTGAGCCTATGCTGCTCTTGACGTGCACAGAAACGCCAGTACTAGACCTGAAGATAGTTAACTCACCCTGTAGAAGTCGGCAGACTGCTCCAGGAAAGGCCGCTCGAAGTCTTCCATGTACACCGACCTTGAGTCGATGCCAAGAACCATTAGCATCTGACAGGCATTCTTTACCGCTAGTCTGTGGACAAATTTAGCACAAAGGCCACTGCTGTGAATGTAGGTACCATGGGTGGTAGAATACTACAGTAGGCGTAACAAATTGACCACACACACACAAATGATGTCACAAGGATAGCCCTGGGGTCTGTTTCATGAAGTCATCACATTAAGGTCCTCACAAAAATCTCAGAATGGCTAAAGTCGCTCATATGTAGCTATGAGAGACTTTCAAAGAGAAGTGAAATCCATTTCATGAAGTCTCTCACAAGCAAGTCTCATGAGCAAAAAGTCTCTCATAAGACTTTCCTGAAACAGACCCCAGAACAACTAATAGGCTTCCAAGTAAAGTGAGATTGATGGCATAGAGTCATTTCTGGACTTAAACACCAAACATTTCTTGATGACAATACATCAATGATGAGGTAAATATTACAACTATCACAAATTCATCTCACATACGCCATCTGTTCCAATATCCTTAAGATCTATAGTTTCCAACAACTCCTTCGCCAACATTGGTACCAAGCTACTTATTTCAAAACTGGCAAGGACAGAACAGTAGGGGAAAGAGGGGGGGGGGGGAGGGCATGTTAATTCTGCATCGTAACCTGTTTCAAGGTTCGACAAAGTCATCACCTGTCAATGACTTCTCCTCTTCTTTCTCTCATGACGAGGTCCAGCAGCGTCTGTCGTAGATGGTCCCTGATGTTCCCATACCTGACCACCTGGTCTCTGAAGATCTTCAAACCAAGGTTGTACACATTGTCCACATTGTTTTGCTGAACATACACTCTATCCTGTAGGGGTCAGACAACAACAACAATGACAAAACAGGCAACATTTACATGTATGAAAGAATTAAAATCATCTAAAACAAACTCTGAATATCAAACAAGCAACACGGTCAAGATATTACCGGGTAAATGTACAATCATATTGGAAGTGAAGTCAAACAGCGCTGTAAACATGGACATTTTGCGGAGTAGAAATTTTAATGACTTTCACCCTCTACAAAGCTGGTAAAGAACGTAATTACTTTTATAGTCTTACTAAACTTTGCTGAGATAATACCATATTATATGCACAGACACACTCTCTATCTCAAAATCATAAACAACCAAGTTCAATGACATCAGCTCCAATTGTCCATCACTGGTTGTGATATAACACCATCTAATAGGGAAATGCTCACACTAGACAGAAAAATCTGTCCATTCAGCAGTCTTAGAACATTTTTTTTTTTTTTTTTTTACTTTGATGGTTTTCGTCCAAGACAGATGGAAGCCTCTCACAGACACCACTGTGGAGGGATGCTTAACCACCGTCCCTGTGGACGTGTAGGGTGAGGTACCTCATCCTCCTCGAGTACTGTACATCTTATTCCTAGATCGACAAACTTATACTTAAATAGTCATATCAACATCTGATACAAAACGATCACTACCCTGAACCCTCTACAGTGCACTCTCGTTATAACGAAATGCTCGGGACCGGCAGTTTTCTTTCGTAATAACGAAATTTCACTATAACCGAACAAATACAATATATAACGAAAACAAGGAAGCCATGCATATATGATATTCTGTTTGTTGAATACTCGTCATACACTGGAAAGCTATGTGAGCAATAAAACAAATAGTTATTCAATTTCAGATTATTGTATTACAAGAACGCATGTTCCCCTCGGAAACTGTGCGTGACACACCAAGCGAACACACAGTGATGTGACGCGTTCGCTCATGCAGAGACGCTATAAATGCTTGTTCCCATACGTATTTTCGAAAGCGATTCTCAGTTCGTTATAACGGAGCACATTTCTTTTGTTTTTCTTTGTCAATGGCGCTCGGAAAAGACTTCGTTATAACGAAAAATTTTGCTATAACCGTGTTCGTTATAATCGAATTTTGTACCATGGACTTTAATGGCGATAATTTTGGGACCAGAAGTTTTACTTCGTTATAACTGTGTTCGTTGTAACGGGAGTGCACTGTACAAGTAATCATTTTTCATACATGGAGCAGTTATGTTGAGAGAAATAATGGCATGAAGCTACCACACATCTTTCAACTTTTCTTTTAACCTCTTTAAGGACGATCAGACTTTGCTATCAGGACACATTTGTCATACACACTTGCCCAAGTATACCTGGGACTAGTCTTTAGGTTTTAAACAAGTGCTTACATAGCAGTATGCACATGTAACATACAGGGCATGCAATGTCCCTCGCATGTAAATATACACTGCACAAAGGGTTCTTCTTCTTCTTCTGCTTCAGTCTGCTTCCTTCAAATATGAAGATTCTTGCAAACTTTGGATGTGTGTGAGTGTGAGTGTGAAACACAGTGGTTGAGGTGCATGGCTCAGAGTAAATACACGCTGTAAGTAGAAACAGTCCAGGGACTTATCTACTGCCTTCTGTCAGTCGATGGCGGAAGGCTTCCGGGGATGGTGTGGTTACAGTGCTCAGTAGGACGATGTTCCATGTTATTAGTGTTCTTTAGTGAACGACACTATGTTTGTCGTGTCATTCAAATGGAACATAATCACAAAGACCTTAACATGTTCCCTATTCCAATTCTGAAGTCCCCACAGACTCCGCACAGGTCCCACTGTGTTCCCATAAGAGAATGGTTGCTGACATACCATGTACATGAGAATATCTCTGATCATGATCATTGCTGTCTGGTGGTCGTTCCACGCCGCGTTCAACGTCTGCAGGAAGTTGTTATTGAGTGCCTTGAGAACGTCTACTCGCACCTGTGGGCAACGATAATAAAGATAATGATAATAACGCAAATCAATGCAAAAGCATATACTCTGTGGTCTGTCTAGAACTATTCCTAGGCACACTGTAGAAAAGGAGGAGAGAGAGAAATGTGTGCTTCAGTGAAAAGGACTGTTTAAGGTTAGCTTTGAAAGAATCCAATGTCTGCGAAGAATGGATATGGACAGGTTACTGATTCAACAAACATGGTGCAAAACATGTAGCTGAGGAGTCTGAAGCAGTTCATTCATTCCCTTTTCAACTGCATGTGCCATTGAAAAATGCAAAATATCTATCAGCCATGAGAAATTGATATGGTGTGCTCAACCTTGATTGCTACAGTACTATGTACGTCTTTACACAAATTTTGTAGCAAAACAAGCACAGTTCGCATTGGAAAATTTACATGTGATTGCATCAAATGCAAAAATACACATAAATCTGAGACAGACAAAGAACAGCCATTGATAGCATAAATTCTTATCTTTTGCTAAAGTTATTTTTCTACTCATTATAATACAAGTAAACATGAATTTAGGCCACAAATGTAGACACATTTGTTTCCATTTTGGGACACTGGAACACGTGTACATGTATACTCGGTGTTCCCATCTATGAATTGATGCTACTGGAACCTGGTATACTACTAAGTTAAAAGGATAAACTCACCTTGTCGACCAGATGCTCTGTGACTACATCTCTAAGTCCTGTGTACAACCTTTCCCCGTGCTTGTGAAGGACCATGGTGTATGCGTTGCGGTACAGCTCCTCAAAGCTCAGGCCACTGTTGTTTTTCCTCTGGATCTCCTGGATAGCATTTTTGAGCAGGTTCCAGATGCTTGCCACATACTTCTCGTCCATATTTGTCTGTTCAATGACACCAAGCACAAACGAAAAATTTTCACATATGGATGGATGAATATTCAGCTGTTATTACACACAGAAAACCAGCATAAGCTGAATAATGACTATACAATGTACAGTGTAGATGCTTTGTAATGACAGTGTATGAAGTATTGCATGGCACAGGAGGTGCAATTACACATGTGCAATATTTTTATAGCCAGAATACTGCTTGCCGTGACATACATGTAAGAATATGTACCGTCTCACCATTAAAATGGAAAGTAAAATCTTTTTATTCTGAAATTTCTGAGAGATTTTTATGGAACCAAAACTTTACATTGTGTCATTAGTAGGATTTCTCATTTTGTTTTATTCTATACACAATTAGCAAAAGCACTTTGTGTTTAAAAAAAAAAAATGTTCTGAATCGTATGTCAACACAGATATCCCTGCAACATCAACAAAGCTGAAGACGTCCTGAGTTCCTCATAAGCAGCACATCACGTACAAGTATGTACTGGAACATTACAAGTCTTTGCTTTCCTGATTATTTCCTACATGGCTCGGATTTCTTTTAATGACCCACATGTTTACGGACGAGGAGTCTAGATAGCAGGTATGAATGATATTGATGGAGTGGTGAGTGCACAATGCAGGCAGGCAGGCTGTGCTGTTCTACAACATGTGTGGGACAACTGTGTTGGTATCAAACATGGCCAAGGTACACGTACTCCACAGGCCTGCCCATCAAAAACAGGTCTTGACCCACTCCCTACCCCCCCCCCCCCCCACAAATATCCTTACAGTTGATATTGCTTTTACTTCATGATGGAAGAACAAGACTTGCATTTGTAGGTTTGCGTTCTGAAAATAACCAGCTCCACATACCCCATGGAATACTAAACAGACATTGCCCGCCAAGTACACATCATCTGCACTAAAATATAACACTGTACTGTAGGAAATTTGAACAACCACTCTGTGGTCCATATGTGTATGCACTGTTGAATGGTTGATACATGTATGTAAACCCAAACGGCAAAACCGTAAGTAAGAGAAAGACACTTTTCTTGCCAAATCATAGAGAGATGCTTCTTCTCCACTTAAAAATAAACAGGAGCATCACTGAACCTCACTGTTTCAAACACAATTCAACATTCACTACGCACGTTTGCCCACACACCTTTATTTGTGGTGTCAGCCATCAAAATGTGGAAATGGTCTACAATTTTGTAGTATCAGCAGTGAATGTGAAATGGATGTCAAGGCAGCCCACCCCCCCCCCCCACACTATGGTCAGCACAGAGTACTAAATACTGCAGAGCCATCATGGGAATAGTCCCAAAATAAGCATGCAACCCCTCCTTTTTTACGCATGGTCATTCTGTTATTTCATGCAGTCTGTTACTTACACTTTTATCTCAGGCCACTGCACCTTTACGTGCCTGTCTAGCACACTAACAGCAAAAGCCACAAGGTTTATCACCTATCCATCATTGCATTACTGGCAAAGAGCGGTGTTTGATGCAAATACGGCATGGCAGATATTAGCATGACTTGCAAGTTACGTTAGACGAGTTATAGTCCATGGTCGTCTACTAGTATCGTGCAACATTTGGGCAACTCTCACACACACGGTGCTACTCCAGACAGGTTTGCATGTACATGTAAATCAATCACTGCACATACACTGTACAGTGTTACCACTGAATGCTGTGTAGCACTATAAAAAGGGATACAAATTTTACAATGAAGTCTCAAACCAATGTAAATCCCATTAGCTATCATCAAATCATTCTTAACCATAGCCTAATTTTCCTAGGAGCACTTCTATATGTTGTTGTTTTTGTGTGGGGGGGGGGGGGGGGGGGTTGCCTTTATCGAAAATTTAGTTAAAGAGGATTCTCCACTACAACGGATTGCAAATCGTAATCAACTGAACTCATAGATTCATAAATCATGGATCATGATGGGCAGCCCGCATTTAGACTACCCCTGCAGACTTTTACCCAGTTTAACCGCAATTATTTGGAACAATTCTAATCTACTGAAGAATTCTCTGAATGCTTATGAATTGAAAATCAATCTGCAATATAGTCTACATGTGTGATACTTACTTTCAATAATGCAGCAAATGTCTAACAGAGCATGTTCCCCCTTTCATTCCCCTTTATTCTTAACGACATCATGTGCTTGCACAGCTCTGTACAAGTAACATGGGGAAATAATCACTTGCTAGCATACACCCCATGTCAAAGACAAGTATGCCATTTGTTTATTGTGTGCAATGTTGTGTGCTTCAAACCTACACATTGGACTAGGCATTCAAAGTGAAACTCAACCCTGACAAGGAAGGTTATCAATTTTTCTAATGCAATTCATAACATTAATTCTTGTATTGCGTGTACAGTAGGCCCTAACTGTAAAACCCAAATGGCGGCAGCACCATTTAATTTCTTTACCAATGAGTCAACAATGCTGTGCCGGTGCACAGCGCCAATTCTATTGCAATGTACGCTAAAAACATGGAGCAACACCACGATTTCCATCTCCAAACTACAATAACTTTGTACATTTTCTTACCAGCTGTAATACTAGCTAAAGTTTACATGTTGGGAAAAGAAATATAAACTGTACATAACAGTAGTGTAAATTCCGAAAATTCATTTCTAATTCTATAGCGAAGTGACAATGTTTTTGTCATTTAAATGATAAAAAGGGTGAAATTAGATTAGATTACCACATACTGTCTACATTCTGCATGTGCCTGGTTCAAAGTAGCATCACACTATCTGAAGTGCACAATCCTGAAAGTGTGACCTGCTTGACCTCCGCATGTTATGTGTGGGTGCGTAAGATTACAACTGACCACTAGTGAATAAATGTTTCCTACATGCCATGGCAAGGAAGAATGATAGGGTCTACTGTACTAAATGTGATTACAAGCTACCATGTAAATAGAATGTCTAAAGAGCCGATGCTTCGACCACAACACCGTCCAAAATTCGACCGCCTGCTGCAACATGTACATGTAGTTGGCAAGGGAGGTTGAACCTTGGTCCTTGATCTTTACATCATGTAGCTACATAATGAACCTACACTGTATGGTTGGACCTACTACTCATCGACCGCCTAATGTTTATTTGCTTGATAAGAATATTTAACACTGAAATTCACGTAAAAAAACTTGACCTACATGTACGTGATTGAGAAAATCCAGCACTATCAAATGCCGTTGTTCCCTTTTCGATTCGAAGTTTCAGTGCAAAAATATCGCCGTCGAACTTGCGTGGCCTCGTTTCAGCTCCCCGCGGTAAAGCTCCTTATTGAGATCGACCGCTGTTTTTGCATTGACAATGCACGCAAACCGAGTTGTATTGAACATCGTGTTGTACGAAGCTTTTTAGAAACTTCCATAGACATTACATTACGATTCGGTGAAAATATTAATTCGAAATTTTGTCCTTGATTAAAACCATTCATGAACAGTGAATTTTCGCGTTTTCCCACACCATCCTCATCTACGGTCTAAGCCAATCCATTTTTATGTGCTCTGCGCACAGTGAAGTGCGTACTAAGCGTTCTGTGCGCCAATGTATACGCGGTCGATTTCAAAAAGGGTGGTCGATATGTAGTAGGGCTACCATACATGTATGTAGAAGTTGAACGTTAAATTCAAGACTACATTCTGCAATTCTGAGACCTGGGAAGGTAGGCCTATTGTTACAGTTCTAATGTATGCCATTTCCCTTGCACCAACTTCCAGAACTTGGTAGGTGTCCAACACATCGACACTGTACATGGAAACCGACACCCCCTATTGAAGCATTGCGCGTACAGAACAAACGTTCACACATGAGACTGTGTACAGTGGTTTTGCATTCTTCAATGGGGATTTGAATATGTCCAAATATTACTGAAAAACCCGATAATAAACGAGATCAACAGCAAAACAATGATACCGTACATGCATTTCACACATATTGTCAATAGAGGGTAGGTGTGTCGGTTCAAAATTTGGGTGCAATTGAGTGCGTCAAAATAAACACCGCACACGCATAGACCTCTATGCGTTCGAAGCAGTAATGATTGAGGGTTGCAGGCGCCGAGGGCATATCGCAAATCGCATTTTTAATGCACGCTTGTGAATTCAGAGTATTTTCTTGACATGTAAAATTTAAGGCAAATTGTGAGATAGTTCAAGTTTCTATTGATAGAACAACAATACGGTGCCGATGTCTTGGACATCCAACTATGCAAACCAACATTAACAACATCATGTCATTAACATTTTGTCATGCCCATGGCATTAGGCCATGCCATGGTCAGATGGTCTCTCTTTTTCTCATGAATTTCAGAATAAATCTAAATTCTACATTTGTAACAATCATACAGACTCTACGAATGGTGCAAAATTTATCCACACGTACTGGGAAGGCACGAATTCTCATACGAGAGTCCTTCTTTGGTGGCGGTGCTTTCATTGAGTTACTCATGTTGGCGAGCTGCTCTCTTTCCGATGATGGGAAGTAAAATGTCGTCCACTGCACTGCCACTGCACTGGGTTCCGTAGACCTCCGTCTTTTTTGAAGCTGAGCCTAACAGTCTCGGCTCAGTTCAATAGCTGCTTTCCAATCCTTGACCAAACCAGAAATATAGTTATCCATCTACGTTTGGTTCGGAACTCTTCAGCATTCTGCTGTTTAGATATACTGGAGGCGATCAGAACAATCTGAACAGTTACACGGTGCTATCGTGGGTAGCTAGCTGCATGCACCGTGTTGTTGACTTGCAAGGTAAACTCCTTTCACGTCGAAGAAGCAAATTGCAGCAGCGGCACCCAGTTTATATGTGGACTTCAAGCGCACCTATCTTGGGAACAGTGACTCAGCGATGGACGATAATCGCGGTTTAGGACGCCTGATGTTGAAACTGTGTCCCAATTTCGGCAAAGTCCGATGCTTGTATGATTGACGAATCACGATATGTGAAAGGGAGTCCAGATGAAATGCCTTGGGAGTACAAAATATTATTTGAGCATGTTTTGTGAGTGTTGATTCATGCCAAAACACTAACGTTACACTATACGGTCGACCATGTAGCTCATAGACCCAACACATACAGAGTTCATGCAATGCAGCAACTTGGGACTATATTTCTTACGCTGGAATTCCTGGCTTGAAAACTGGACAAAATCAGATATCATACCTTTGTAAGATTAATGATACATTAAGGTAGTTTACTTCAGCATCAATGCTGATTTTGTGCAATAAAGTCTGTTTATTTCGCAGAATCTACAAGTTGTTCCTGAATATCAGACGGCACCCCGAGTGATAGGGCTCTCAGTATTCCATGATTGTGACGTCATAGGTCATGACCAGAGTAGCCATGAACGAGCGATTTGTTTTCCTCTTGTGGGCTGTTCTGCCCTGACCAACGACACAGTCGATATTTTTGTCTGTCAAACTATTTCTGAGGAGGAGAATCAGATTGTGGATGATCTCCGGAAATAAATGTTTGAATTTGTGTTGCATGAACCGAACAATAACATCGTTAGCACGTGCAAACTGATGAAGAAGGGATATGAAAGGGAGAATTGCGATTCTCTTCTGATGGGCGGGGTCTTAAAACACGTAAAGGCAGTTTCTTCAAGTTGTTAATATCGACGCCGTCAGTTCAAAACCTACACTTTTCTCCCGAGGCGTGTTTTGTTTGTTTATTTGTTTACTTTCCTCTCTTTTTTTTTTTTTTTGCATCTTTCCCCAATGACACACATGGTCTGAAGAAAAGAAAAAAAAAAAAAGAAGGAAAACTGAGAACTTTGAACAACATCTGGCACCAGACTTCATGGAAGAAGAGCACAAAATGACTGTGAGTCGATATCATTTTGAAAGAATATATCAAATGCATTTTTAAACATACTGGTATGGGCCTACTGATTGTGAATACAATAGCCTTTAAAATATATATCTTTAAATGAGATTAATTCTAAAGAGAGTGCTCGTTGGACGATTCTTGTTAAATCCATATTAGTAGTGGGGATTGCTTTCCGTATACCTGTATTTACATCATATAATATTGGTCTCGAGATACTTACTTTTTAAGGGAATATAACGATTGTGTGAATAAAAATTTTCTGTAGTAAAGATGGTCCCCTGCATTTGCAATTTCATATTGTATACATATATAACATGTTCTTTAAACCCAGTTTGAACTGTACTTATCGTACAGTTTACCCTCAACTTGACATTGTTTATATTTTTCTCCCCATGTATTTTCTTCATACAATCGTAGGCTCTATAATGTGCATTGATGCATTGGGACAATTCATATTATTTCTGAGATATTGTCAAATTTTGTTATACATTGTGTTGAAAATGGAATGCGGAAATAAACTGAACTGAACTGAAAACACGGATGAATTCATGATGAGATCATATAGGCCTAAAGTTATTAGGCCTATTGTTAATGTATATCCCACTATTATTCTGTATATACGTTTTGCTATTTAATGTACATATGTTCATCAATATTATTCAGGGCTCCATGGAAGACCACTATTTATTGGTGAATGGACTACCCTGACAAAAGATTAGAAATAAATAAATAAATAAATAAATACTGAGTATAAAATGCCAGTGACATTGCTGAATTATTTAAAACAACGCAGCTTCTGGTGCTAGTATAATGTCTGTAAAGGTGATTAAAACCAATCTCTTCCCACCTCCCTGGTTTCATGAAAGTTGTCAGCGGCTAAGTTGTCAGTCTCTGACAATCACCATAGTAACAGTCAGTGACCAGAGCATCTCAGCCGATCAAAACCAAGGATTTTATTGAAATTGTCAGAAACTGACAGCTTGTCAGCGCTGACTTAATTGATGAAACACCCCCTGAACTGACTTCATCCGTAAACCGCTTTGTCAAAATTTCCACCAGCAGTGGCGGATCCAGGCGGGGGTGCACCGGGCGGGCGCGTCTTTTTATTTATTTATTTTTTGTTAAAATGAAAGAAATAAAAAGAAAAATTGGGGAGGGGGCGTGCGCCCCTTTAAAGGGTGTGTACAGTTCTGGTCGAGGTGAAGATGTGGCTTTTAACGTTTTGCGAGATATTCAGAAACCACTCTATGAGATGTCAAAGAGTATGCAGTTCTAAGGAGTATCAAAAGTTTATTCGATGAAAATCGGTTTTGAAATGGCTGAGATATCCAAAAACAACGTGAAACAAAGAGATCCTAATAAAGTTGTGGCATGTCGCCTTTTATTATTAGCACTTTTTTGGATATCTCAGCCATTTGAAAACCAATTTTCATCAAATAAACGTTGAATCCTTCTTAAAATTACATGCTCTTTCATATTTCATAAGAGGCTTTTCATTATCTCTCTTAGGAATGTTCAAAACATGAATCCCCATCTCAACCAGTACTGTACAGTCCCTTTAATTTTGTAAACGCGCCCCCTTTTTCGGAATTCCTGAATCTGCCCTGCACCAGTCATTCAGTATTTCCAAGTAAATTGAAAATTGCACGTGTTACTAGTTTTCCAATATAATTATAACTATGGTGATAAACGTCAGTTGACAAATTCATACATATCTATATCGGTACTGTCTTGTTTTTCGAAGATCTTATAGATCATGATTTTATAACCGAGTCACAATATTTTTGAATGGTCCTACATATTGCAAAGGAATGGTATAAGTTTTTGTTGAGATGGGGCTTCAGGCTTCTAATTTTTTTGTGCGATAATTAAATACCACTTATACGCAATATGAAAAAGCATACAATTCTAATATGAATTCAAAGTTTATTCGATGAAAATCAGTCTTGAAATGTCAGAGATATCTGAGATATCTGAGGTAGGTCCTACCGATAGGTAAAACAAAGTGGATCTAACAAAAGGTTGGTCCCACCTTTTAATCCTGTAAAGCCCATTGACCCCTTCCAGGCCCAAGGGGGGGGGGGGGGGGCACATTGTGCCCCCATATAACTTCTTTGATATGATGCATGACCATCATATTTGGCACGTGAGTAGAGCAACTCATACTCTACATGACCCAACATTTGAAATTTCTCAAGGTCATTCACTGAGGGCGCTGTTTACCAAAATATAAAGAAATACATAGGAAATACGCTAAAATAATGTTTTTTCTTTCTATTTCTTTATCCCAAGTATATATGTTTTTATTTTATTTCAATCATTTTCATATTTACCACAAAGGATAAGCAAGTCAACCTTCACTGTTTGTTATGGTTGAAATTTCTCAACGTCAACATGTGGGGGCGCTATTCATTATAATATAAAGAAATATTGACACCTATGACGTATTGCTTGGAATGGATGATATCACATTTTATCTTTCAAAAATATTGAAGTTTTGAGTTTGCAGATTGATAATATCATAAACAAATGATATTACAGGCAATGCTTCTATGAATTTAACACAAAATAAAAGGGTAGTCTTTGGAAAATGCTGTATTTTCCATTATTTCTATTACATGTATTGTTTGATGCCTATGTCATATAAAAAATAAAGGAAATAATAAGAAAACCATTTCAGGGTAATTAACAACCATAATCATTTCACATTTTGGTCCTTCAGCAAATTACAGTCAAGAAAACCCCCATTTCATCCATTATCATATTGTTAACTGAAATTGGAACAGAAAATCATGCAAAATCTGACGAACATGGTTGTCAGTTTATGATTGCCATGGCAACCAGCAATATCAGACATAGCTAAACTATATATATCAAAATGTTTGCAATAAGATTTTAGGAAAAGTCACCAAATTTGGTTGAAATCGGGTAAAGGGTGTAGGAGTGGCAAATGAAAATACGGTGGGGGGGGGGGGGCACAATGTGCCCCTCCCCCCCCCCCCCGGGCTTTATAGGGTTAAAGGACCTCTTTGCTTTCGTGTGTGTGTGTGTGTGTGTGTGTGTGTGTGTGTGTGTGTGTGTGTGTTTGGGGGGATATCTCAGATATTTCAAAACCAATTTCCATCAAATAAACTTTAAATTCCTCTTAGAATTGTATGCTCTTTCATAATTTGTCATCCGTGCACGTTTCTAATTAGACCAACTGTTTACCAAAGGCTCAACGGTTCAATTTTCCAAATACCGCGCCTCGACATAATGCCACATCACGTGGCAGCATAATGCTCGATATTCTCTCCTCTCTCCTCTTTCCATATTTTTATTACTATATAGTCGATTTCCACCGTCAGTGTTAATGTATATATATATATATATATATATATATATATATATATATATGAAGAGTTTGTTTGCAAAAACCGATAAGTCCATTTTTGAAGATTTTTAAGTATGGCCTCTGTCATAAAGTACAAAATAATACCTTTTAAATGATATATTGGTCACTACATATAAAGGTACATTTTTGAAGTTATGTTCAAAAGAAGCGAAAATTTTCTTATCATTCTCTTTATTTTTCTTGACCTTTAATCGCAAATATCTCCATTTGACAAATATGGACTTGTCGGTTTTTGCAAACAAACTCTTCATATATATATATATATATATAATCATAATAACAATGTCTTCTTTATCCAGGGTATAGCCTCTTCAGTGTTGCCACTGTTCTACAAGAGGGCCCTGCCATTACCCTATATAAGCGTTGCCAGGTACCCATTTATACATCGTTATCGGTTCTCCTGTTTTATATCGTTTGCTGGAAATAAACGTCATTGAACTGACTGAAAATTATGATTATCAGCATCGATTGTTATTACCATCAATATTTTTCGCATTATCATCATCATCATCATCATTATTCTCACTGACATCGGCATCATAATTGTTATAATTACGTCAATAGGCCTCAAAATTTTATGTACTTACCTTCGATAAACATAGATATAATGGGCATTGGGTTATATATATTACCAAAAAGTTAATATGCTGCCAAATTTATATCGTGAAGTCGTTAACTCATGCTGAAATCACACTCAATTCTATATGTTCATTACTTCATATTACGATTTGTTATAGTCAAAACTATGAGATAAGTCCGTAGTTATGCCCATTGTATCTATGTTCATTTTACACTAACTATACTATTGTCGATATAATATCATTTGAGTCGAGGGACACAACACAGGCAAAGATCACTGCTCAGGACTTAAATACATCAGGCATGGGGTCCTATTCGTATATTTGACGACACATTAACTGCACCAGTGTTCACACACAGTTAATTCCGATTCAGATTTTATTGTATAAACAGAACAAGCCACCATGCAAAGAAAGTCACATGATTTCACCTCTGCATATCGGTATATAATATAGTCTTCACGTCATATAGCATTCGGGATTACCCCATAGATTCTTGAAGGGCATGATATTTCTAACCACGCCTTTCTGTCGAATATTGGAATAATCATGTAGGCGATGTGCGTAACCCCCCCCCCCCTTTTTTTTTAAACAATACTGATGCGGAAGCATAATTCTTTTACTTCTCATCTTATTTATACAGTATTTGATTATGTGTGTGCAGGTAAAAACCACGATGTTAAAATCACCAACCATGATTAATATACCCCCTCCATTACGTAAGAATGGAAAAAATAGGAAATAGTAATGTTAGCACATACCCCGATGGAAGCACAAAGTCTGAATTGTACAAATTACCGAACACCAACATATATTCAAGTATAGTTATCTGTATATATTTGACATGGTTTATTTTGTCCATCATGTAGATCAGGGCCCCTTTTTGTCAAAAGATATAATCGGTTATACCATATACATGCTGCCATATATAGACTTATGATAGAAATCAACTAACTCCTAATAAAACAGGACCCATGCAGGGCAACAATGTCTTACAAATGCAAATAATATGTAATATACATTGAATATGTATGAATATTTAGTGATTTTCAATCTCTTTTCAGAACTTTCAGCGGTCTCATATTTCACAATGAAGTTAAAAAGTAGTTGAACACTCATCGGTATATCATTAACACAATTAAGCTTATCATATACCACTTCCGTGGCAACCAAAATATGATTAATGGCCCTAACATGCTCTCATTGTGATACATTCTTATATAGGAAAACAACAGGAAAGAGCTGCAAGCTGTTTCAGAGCTATATTGCATTTAATAATAATTGGATCATACAAATGAACTGTTTGTTTCCAGTAAATTACTAAAAGTTTCTGATTTGTATTTGTATCACGTTGGAATTTTTATGTTTAAGTTGAGCATTGGCGATCTTCCTAGTTTATTTTCCTCAATGTTTGTTAAAAACAGTGAAATTCATAATTACCCTATACAAGACACAGTGGATCACATCACTTTTCCCCCGTTTGTACAGTTTTAGCCCTTAAGACAATTACTTCTACCGGTCCTTCCTTCTGGAATGAGTTAGATTCTGTTCGGCTGCAATCAAGTTCTCTAAGTTCCTTTAAGCAAAATCTAAAAGCCAATTTTTTTTTAAATCCTATGTATAGTTACTTGCCGTGACCATTTGATATATCTGTTCTTATTCGCAATGATGCCTCGCTCGGGTGACTTCATTTGGCCACATTTCTTTGACCAATAGTGCAATTTTATGGAGCATTGAATCCCTGAGTTTTACCTTGAACATCATACTATTTTGTACACTCCTTAGAGTTTATTATAATCTCGACATGCCGATTTTCGCTTATGTTTCGTCATCTTTCGTAATTAGCATGTTGTACTAAACGCTTATATTATTTCTTTGGAACCTACATCCTACAAGCATTGCTTTTTAGTAGGTTCCTCATATTTACACATCATTATATTACATGTCCTAATACATTTGTGAAATTATGTGTAAAATAATATTGAATGTTGTGTTATACATATTTTACTCCAAAATCAAATGGAATATGAAACCTGAATATGGAATGTGGAATATGGAACTTGAATAAAACAAATATATATATATATATATATATATATATATATATATATATATACATATATATATATATATATATATATATATATATATATATATATATAAGTGCTAGCTCTCAGGTGAAACTAGTGAGGGAAAGATTATAGAGTGTGTGAAGATTTCATATCTATAGGATACATCAGTAAGATTAATATATTTCTGTGGTTAAAAACATACTGTTTAACCTATACGTCATTACCAAACCAGTTCTTATGTGGCCAATAGAATATTTGAATACGTGCCATTTCATTCATGATTTGATTTTTTTTTTTTCACATTTTTCGTCAGATTACTTGGATATGTCCACAGAAACTTTCCGAACATCCTATCAGTGACATCGTTTGTCAGTCCGACTGGTAAAGTACTGAAAAAAAAAAGATTAACAAATTAAAAACAATGAAATGCACCTATTCCTATAGAACGAGCACAACCTGCATGTTTCTCTGCAACGTCTTTTGTTAATCATTACTAGTACTTTATCAGTGATTGACAGATTATGTCATTGACATAATCACGGTTTGTGAGGTTGTATGTGGGTGTATCCAAGTAATCTGAAGAAAAATGATAGAAAAAATATTATGAATTATTACCTATATGAGGTAGTTTTGCGGGGCAATTGTAGTTTGTATTTTGATCGGTCGTCGAGGTCAGCGGGCAATATTAGTGGGTATCATCCTTCTTCCGGGTTTCGCCATTCACTATTACTTGTAAACATTCTGGTCAATCACAAAGAGGAGACATTCACAAATCCGGGACACACGCACCGCAGAAGAATGCCAATAAATCAACTCATACAAGGTCGACCTCTTCCAGCAGCACTTTACGAGTCAAACAATGATGAGTCCATTTGTGCTCAATAACTGCACAATGACCATCAGTTATTACAACTCTCCAAATTGAAACAGAAGAAAAAACAAAGTGTAAATAGTTTAGAGGTTTGAAGTTCGCCTGTTATAACTACATATGTATCTTGGAAGTTGGAGTTGAATGATGTACATTGATGAACAATTTTGCAAATATTCGACATGCTGGTGGTGATCTACAGGTAAGTCAAATGTGGCTTGATCTATGGCCGTATTCACATATTTTCCTAATTTACCTATAATAGGGGATAGGTAATAACCATGATATTGACTGGCCTTGAGGGAGATACCAGAAAATATTGCCCGCACTGAGAAGAATATTGCCCTCGTCCTCGACTCGGGCAATATTCTTTCAGTTTGGGCAATATTTCCTGGTATCTCCCTCAAGGCCAGTCAATATTATATAAAAATGTGACATATATTTTGGCTAAGTAAGTGATGATCATTAAGAATCAATATAAGTCACCATGCATTTGCATTGCATATACTGTAGTCCCTGAAAAGTAATCTTGCTTTCCGTAATATCGCAGTCCATGATATGCGGAAAGAAATTTATTCTGAGGTAGATTCCCGAGTTGAGTGCAGTGAAAAAAAAAAAGTTATTGAACTCTTGAAGTATAAAAATAGTAAATATCCTTTCCACTTTCTGTGCGAAAAAAAATTTCAAAGAAGGCTGACGATGGCAAAGGCTTGGTAAAAATGGCTGTGGTACTTATTTCGCCTTCTCCGCAAGGAAAAGTCCCCACTTCTGGGAACCTCGACTAACGCGGGTGATCTTGGCAGAAAAGAACTCGAGCAGGGCCTGAATGTTTCCGTCCTGTTTCAGGTCGGACGAGAATGGAGAGATAGATTGAGACATGGAAGGTGTGAAAGTGAACAAGAGGGAGGGGAAGCATACAGAATGTGAGAGAAACATGCTCGACCAATCAACATGAAGAGAGAGAATACCAAGAAGATCGAGTATGAGAGAGAATAATGACAAGATCGCATTGTATAAAAGCACACACATAATTATAGAGAGAAAGAGAGAGAGAGAAAATATACACATAATATTATAATCAAACCATGCGCGAGCAGAAAAGTAGAACACAAACAGACATAAAATCATGAGAACGAGATTAAAAAAAAATCCAAGGTTTCTCGACGATGATTCATAGGTTCCCTTCATATTGATTTGTCATTGCTATTCTTATTTAAGATTATATAGCTGCATTGAAAATATTTGAAGAGTTTGTTTGCAAAAACCGGTAAGTCCATTTTTGAAGATTTTGAAGTACGGTCTCTGTCATAAAGTACAAAATAATACCTTTTAAATGATATATTGGTCACTACATATAAAGGTATATTTCTAAAGTTATGGTCAAAAGAAGCAAAAATTTTCTTATTATTCCCTTTATTTTTCTTGACCTTTAATCGCAAATATCTCCATTTGACAAATATGGACTTATCGTTTTTGCAAACAAACTCTTCGTTTATACACTACTCTTCAAATTTATACCAGGCAGCATCACACAAACAATAGCTACATACATAAATATTGTTTCACACCTGTTAATGATTCTCCATGATGTGTCATGATTAAAACCATTTACGCTAAATTTTACAATTTAGCGTGTAAGGGAAATTAAATACCATTCGCATGTTCAGTCCATGACAATTCATCAATTGTATCACCAAAGGAATGTATACGGATCTTCTAACCTTCTCCTATATGTGTATTCACACTTTATCTATTTCAGCAGCTTAATGATCCAAACCTGTTGTCCCCACTTACGAGGGAAAATATTGTCTAATTCTATCCAGACTGAATTGTGATATATTCGCCTTTAGTCAATAACATACCGTTAATCAATCCTCTTTTACCGTGATGTCAAAAATATCTATGCCCTTTTGTGCAAAGAAAGTATTGCTATCGTCAGCATAAAAAGGCAACGCTATATAATTTGAACATTTAATGCACACTGCTGTCTTTTATCACTTTGTATGTTCAGTTCTACAAAGGGGTGGATCTAGGACTGTTCCATTCTATTTGGAGGTATGAGGCCACTAAACTAACCTGTGGGGTGTGCTTGCTCTCTTCTGTGATTCGGGCTAATCCTTTGCGTAGGAGGCGCATGAGATGGGGAGTTCGGTCCTCCGTCTTAACTATTGCAAAGCCAGCACCAGTTAAAAGCTGCAGAGAATACATCCATACCAAAAATAATACTAGCAAATGTATACCACGCCTTAATTACCACAAGGAGAAGAAAAAAACAACAACAGAAAAACTCGCATATGTTGTTGCTAAACACATACTGTCAAATGCCACATGCATGTCAGCATGAAGACGACATTTCTTTTTTTTTTCTGTAATGGTTCGTATCATTGAAACAGGTAAACAGGTAAGATCTGAAACAGGTAAACACGCCTTGTCATATGCAGGCAGTGTAATTTGGAGAGGATTCCCACATTATGTAAAAAAAAAGATAAACACTCGTATAACGCTTTTCGGATATCATTGCGAAAGTATCTGTTATCAATTAAGTATAAATGATCCCCTATGAAAACATGTAAATATGTACATATAACAATTCTTTTGTGAATATTGTAAATACCCTATATATATCATAATCTTTATAATTGAAAGGACTGGCCTCGAATAGCCTGCATGCTATTGCCAGTTCTTTTTTGCCAAACTATATTTCAACTATTCATTGTTGCGACTTCGTTGACGATGTTTCTTTGGTAAATAAATTTCATTTCATTTCATTTCATTTCATTTCATTTCATTTCATTTCATTTCATTTCATTTCATTTCATTAAACCTACGATAAACAATAAGTTTCCCCTTTGTTGTTAGCATTGCATATTGAGAAATTAAAATAAATCATAGTTAAAATGACAGCTAGCTGACGTGTTTATTTCTTACAACCTGTCAGTGACAGCCAATTGAAGAGTATCTAAGGTACTGTTTTCATTTTTGTTTACATTCAAATTTCTTTGGCATTTGCTATAAATATATATATGCAATAAATTCTATTCAAAATTACTTACACTACCTAGAGCCTCAGTGACGACCCCTAGCTGTCAAGTGTAATAATAGATCGTACCTTTTATATTTAACTCTTGTAAACTGTTTTCACGAGCGAAAACTTTCGTTAGGTCTTTGTTAAAATATCTGAGTTACGTATGGCAATGCTTTAAGATACCAAAGCAAAAGAAAGACCCAGGCCCTACTGATAAGATGGCAGAGATGTAGAAGAGGAGTCGGCTAATCAAAATCTTAATACTTCTTAGAATTATCATAGTATACTCACCTCTCCGTATGTTTCCATTGTGAGCTGAGTTAATCCACTGTCTGTCGCTTGAGGGCGGGCTCCACTGCAGTGATCCAGAATAACTATCCTGCCTCCAGGTTTCAACCAAGTCTGTCGTTTGAGAAATTAAGCAGAACTGATGTGAAAAGTTCACCGATGTTTAAAGTGTAACATGTCTGCAACATTTAGTGTTTTTTTTTTTTTTTTTTTTTTGGGGGGGGGGTTTCAACTCATCCATGGGAAGTTTAATTGCAAAAATGTGTAGAATCTTGAATAGAAATATAAACTGACACGATTAAATTTGATAATGATAATAATAATACATAACATTTATAAAGCGCTTAATATCATATTTCTAAGCGCTTATTATTCCGCGGTCATCCCAGGAGGTGGACACCACCGAGTCATATGACCCTAGAGCTAGCCATTGAAATTATAAAGGGTCAATTAGTCAAATACCTTCGAGTCATGCAGCCCACGAGCTAGACACCAAGTAAAACAGGCCCATGAGCTTGACATCATGCAAAGAAGGTCCAGTTAAAGGACAAGTTCACCTTCATAGACGTCTGGGTTTTGTGAATGCAGCAATATTAGTAGAACACATCAGTGAGAGTTTGAGGAAAATCGGACAATCCGTTCAAAAGTTATGAATTTTTGAAGTTTCTGAACCTCAGTCACGGCTGGATGAGAAGACTACTATAGCTTGTGATGTCACATGTGTACAACAATATAAAGAAAGAATAAAGAATATTCAACACATTTTCACTTTTCTCGCATAACAAAAGAACAATTGACTTCTCTCTTTCAGAAAGCAGGGGGAATAATATTACCCTAAACATACGTCCAGTGGCGTATCTAGGGGGAAGCAAGGGGGGCACGTGCCCCGGGCGCCACTCCTTTGGGGCGCAAAAAAACGAGAAAAAAAAAACGAAGAAGAAGAAGAAGAAAAAAAAAAAAGAAAATGAGAAGAAGAAGAAGAAGAAAAAAAAAAAAACTCGCCCGGAAGGGAGAATGGTGGGGGAGGGGGGGGGGGGGGCAGAAAACCAAATCAAACAAGATAAAAACAAAACATGATGATGACGCGGACAAAATGACAATGTTTATTGTGTTCACATAAAAATTCCATGTTCTGTGAGCTAATACAAAAATTTTCGGCTCGCTCGCTGCGCTCGCTCGCCAAAATTTATATAAAAAAGAAGGTAAGAACAAAACATGATGATGACAAAATGACAGTGTCTATTGTGTTCACACATGTCATTTTATATTTAGCAGGCAAAATGTTTCACGGAGCAGCGGCTGCAATTTCGTTCTGAAGCGATCGCCAATTGGATCAAAAGAAGGCGCCAACGGTTTCGAACATAGGGGGGGGGGGGGGGCGCAAAAAACCCCGAATCAAACAAGATAACAACAAAACGTAATGATGACGCGGAAATATACAAATTTCGGCTCACTCGCTCGTACTAATTTAGAGTATTTTTTTCAAGTCCTCATTTTGTTGGTATAAATCGTTATCTATAAGGCCGTCACTATATCTTGATTAGAATTGTAAGATTTAATAAGCAAAAAATGACAAGAGTTTCATGATTTGTAAGCTGAAATACAAAAATTTTTGGCTCGCTCGCTGCGCTCGCTCGCCAAAATTTATATATAAAAAAAGATAAGAACAATACGTGATGATGACGAGGACATATACAAATTTCAGCTCACTCGCGCGCACTAATTTAGAGTATTTTTTAAAGTCCTCAGTTTTTTTGTATAAATCGGTATCTATAATGCCGTCACTATATCTTGATTAGAATTGTACGATTTGGTAAGCAAAAAATGACAAGAATTCCATGTTTTGTAAGCTGAAATAAAAAAAAAAAAATCGGCTCGCTCGCTGCGCTCGCTCGCCAAAATCTATAAAAATTCATTACATTTAAATCACCCTCAAAAGATCCCTTTTAAGTGCTTGAAAAAGCATCATGTGGACTTTGTTTAAAGTCCCTACCGGGATGGTGTTGGGGTTGAACACTTTTTCAGAAATTAGGGGCGCAATTTTCGTGCTTGCCCCGGGCGCCGTTTTCCCTAGATACGCCACTGCATACGTCAGTAACAAGATGAAGAAATGTGCACTTTATTCAAAAAGTAAAGTTTAGTGAAATTCTCTTTTTATTTTCCTTATATCGTTGTACGCATGTGACATCATACACTGTAGTAGTCTTCTCATCCAGCAGTGACTGCGCAGACACGTAAGAAATTCATAACTTTTGAACGGATTCTCCGATTTTCCCCAAACTTTCACTGATGTGTTCTACTGATATTGTTGCCTTCACTCAATCCACATGTATATGAAGGTGGACTTGTCCTTTAAGTGGCCAACACAGGGCAAATAAGGTTGTTGTTGTTTTAAAGAAGGAAGAGAAATAGAGAAAAATTGGGGCCCTATACATCAATTAATTTGCCCCAAATAAGGTCCACGAATAAGGTCCACGAGCAAATAAGGTCCACGAGCTCGATACTACACTCTACGAAAAATAGGTTCAACTTTGCACCCTTTGTCACAGTAGGAACACCTTTACCCGTGTAGCACTGGGAGCACCTTTGCGATTGCAACTTTGCACCTTTAAAGGTACTAGCCCTCATTTGCAAACCCACGAAAATCAAAACTACATAAAACAGGTCCAATATGACTTCAAGTACAAGTTATAACAGTAACATACCTCACATGTCGCTCTTCGTCTACGTATCCGGGCAATTACCCCCAGAGGGCAATTACCCCCCGGCTAAATACTGGTTAGTGGTAAGGTTAGAGTTAAGATTAGGGTTAGGGTTGGGTTTAGTGTTAGGAGTTTGGGTTATGGTTAGGATTAGTTTCAGGATTAGGATTAGGATTAGGATTAGGGACAGGGGAAGGGTCCGGGGTAATTGCCCAGGGGGTAATTGCCCTAGACCCCTTTGTCTATACCATTCGATAAAAGAGAGAAAATCATCGTTTTAAAATCAATTTTCAAACCGGGTCAACCCGACCCAAAATCGAATTACGAGCGCGGGCTATAGCTACGTACATTGTACATGTAACACGTACGTGGACCGGAGCTAGCGAGCGTTATACGCATGCATACGGATTACGGTGCATTTTCATTTATTTTTATGAAAGTAATGGACTAATTGGAACGAAATTTTGCACAGGTGTTACTGCAATCATACCCAAACTCCATGCTAACTATGAGACCAATTGCTGCAGGTTTACAAATGTGGGCTAATACCTTTAAGACCAGAAAGGAGCAAAGCTGCATCTTTAAAGGTGCTAACTGGTCTGAAAGCTGGTGCAAAGTTTCACCCGTAAAGATGCTCTCAGTGTAGCACTGGTAGCCTAGTGTCGAGCTAAAAGGCCTTACTTGAATAGTTTCTAGCTCGTAAACCATATAGCTCGTTGACCTATTTTAGTTAATGTGGAGCTCATGGGCGTTATGGTAGAGTGTCTAGCTGAGCTCGTTGGCTGTATGACTCGCGAACTGTATCACTCGTGGGATGTATTTTTATTATGACTCGTGGGCAGTATGATTTTTGGGCGGTATGTCTCGTAGGCAATATGACTCTTTGGTGTCGAACTCGTGACGTGTGTCCATTATTCCTTAGGCAAGTGACAGCCCCGACAAAACTGCATAGTTTCCATTGTTCTTCACTGTTGTCATAAGATTAACAAGTGTCATGTTCGGGTGACTATGACTTGCTTAGAGGAAGCATCGTATACTTTTATTTGACACTCCCTTTTCTTGTTTTTTTTTAGTACGATTTTAGATACATGTAATAACCTAAGAAAACGACTGCTCAGTTTTCTATATTGTAAAAGTATTCTTCAATCCATACAAGGCAACAGGCTTCTCCCGTCTGTATGACTAGTTTAAGCTTAGAAATTAGAATATTACCACTAGGCTTTGAAACGACTGTCACATGCATAATTGAGCATAACTTGCATGTTTCCATAAAAGTTTCTTTTGTTAATTTATGCTCAGTTTGAGGGAAGGTACATTCTAATGTCTCTTGCTAACCATAATACTTCGGTAAGTGATTGACAGATGACGCAATCGAGAGAATCTTAGTTTGGAATTAAGGTTATTACGTAGGCGTAGCCAATGAAATAGCAGACAACTTTTGATAAAACATAATATGGCATATTAATTCTTTATTCATTAAGCCACATAGATGATGATCAGGGTATAATGAATGAACACGAATCAACGCAAATATGCATTGCACACGTCCTTTAACGTTTATCGTTAATTTGAATGTAGAGTGTGACTGAACATCCAGTCAGTTACTTTGGTAACCCATCACTTGCCATGAATTTCCTGAATATGGTGGGCTTGTCCCGGATATGCAGCAAAACGTCTCTACTATAAATGACATCGTATGATGCGGCCTTAAATTCCCTTTCGGTGATGTCGCCAATCTCGAAAAGAACCTTTTTGTGACAGGAATAAAATGGTAAAAAGAAGAAAGAATATTGCAAATCATAATCAGAAAGAGATACAATCGCAATTCTCCACAAGGTGTTTTGTTTTCTTCGTCTTCACAACTAAACATGCTAAACAGATGCTGTCAAGATCATATTTTACATTCATTCAGTCAAACTCGAGTAATTATAGATGTCATTATAGATGACAATTACGTGAAATTCCATTTCTCTATTACATGAATTATTTTCTGCTTCAAAGTAGACAGAAGTAATAATGCAGGTACTAAGTAGATGTTTTGATTTTTTTTCCCATCATACCATCTCTATTATATATTATGTATGTTCATTTTTTCGTCACATCATTTTTGACCGTGCATCACAAAACAAACAAAAAGTCGCAGTCCTTGATTTTACGTGAAGACTCAAAAAAGGTGAAATGGGTCAACCGAGTGAATGTTGAGTTTTTCATATTATTTTCTGAAAGAGCTGTCCTTCTTTGACATTATTCTTTAGTTTGGGATCATAACATCAAGTGTGTTTTCAGCAGTTTTTCCATAACCCTTTTTTGGAGGAGAGTGGAATGATCAGATATGTCCTAGTGGCCCCTTTTCACTTCTTGAAATCCTTTGCACATTCTGCATTTTAAAGTCTAATAACTTTTGAATGGATGATGCTAATGCTTTGAAAGTTTACATTAATCATGGACAGAGTGTGTTAATAGAGCATGCTTAATTTCAACTTAATGTGATAATTCCTTCATTGTTATTGCTCGGGTGATTTACATCCTGTGTTTTGTCTATTTCATTGCACAGCTAGCACGGCTTGGTAAAGATTAAGCACTTGAACAGACCCTGTACTTCAAAGCCTCTTTTCTCAGTTCACCCTTTCCCAGAGTTTTTTTTTTTTCCAGTATTTAGATAGGTTTATAGGGGAGTCCATTTGAGCTGAGTTATACATCATTTTAAAGCTTAGAATCTGCTCCTTCAGAATCTGCCCTTTACTAAAAATTCATGTCTGGCGACTTTTTGTTGGTTTTGTGATGCAGGGTCACATTCATGCAGCCATTTATATTATATTATATTATCCATAAATAATTACAGCACATTGTAACTGTGATGAAAAGCTACTGATAGGAAAAATGCTAATTTTATGTATATAATACGACAGGTGGAGAAAGTCAACAGAACCCGAAGTCTCTCCTTTACCTAATTTTGTATGATTAAATATCATAAAAGTAAGATAAAGATAAAATTAAAATAAGACTAAGATAATCGATTACGACCGATGTCGCTTAAATTTTGAAATGATGATGGAATTAATATTTTTGAATTTTATGTATATTTTTTGTGTCTGTGTGTTTCTGTGAAATTTCACCAATCTGTTTGATGCCACTCTGTCTTCTCAAATCATCTTTAAAATTAATCTCAAAAAAGACAAAACAGCGAGAAGCGCCCTCTACCGACCCTGGGTGTTGTCTGCTTGCGGACGAGGTCCATGGCCTCACCAATCAAGCTGCTGGACAGGTCTATTCCAAGCACGTTCACGTCGTAGTTCTGCCAAGGGAAACGTATGAACTACTACCTGAATATCTGTCTGCATGAGTAAAATAATAATAACAATAAATGAAATAATAACAATGATAATAATGATAATAATAATAATAATTATTATTATTATTATTATCATTATTATTATTATTATTATTATTGTCATTATTATTATTATTATTATTATTATTATTATTATTATTATAGCAAAATGTATAATGTCTTATTTACCCAGGGCATCCTCTTCAGTGTTGCCACTGCTATACCAGACGGCCCTGCTATTATTATTACCCTAGCGTTGCCATATAGTAAATAAAAACATCTTGTCCAAGGATGTAAGCACTGGGCGGGAATCGAACTCGGGTCCTCTGATTGGGAGTCGGGATTCTTATCCACTTAATACCACAGCGCCCCCATATCTGTCTGTCTGTAAGTCTAGCCATAACTATTAATCATAAATCTTTCAACTTTTGTGTCTGTCTAAAATTGTAATTCTTACCTCTTTCGAGCCTCCTTCTTGTCAATCCGCCTATATCTTTTTTCTTTATTCCTTTCTGTATATCTACACACCTGTAAGTTTGTTTGTTTGTTCATTTTTCATCTCAGAAGATGGCTGGATAGCCTATTTTCAGCTACGTTAAGCTGGTCTTCCATGGGGTCCAGTTGGACCCCGTTTACAGTGCGGGGCTGGGCCGAGCCGCGGCCGAGCCCAGCCTCAATTGCGGGGCCGAGCCCCGCAAATTTTGTCCGTTTACACTGCCGGGCTGCGTGTTTTTTTTAGACGGCACAGATTGGGGACCCTAAAAATCTTTTGGGGACCCTATCCCTAAACCGTACCCTAATCCTAATCCTAACCATCAAACCCTAACCCTAACCTTAACCCTAACTCCAACCCCAACCCTAACCCTAACCCTAACCCTAACCCTAACCCTAACCCTGTCCCTAACCATAAAACCTAACCCAACGTTTTCCCATAGGTTTAATACGCGCCATGCTCCAATCTGTGCCGTCTTTAAAAAAAAAAAAAAAAAAAAAAAAAAAAAAAAAAAAAAAAAAAAAAAACGCTGCCGGGCTCGGCCGCGCTTTTAATTCAAACTTTTCAATATTTTGTCGTAGTGGCGCTCTGCTTGTAAACAAACGCAATTTGGTATAGCCTGGTTTTCAGACCCTTTGCCAACTGGATTCCGTGGCGAAGTTGCCGTTCGGGCAAAGGCCTTTGCCGAAGGAAAAATCCTTTGCAGGACAAAACCACCTTAAACTATACTAGTGTTTGACGTTGAGGGGGTTAATATCGTGAATAGTGAAATAGTATGGGCAGAGGGTATGGAAGCCAGACTAAAATTGGCCGCGCATTTGGCCCAGTTTGCGTTTACACCAAAGATAGTAGAGATATAAGCAAAGAGATTTTCCCCAGTGAAGGAGAAACATCTCTTTGGATATAAGATACGAAGGCGCGCGATAAAGATGGACACAAAATGGCTACCCTACATGACGATACAAAAGAGAGCTAAGTACAAACTCAGTACACCTAGGAACATCACTCATTTCCAAAGGTAATGGTGTTTTTATTATCTTAAAAAGATTTAAAAATTATAGTCGTAGCTTTTTTTCGATTAAGGGGATTATTTTGAAGAACAAGATTTTAGAGTAATAAGGATTACGTGTATTTCGTGGAGGTAAAAATTTGGCAACAACATGATCTCACAATCAAAAACGCTTGATAAACAACAACAACATCTGCAAAGACAGCGCGTCTCAGGCAAAGACACACATCACCTGAGACGCGCTGTCCCTGAAGCCGCTGCTGTTGTTTATCAAGCGTCAAGGCAGCGCGTCTCAGGTGATGTGCGTATACGCTTGAAGACCGCGCGCTGTCCATTTGTTTTGTACAGGATTAGCGCGCACTTTCGTGTCTTATTTATTAAGCGTCTTTGGTTTACACCAAGAAGAGGCCGGGCTCGGCCGCGGCTCGGCCGCGGCCGAGACCAGCTCCAGAGCGCGGCCAAATGCGCGGCCAATTTTGGCCTCGCATTTGGCCTTTTGCGCGTTTACACTGAAATGAAGGAGGGCTCGGCCGCGGCTCGGCCGCGGCCGAGCCTCGCACTGTAAACGGGGTCTTGGATGTGAGGTGGGACCACTTCAACGGGTTAAACACCCTGCTCTTTGCGATGAATGAATGAAGCGGGATCTTTTACGGGCATGAGTTGTTACTCTCTCATACACGGGACCTCCATTTTATGTCCTATCCGAGGGACAGAGTGTTTTGCCTCTTGCTAGAGGGGACTGTATGCTTACACACAACATTGCTCAGTCCAGACTCGGGTTCGAACCCGGGCCGCGTGATCGTGCGGCAGACGCGCTACCGACTGAGCCAACTCATCTAAATAATCCTTATATCATTTTATACATCTCACTTGCTTTCAACTACTAATCTACAGTTTTGTTTTGTTTTTTTTTTGTGAATTAGAGGAGAGATGAAAACCTCAGAAAGATGCAATCAGGTCTGAATGCCGCGTTTGGTTTAAGCACATTTTCTTAGTTATATAAAAAAGATTTAATTCTGTGACTGAATAGAGAGTCTGCGGCAATATATCCAATCAAGTATCAAAGATGCAGGCCAAAATCTCTGCAAGAGTGTCTTCAGCGATCCCGTTGCTCCGCTCAAAGTAATCAATCGCTGTGATTCATCACTAGAGTTTCAAATCTGTATTGTTTGGGTTTTTTAAGGTTTAGATTGTTATACTAATTTAAGGGACATTCACAACTACGTAAAATTATACAGTCGCAAGTGAGTATGAAGGTAGATGAATATTAATGACAAAAGGTGGCAAGTTTTCCATCAGCTTCAATGTAAGAAAACAGACACTTTAACATCTCAGATTGTGTGTCTTTTTCCTTTTATTTTGGAGGGCGAATGGGTGAGCCGAAGTACAAAACACAGATATTTTTTCTTTATTATCATTACAATGTATTATTATGACGAGTTACTGATGCAGGAGAGACCCCACAATCCTATTATAAATAAAACACTTCGATAGGATATCCGACATCATAATGTCGATGGTTTTTGCTACCAAGAAAGCTTGAGCGAGAATTGCACGGCCAAGGATGTTCAAGAGATGAAATTACAACACACTCAATATTCCCTTTAAGCCCATGTTTGATGCCTCCATTCAGACATCTGATTACTTGAAGTGTGTATCAAATTTGATCTGCCTCACAGATAGCAGGACAATTGATTCATGTCTCATTACATAATGTCAAGCCACTCAGTAGGCAAGATGAATAAACAATTCAATTCAATTAAATTCAATTCATTTATTTTCATTCTTCTTTTTCCAACAAAACATAACACATAATAAATCTTGAATTACATCATAAACATAAACATTCGACTTTGTAAAAGATAAATGATACAGATAAACAAAAGAATGCATACTGGCAAAAAAGTACAAAGGTATGCTTTACAGGCGCGGTGGAGCACCCCAATTATCTCGCAGAAATCCATCGGCAGCCGAGCCTCATTTGCATAAAGTAAACAACATGTACTCGCGTAGTTGAGAAAAAGTAAACAACTTCTCAAGCTAATAACAATTTAAGGAAACCTATTTTCGGATTAAAATTGAGTTAGTTTGAATTTGAAAACATGTCCGAATATGCACATATAACATATTAAAGGATTTGACAATGATAAAATGTGAAATTTTAGCGAAAACCTGGCGAGCAAAATTACCAAAAATATGCCTCGAAAATCAACCTAAAATTCACGAAGTGTGATTGCGGAACCAAAGCGCCATTCGAACAAAGTACACCGAAATTTATTTATCTGCTTGCATTTTAAATGTCATACCGTAATATTCCCGGCCATGGTTGTGTCGGAAAAAAAACAGAAGGTGATCATGGTGATGTCAAAACTGACAAGAACGCAAAGCGTACAGGTCGGTCCCATGTATAATCGCGTGACTGTAGCGTTGCATGTCACAGCACACACAACGCTTTGCTGCATGCAGCGTGCGCGGCAGCAGCTCAGCAGTCACCGCCGTGCGACACTCAGCAAAATTGACTGCGTCACATGCAAACCAACAATGAGCACGAAATCCTGAATCTCACGTACCACGCATGCCCAATATTACGGGAAAAGAAATTACGTCATTTTCAATTGTTTCGCTTACTACAATTTTCTATTCCAAACCCTGTAGAAACATGTTGATTTCTCAAAAAGTACAGGTGGAACCAAGCGAAAACTTTCACCATATATGGATTGAGGCCTGATAAACTTATGTTGCCAATTTCGGACACATTGGAGCCCGGCCATAGTCCAGTCGGAAAAAAAACAAAAACAAAAACAGAGAGCATGTTTTGCGAGAGGTGATTTTCAAAACGCTTTAATATCTCAAGTTCTAGTGCAGCAAATTTCATAATTTTTTCATCAAAAGGAAGGTTTTTAAAAACTTAGATAGTGTGGGAAGTTTGAGTTTACTAGTGGCACGCATAGCGGCACAAGAAGAAGGTAAAGATTTGACTTTTTCATGCACACAGTTTCGGGCAGCCGTGGATGCCCGTTAGAAATTCAAATAGAACGGTAATCAAAGGCACAAATGCACCTGGTGGAATATCTATTCTTTTGTGCATCCCTACCAAACTGACAGTTGTTTGAATAATTATTGTCACTTGAAACTCCAGCTGTTGAACAAACCAGATTCAATGTGCTGTAACATGTCTTGGCGGAAGAGATGCAGGAAATAGTTCGCTGCGAGGTCCTATCCTGAACGACGAAGACCCCGTTTACAGTGCGAGGCTCGGCCGCGGCTCGGCCGCGGCCGAGCCCACCTTCATTTCAGTGTAAACGCGCAAAAGGCTAAATGCGAGGCCAAAATTGGCCTCGCATTTGGCCTCGCTCTTGAGGTGGTCTCGGCCGCGGCCGAGCCGCGGCCGAGCCCGGCCTTTTCTCAGTGTAAACGCAAACTGGGCCAAATGCGCGGCCAATTTTAGTCTGGCTTCCAGACCCTCTGCCTGTATATTTCGCTATTCAGGATATTAACCCCCTCAACGTCAAAAACTAGTATAGTTTAAGGTGGTTTTGTCCTGCAAAGGATTTTTTTCCTTCGGCAAAGGCCTTTGCCCGAACGGCGACTTCGTCGCCACGGAATTCAGTTGGCAAAGGGTCTGAAAACCAGACAATACGAAATTGCGTTTGTTTACAAGCAGAGCGCCACTACGACAAAATATTGAAAGGTTTGAATCAAAAGCGCGGCCGAGCCCGGCAGTGTAAGCGGACAAAATTGCGGGGCCCGGCCTCGCAATTGAGGCTGGGCTCGGCCGCGGCTCGGCCGCGGCTCGGCCCAGCCCCGCACTGTAAACGGGGTCCAAAATACGTATGTTAACCAGTCTTCAATATTGTTATCATAATAGACCGATTCCGTTCGGGTGCTGTTCTTTATGATAATGACTATTTCAGAACCAACTGGGGGCTTCGGTATGCCTAACAATAGTTAACTTATGCAATGACATAGCAATGCATCTGACTCATTGCATGACTCATTGAATTATCTTTTCTTCTTAGTTTGGAAGCCCCACAGTAATCATGGCCGACATATAATTATTATAAGCTACGGTGTTTTAAATCTGATCTTTACTTATACCGCGCAATATTTACCCTTGCTAGAAAGAAGTCGTCGTCGCCAGACCCACAGCCCACATCCAGGACAGATTGGTTTGGTTGTAGATTTAGCATCTCAGCAATGCCCTATCAGAGAAAGAGAAAGATGGAGTGGGTTAGGAGAAGGAAGAAATTGCGATCAATAACGTGTGTAGAGAACTATATAAAAAAAAAAAATAAACCTTCGAATTGTAATTCCATGTCAGTATATTCATGATCTCTCTGCGATGCGTATGATTTGTTTGCTGTTGCTTTTTAAGACCAGCGCACACTACACGACTTTGCTATGATTTACCCGTCGTAACGTCACCAGCCTTGCTAGCTATAGCAAGGGTTTCCAGTCGTAGAGATTTGACATGTCGTATTTTTACGACAGCTCACGGGCTTTCAGCCAATCACGCTACAGTATGTACTGAAGCCAGAACGGTCGTATGCCTATAGCTGTGTAGTCTGATCGTATAGTGTGCGATGTCGAGTCATGCGACTGGTCGTATATGACGCGGCTCGCCAGTCTAGTTGTGCGACCAGTCTGATCATGGGCTTCAGTATCCAAGGAGATCATCATCAGCATCATCATCATCATCTTCGTTTCTGTATGATCTGCTCTGTAAACTTGTTCGATTTGGGTGAGGATTTTTATGTTATATCTATTTCAGTCATTACTTAAGACCTTCCGTATGCCTATATAGCTAATATAGCAATGCACCCGACTCATTGCAAACCCATTAAATCATTTTTTTTTTCTTCTTCATATTCTATAAGCCCTCCGGTTATGGCCGACAAAAGTTACAGTGTTTTAAAACCGAATAGGTCTATACAATGTCGCAGAGCTCCCGGATCCAGGACAGAGTTTCTATAGGGTATAGGATCGGTGATGAGCCGTCTGTTCTGGGTGATCACACAGACAGGATGCTGAAGGGCGTAGACCCCAGCGCTGCACACTGGCAATGAAGCAGCCAACTCCTGTTCGCATGCAGTTGAGTATAACCCAGTCTCTCCTGTCATATGCCTTTGAAGGTGGGCTCCACCCCGAGGGCTCCACGTGAGGGTTTGGTATCTGGTGTGATGGTAAATTGGGTGACAGACTCCAGTTGTAGCCATTCGCCCTTCCACTGTCCAATCATGTTGGGGTCGGAGCTAGCAAGGGTTGCTGCATGCCAGCTGCGGCGAGAGCGAAAGCGCTGGGGTCCAAGGGTTTCCTCTTCCTCGATTCGGGCGTGAATGAGGTTTGAAGAGTCTTGGGTGGCCTCCTTCACAAAATCTGATGGGTGACGTTTTCTTTGTGCAGAGGTGGGTGGCAATTTTTGACAGTACAGACGAGTATTTCACTGGTATACGACGGATGCAGCATGTGATGATCATCATGGCATCATTGAGGGTCACACCCAGCTTCTTGGCATGGACGCTCCTTGGTAAATCCAGACGGGGCAAAATATTCTGCAGCACTGTAGACCAATTAGGAGAGTGCCCCCATTCAAAGGGCTCTTGCATAGGCTCTCCAAGATGAGTCTGTAAGACGGCACCGAAGGCTGTTCCTTGACGAGATTTTTGAGCGGAGTGAAGAAGATTGATTATTCGAACTCTTCAGAACGAATTGCAATTGTTTAATGAGAAATTGCAGATCATTAAAAAGATAGTATTCATGCTGATGAAAAGAGGAAAAACGGTTCAGAACACAACAGAGAAAATGTCATTTAAATCGGAAAGAAAAAAATCAGGGAAATTATAAATTTTAGGTTTCGATAGAATTTGCAAAACAGATCTTCATCTATTTTGGTTTAAAGGTTTACTGTTCTTCTTTACTTTTTCTCATCGGATTATCTTTTGACTGGTTTGGGATTCCCCGTCAATTTCCGTTGCTAATCAAGTCGGGCTAGCTCACCCACCCGTATAGTGTCGCAGCCGTCGTCAATCGGGTTGCCGTTGTCCAGCAGTTTTTCCATGATGCTGTTGAGCTTCCCGTCCAGAAATAGTTCCGGGTACTCCATGCGTCCCAGCTCTTCGTCCGTGGCTAGACGACGCTTTTGCCACAACCAAAAATACTGGTTCGGATTAGACTTCATCTGGATTAGGTTCAAGACATACAAGAAAAATAAACAGAAAAGCGAAAAATCAGCAAAGTATTGATGTAAATTGTTACATGTGCTTGAGTAAGGATTTATGCCAAAGGGTTCCGCGCCAGTAAACCCTTTGAACAGACCCTAGCTCCTCCTTGCAGGAATGGATGATTGTCATGAAACACGCATTTGTGTTAATGGATACCAAATATGAAACGCAATCAAATCTTTGGTTTGATTTACACAATTCACCCCCCCCCCCCCAAAAAAAAAAAAAAAAAGAAGAGGAAGAAGAAAGAAAACAACGAACAAACAAAGAAACTCGCAAAGCGAAAGTAGGAAAACAAAACTTTAAAACACGGAGAGAGATGAGCACGTTGCCTGGCACGTTGATATTGGGCCGAATGCATAAAACAAGCAATTGCTTGTAAGCAATTGCTTCAAGCAAAAGCTGAAGCTCGTCTAGCAAAAGGTCTAGCTCAAGCAATTGCTCATGCATAATCTTTTGCTTATGCCAATACCTTTTGCTTGTCCCGCACAAGCAATTGCTTGCGTTTTCAACAAAAGGGATGTCACGCCTGTGCGAACACAAGAACAAAGGCGAGTGTGGCAGCATGTATTTGAAAGGGCATGTGTGTGTGGAAACATTTCCTGTCATAGCAGAAGAGCTATGAAATGCACACACAGACACATACACACACATCTATACACACACACACACACACACTTATTACTGGCTGATTCCCATCACTGCAGCTTACAGCAGCCCGGATCTGCCAGATCGCACGTGGAGAGAGGTCTCCTCGCTCTCTACCGAAGTCAGACATCCTACCTGTTTTTCATCACATTTTGCGTGCTAACCACCGGACATTCTCGTTGTTGAAATGAAAAAGTTTCTTACACTACTTATGAGTAATTTCTTGTAGATTTATACCACTCCTTCACAAGTGTGGTCTTTCTTTCATAGATATGAAAATGATACTTAAAAGGGAACGTTCCGGTTCAAGCAAAAGCTCAAGCTCATTTTACAGAGCTTGGAAAATCGTAAGCAATTGCTAGCAAGAACTAGCAAATGGTATGTTTTATGCATACGTTTTTAAGCAAATGCTTGGTCTCTAAGCAATTGTTTGCGGGCAGCAAGCAATAGCTTGTGCTTGCTAGCAAAAGCTTCTGCTTGCAAGCAATTGCTTGTTTTTATGCATACGGATTCGAGTAAAAGGCTAGCACAAGCAATTGCTAGCGTTTATGCATTCGGCCCATTGAAGCGAAAGTGAATAACTTGGGCTACCGTGGCGAAGGTCTGGACATTCCTGCAGTAGACCAGTTGGAACCCCGTTGTCGGATCCATATCGTTCCCCCTCACGCTGTGGAACATGATGTTGTATTCCTTTGGATGCCGGTATCGTGTGCGGTCGAAAGTGTTGTGCTTTCGCACAAAATCACCTGTTTGCCAGATCATGGGACAAGAAGAACAGCTGAATTTGTAAAAATTGGCGATGGGGTGAGAACGTTGCCACAGCAATGAAATCATGTTCGTTTGGGTTTGGAAACACTGGTGAAACTATTGCTTGGATTTCAAAATACCTTCTCAAAACCTTTTAGGCGTCCATGAACGGTACTCTGCGTATTGATGATTAGTCTAGTCATTTAGGCCTATCGTACAATGTTAGTATTGTGGACTGCAGTGCATATTATTTTCATTTCAGCTCCTCAAATGATGTATGGCAAGAGATCACCTTCCTGATGCATTACAGCATCATGCTCAAATGTTGGACCCACAGATAAAAGACCCGGTAGCTTTGGAATACCACGAAGTCGAGAGCCTGGCACGACTCGGATATATTCGAGAATCCCCGGAACGAATAAGATTGTGTTTAGCTTTATCACTGATCTCTATGTAATTACACACACAGCCGAAGAATCTCGACCGGAGTCGACCGTTACCGATGAGCGTAGGCTGCGATTACGAAGCGCTGACGGGCGCTATTTGTGGTTTTCGAATGTAGGCCTACCCCAGCGGGCAGCAAATGAAGATACGTTCAGTCGGACCAGCACCCATCCACTATCGAGTCTTTGGGCTTAGGATGGTATATTGTGATCTGGCTTCAACAAAATCGTGCACAATGATTGATTAATTGACTTTATTTCTTCAAGGATAAAAGCCTGCTTTCAGCTTTTAGCTGGTTTTCAGCAAGGCCGTGAACAATAGTACAAAGCGTGTGTTAACAAACAGATTAACAATTAAGGAAATATAATCAGAAACGTGTAACATGAAAAAGTATAAACAATAAACCAAAGAAATCAAAATGAGAAATGAAGACAAGAATAACATACAGAAATATACAAAGGTTTGAAAAATGGGCAATCATTGTGTCACAGTGCAAATAGATTAAGAGGTTTCAACATGGTGGGCGAGCGTTTAACGAGACACGGGGGTGATTAATGAAATAACTGGCTTGTCTGTGTGCAAATATTTGAATATTTAAAAAAAATCATTTGAACATGAATTAAATACAAATTATTGCAATCATACAGCTCTTTTCTTTATTTCTGTTATAAATAATTTGATATTATTAGTTGTCCTTAGACTTATAGGGAGATCATTAAAGAACTTAGAAACCGAGAATAATGCACCTGTAATTTTCTTATAAAATAATGGTACGTGGTTTTTTGAAAGGTGCTGTACGGTGCTGTGAGGGGGAAAACAAGTGGTACACACCTACAAAGTTCAAGGTATACCTGAAGTATGGAAGCACGCCTCCCTGAAGAAAAGATACCCGCCGTCCGTCAACCAACTGAGAAAACGCTGAGAGAGCAGCTCCAACTCCTCGTCGGCTTGATACATAAGGAGCCAGTTGATGAAGATAACATCATAGCTAGGGTATGAAATTGGATTAAAAAAAAACAACTTAAACCGTCTGACACAAACACACACACACACACACACACACACAAAACAACGACAATCATATGAATGCAGTTCGGTGGAGAGTTAAGACTTTGGAAGATTCTTCAAGAAGGACATTGTTGAAGAGGTTGCTCATATCGAAGCTGTTGGCATGAAAACGATGAATATTTGATATGACCGTAACCTATGAAATACTTCAAGTACTGAATGTTCTCAATTCTTGACAACATACTTACAGAACTAAATACTTTAAGAATCGAAAAATTGTTTGCGATACAATAATTGTTTTTCTTGGATGTTACACCATTTCCACGTTTGTATATCGACATGTGCATGGAAGGTCAAACAACATAAACAACCGTGTTTTGTGTGTGTGTGTGTGTGTGTGTGTGTGTGTGTGTGTGTGGCATGTGTGTAAGCCACTTTGATGACGACGCTTGAGCAGGTTCTCGAAGAGAAATCTCAGGTAGATCTTATGTTGGATATACTGTCAGGACCAAAACTCTCCCGAAGAAGAAAAAAAAAAAAAGAAAGTGGAAATTTCTTTGTTTTGTAATAGTTGCCACCTTGACCACTTCTAAGGCATAATTACAAATTTGTAGATGAAACAAAAACCCAGCTTCAAAATAGTTCTAAAAAGTGAGTAAGGGATAGAAACAACCAATGTAAAAATTTGAATCACTATAATTAATATTAAGTATTATTTGATATACAAAATATGAACAATAGTTATAGTGAAAATGCCTCAAGACTACACCGTCTAGAGTTATGGTTTATTGAGAAAAACAGTGCTATCTCTTTATATTTAAGGATTTATTGCGAATTTTTTACATGGTAGGATGTTTTGTGGTACAACTTACCTCCACATATGCATCAAAATCTCGAACATTTGTTTCAAATCACTGCCCCCAGTGGTAAACAGTACCTTTAAGCAGATATTTGGCGATCAGGGGACCGTTTCATGAAACTTTTTGTCAGTAATTTACACTGACAACTGTTAAAAGCTACTGAAATCCTTGCGTCTGATTGGCTGATAGCAAATTTGTCGGTAAAAACCTCCGACGAACTCGTTGATGAAACGCCCCCCTGGGCTATATTTTGGATTGGTAGAAAAGTGCGCACATGAGGCGCCAAAACACAGAAGTTGCGCATGTCCTGTAGGCTTGTTGGATGTTTCTTTAATGGCTTTCTTACAGATATCAATTTAAAGGTATGCATACGAACTCTCGAATTTATTTGAATAACCCTGCAGTCGGTATAACAAAATTATGATTTTTTGTTTAGGGAATACATATAGAGTTAACCCAGGGTTTGAAATGCTATATACTTCAGGTACATTAAGATCTATATCATGACTGTTAACCCTCATAACTTCGGAAACTCTCGGATTGGATCGTTTCATATATGTTCAATCCAATGTAGAGCTGCTCATCTTTTACAGTATTTCGTATCAAAATATTGTCGTCATCTATGTACCTATCCGAAGGAATGTCCAAGCGCATCACATCTGCGTGCACTATGTCTACATTCGGTTTGGCGCCGTTGACTTCTCTGTTCTTCTCCACAAACGCTTCGATGAAGTCTACGGCGGTCACGTGATCACAAATCTCCGCCAGCAAACCCGTGTGACGCCTGTGACGTAACAAAAGCACACACGACACAAAAAAAAATAAAAAATACTCCATAACCGACACAAAAACAAGAACAACACTTGAAATTACAAAGTAGCTCCATGGTAAAGCCTAGTAAATCATCCACTGATCTGCCAAGAGAAAACTCGAAACCACAGTTACAAGAGAATTCCTGCGCTCTATGAGGTGTCTTTTTTAAGGTTCGAGAGAAGATTTCAGGTTGTGAAGATTCATTAATTTGGAGGTTTTGTCCCCCCCCCCCCCATACCATTGGGGACCGCGAGTGGGGGAGGTGGTGCCAATTTGTACAAATATGCATTATTCTAATCTAGAAACATACCACATAACTGCCAAGTTTGGTGAAAATGTAACCATATTGATTTACGTGCAGGCGTTTTGATTCTATGGCTATTATACTGAAAAGTTGTAATGAAAAAATTTGCTCTTTTCTGCGTTAACATGAGGAAGATTAAAATATAAAATTTGGCCTTGAATTTGGACCCCCCCCCCCACCAACAGCTCCAAGGGCCGCGTGTCCCAAGTTCCGATAACTTTATGAAAAAACTTGAAACTGCAGTTGCCAATAGGTATTAATAGTCCTGGGCCCCGTTTTATCAAAAGATAAAATCGATTTTAAATTTCCTTACCACACAGTCTGCCATAGACTTACAGTTGAAATCAACTTTATAATCGATTTTAACTCTTCATAAAACAGGGCCTAGAGCAGATAAGCCGAAAAATTGTGAAAAATTTGACTAAAGATGAAACTTTCACCAGTGTTAGTACATGTTATCAAATTCATTTTAAGATCGGGAGGTAAGTCTGAATTGACCTCTGATGACCTCCAAAGGTCAATGACCTCAAAATTTGATAGAAATTGATATTTTGCGTCATTGATTAATGTTAAATATGGTAATGATGTACTAAAAACTCATTTTTGTTACAGTGGAATTGTCTTCATGTTCCATAGAACCCTGACAGGTTTCTACCTTTGACCTCTGATGACCTCCAGAGGTCAATGACCTCAAAATTTGATAAAAATTGATATTTTGCGTCATTGATTAATGTTAAATATGGTAATGATGTACTAAAAACTCATTTTTGTTACAGTGGAATTGCTTTCATGTTCCATAGAACCCTGACAGGTTTCTACCTTTGACCTCTGATGACCTCCAGAGGTCAATGACCTCAAAATTTTGATAAAAATTGATATTTTGCGTCATTGATTAATGTTAGATAATATGGTAATGATGTACTAAAAACTCATTTTTGCTACAGCGGAATTGTCTTCATGTTCCATAGATCCTTGACAGGTTTCTACCTTTGACCTCTAATGACCTCCAGAGGTCAATTATTGACCTCAAATTATCAGAATTTTGATATTTGGTGCAATTGGTTGATGATAAACATAACGATGTCCTAAGAATTCATTTGTGTTACAACTATATCGTTTTTCTATTCCTCAGATCAAGGGAAATTATTTACATGTCTCTGCCTTTAACCTCTGAGGACTGTGGCAAGTCAATGACCTGAAAATATCAAAATATCGATATTTGATGTATATTCAATGGTTAACTGTATACCTGGTGTGCAATCATGCATTATGCTATTAGCATTTATACTACATTGTACAAGAAGTGTCTTCTCATTCCACAGAACATTGGTCATTACCCTGTGTATATCCAACTTTGACCTCTAAGGACAATGTGAGGTCAGACTTTTAGAATATCACTAAAAATTTGTGTAGGATTGCAAATATTGATGTTTGGCTTCATTGGTTTAATCCTAAATGTTTAATCATGTACAAATCATGCCTTGACGTTATGATCAAAGTATGTATGCACATTCCACAAAGCATTGGTTCATAGTAACAGGTCTCAGGAATGTGAGCGGTCAATTACTTCAGAAATGAAGCTTACGTGTCTTCAGTGATGGCAGTGACCTCAAATATAATATTTATGTTTGGGTTAGTTATGCAGACTAGCTTGCATGAAATTATGTGCAACATTATCCAATTTGCACTGGACAAAATTTGTACGCTTAAACATGGAAGGTGGGGAGAGGAGTACCATATTTTGGGTTGATGCTTAATACTTGGTGAACAGGCATATGGCAAAGTCCCTTGAAATGGATGAAAGGGTGACAGATGCTAACCAGAAAACAACAGGCCCACCTCATCAGATGTACGTAACGAGTCAAACAACCCGAGTCGTACAGCCCATGAGTTACGCAGTCCACGAGTCATACATCCCGTGACCTAAATACTATACTAGTAGATGAACAAGGTCAATGAGCTCGACATCAAATATAATAGGCCCACAAGCTGTGCGGTCCGCGAGCTCGACACTCGAGGAAAACAGGGCCCACGAGATTAATATATGTATTACATCAGAAAGCTTAATCTATTCAGTGTAGGTCTTGTGGACCTCCCCTCCCCCATGTGTCGGACTCTTATGGGCCTGGTTTGCCGAAGTGTCAAGCTTATGGGCAATGCTACCTAGGTTCGAGCTGGCGGGCCTGTGTTGGTCAGTGTCAAGCTCGTGGGCTGTATGGTTTCGGTGAATGACTCATGGTCCTGGAGCATACAGTGACGTCATGGACCATCTGGAAAGCGACATACTGTGAGGCATAACATGCATTCCACATGAAGCAACCCTGTGTCTTGCAACTTGCTATTGTCATCCAATTAAGTTTGGGTCATTACGTCAGGAAATTTTGGGCATTTTTTCAATGACCTGTTTAGGAACCTCAATTCCAAATAGGAGTGGAACTACTATTTACTCTAATTGTCTTCTTTATGCCCGATACTCCTTAACACTTGGGCCTGGCCAAGAGTTGTGCCCCCATGCCCAAATATTGGTTGTTTCCAATATGCCGCCATCCGGTTTGCATCCAATGTGTGACAGCAGGTAATATCACCTGCATGATCCGGTTAAGACTCTCTGCCAGCAAGTGATGATTCAGTGTAACCTGCTGAAATTGGTCTAGATCTATACCCTCGATCTCTTTCAAGACAGGGCAGCATCTGCGTCTTCAGTGAAGCACGCGATCGGCACACAGATCTCCTCCACGACTAAACTGGATAGACATCCTGAGGTCAGACCAGCGTTCTTATAGGTGCACAGCCACTGTATGCGATCATCAGAGTCTTCCAATGGCAATATCTAAACAGTTTGGGTGAAGGCAAGCTTGACTCTATGATGAGTGTATTGCACATAGAGTACAGGATGCACGAGATGATAAGAAAGCTTCTTTTTGACTCGCGGGATAGGCTACAAGCCTTTCTCAGGCAGAGGTTCTGAATTATCGGGTCGTGCTCAGTCTGCACACAGTGAGCTGTTTGTTTGTTTGTTTGTTTGTTTGTTTGTTTGTTTGTTAATTTCCATCTGCGAAGATGGCTGGATAGCCCATATTCAGCTACGTTAAGCTGGTCTTCCATGGGGTCCAGTTGGATGTGAGGTAGGACCACTTCACCAGGTTAGACACCCTGCTCTTTGCGATGAATGAATGAAGCGGGATCTTTTACGTGCATGAGTTATTACTCTCTCATACACGGGACCTCCATTTTATGTCCTATCCGAGGGACAGAGTGTTTTGCCTCTTGCTAGAGGGGACGGTATGTTTACACACAACATTGCTCAGTCCAGACTCGGGTTCGAACCCGGGCCGCGTGATCGTGAGGCAGACGCGCTACCGACTGCGCCAACTCACCGCCCTGACAGCTGACTCTGTCAGCTGAATACCATATCAAGTATACGTGTGTAATGATTGTGTGTAATGATATGGGAAAAATGAATGGAAAAATCAAAGTACATGTTTATGTATTCTACGCGGAATCTGTTCCTATCTGTTGTCTTGGAAGAAATGCATCAATCTTGCAATGCTGTTGTTTACTATTTTCCCTCTCCATCACGAGTATATAATTATGGAACGTGTTGATCAAAGTTTTTGTGATGTCGGAAAATGCCGGGCTGTATTGCAGGTGGCCTATTGAAGGTGGCCTTCAATTTGTTTTTCACAGTATTATTGGCAAGTTTAACAGACTGTAACTCACCAAGATGCCTCTTGAAATGTTTTGAAAAACTTCTGCTTGATTTTTCATGAGCGGATGATTATCAGTTGTCTTTCTGCTTTTTCATCTTGTGTGAAACAAAGTATTGTTTCTCTTCAAAAGATAGCGTGCCAATTGATCTGCACTTACTGTTGGTGCTCTATCGGCCCTATAAGACATTCAAACCCACCTTCAGCCTAGACATCCGTAGGCGTTGTGGTGTGGAGCGGGATCTGAACATCTCTCATGAAGCGAGACTTCTCTTTTCTTTTCTTTTCTTTTCTTTTCTCCACTAACAATATGAAACAAAGATATCCGTAGGCGTTGTGGTATGAAGACGTGGTAGAGCGAGACTTCTCTTCTCTTATCTTTTCTTTTCCCCACTAACAAACAAGTTTAGCAGGAAACACAGAAGCATTCGCACGTACTGTTTACATTTCCCATCACATGCTTTTAACATCGGAATTTTCATGTACACATTTTGCCTGGAAAAGAATTACCAAGAACTTTTCAACATAATACATGTTCAAAAGAAGCCATTTAGTTCATATATAATTTACTCGACAGAGTGATTTATAGGGGCCTGTGGAGCCGGGAAATGTGCAAACGCCGGGAATTGTGCAAACGTCTCGCCGGGAAATTGTGCAAACGCCGGGAAATGTGCAAACGTCTTGCCAGGAAATGTGCAAACGCCGGGAAATGTGCAAACGTTTCGCCGGGAAATTGGCAAATTTCATCAACGGGAAATGTGCAAACATGACGCCGGGAAATGTGCAAAAGTTCAATTTTGCCGGGAAATGTGCAAAACGTCGCCGGGAAATGTGCAAATCATTTACTTTAGCGATATTGTGTATAAAGATAGTAGATAAACTCCATATCAAAACTGCCCATGAACTTCCACCATTTAGATTTTCTTAATGAAATCCTTGACAGATTTTCAACAAAATTGGCAGGTAGCACGATTATGGCAATGGGATCTCAATTTGTTTATATAGTAGCCACCCCCCCCCCAAAAAAAAGGGGGGGTGGAGGGGGCCTCAAAGTCCCAGAACTACGGTATTATCGAAATTCTTCTTGTATTATATATAACCAAATAAGAATGAGCTAGGTTGGTTCTTTAAAGATATTGATGACAGGAGTTCACGTTTAATGACAGATCCAGGGATGCAGGGCACGGGTCCATAAGTGGGGAGGAGTCTTCAAATTGAAGCCTCATAGTCCCTAATCTAGTGTTATGAAGACATTAATGACTGAAATTGCATGTTTCATTATGACGGATCCAGGGGTGTCCGGATCGCGGGGGGGGGGGGGGGGTGAGGGGAGGAGAGGGATTTTCTACATTGTCAGTATCTTTTTGAAAAGACAGATTTTCACTAAACTTGTCAGATAGCCTCATTATACGGTGATATGATCTTCATGAATTGAAATTAGCCCCAATCCTCCCCCCCCCCCCACCCCCGGCCGAAAAAAAAAGGGGGGGGGGGTTGAAGCCTCAGAGTCCCTAAACTCTGGATTTTTTAAAATCTTTTTCTGTCGAACAAAAAAAAAAGATAGAGCTAAGTTAGTGCCTTGAAGACATTAATGACTGAAATTTCATGTTTGATTATGGCGGATCCAGGGGTGCCCTGATCGGGGGTGGGGGGGGGATTTTCCACATTTACTGCATCTTCTTGATGATTCTCAAGAAGGATTTTCACCAAACTTAGCAGATACCATCTTTACGGTGATATGGTCTTATATGGTAAAATGAGCCCCACCCCCTTCCACCGCCAAGGGGGGGGGGGGGGGGAGTTGAAGTTTCAGGTCCCTAAACTCTGGAATTTGTAATCTTCTTCTGTTGAACCGAAGAATATGGAACTACGTTATATGAAGACACTATAGTTACTAAAATTTCAGGTTTGATTATGACGGGTCCAGGAGTGCCCTGATAAGGGGGTGTGAGGGGGAGGAGGGGGATTTTCCACATTTTCTGCGTAGTCTTGTAAAATCTATGACGGATTTTCACCAATCTTGGCAGATAGTATATTTATTGTGATTCGATCTTAATTTTTTAATTGAATCCCCCCCCCCCCCCGCCGATGAGGAGGGGGGGGGGGGGTGAACCCTCACAGAGTCCCTATTCTCTTGATTTTTTTTTTTTTTTTTTTACTTCTGTCGAATCGAAAAAGTAAGTGCTCTGATTGGGGGTAGGTGAGGGTGAGGGGGAGGGGATGCTGTTCGTTATTCCGAAGGTTCGTTATTCCTAAGGGTCGTTAATCCGAAACACGCAAAGTCCCCATACCTAGAGGTTCGTTAATCCGAAAATGAAAAAGGGTTTGTTAATCCGAAAATTTGTGGCGTTATTCCGAAGGTTCGTTATTCCGAAGACTGGTTAATCCGTAAATGAAATTCGGAACAATGAACCTTCGGAATAACGAATCTTAGGAATAAAGAGCCTTCGGAATAACGAACCTTCGGAATAACGAGCTGTAACCAGGGGGAGGAGGGGGATTTTCAAAATTTTCTCCATCTGCTTGAAAAACCTATGACGAATTTTCACCAAACTTGGCAGATAGCATCTTTATGGTGATAGTACTGTAAATACAGTTAATGCATGATGTAGGTTCAAGTTTACTATGACAGATGAAGGGATGCCCAAAAAGGGGAGTGGGTAGGAAGGAGGCTTAATTTTCAAATTTTTTTTGGCCTTTTTCCTGAAAACTCAAGACGCATCCCTCGGATAATAAAATCATATATCAGCTTAAAAAAAAACAACAAAACAAAACAAAACAAAACAAAACAAAACAAAACAAAACAAAACAGAACTTCTATACAAAAATGATGGAGCTAATAGAGTGCTAGTGCCTGTTATGGTAAGTTAATTCATGAATTAATGTTAAGTGCGGCGGAGGCGGATTTGTCACATATTCAGCTTCTTCTTGAAATCCTTATATAATAGATATTTGCCAAGCTTGAAACGTAGCGTAGCGTATTTATCTGGTGATATGACCTCAATTTGTGTAAATGAGAACTGCCTCAACCCCTAAGGTGGGAGGAGATGGAGCCCCCTACCCCATCTCCGCCCCTTGAACTTGAAAGGGACCAAGACGAGGGGGTGGGGTCGTTCGGGTGGAATTCAGAATTTTATTGAAAACCCTATACATATGAAACAAAACCGTAATACATACTTTTTACAGATTTTTTTTTTTTTATACAACCAAGAGTAATAGAACACAATTTTATCACATTTTTAGAAGGTAGATCTATACTTTGATGAAATTTCACGTCTGCTTACTATATGACGTGGGGGCTACCCTGGTCTTATCCCTAGCTTTGGGGAAGGGGAACAACTTGGACTTGTTGCCCCTTCGAACAAAGTGGGATTCTATTACCCTAGAGATGCTACCTCCCACGTTCGGTGAAAATCCGTCAAAGATTTCTCAAGAGGATGCAGAATACGTGAAAATCCCCCTCCTGGGTCCGCCATAATCAAACATGAAATTTTAGTCATTAATGTCTTCATAGCACTAATTTAGCTCTTTCTTTTTCGGTTCGACAGATGAAGAAAAAAAAATCAAGCGTTTAGGGACTCTGAGGCTTCAACTCTCCCCCCCCCCCCCCCTTTAGGACTGGTGTGGGGGGGGGGGGCTCATTTTGACAAATTACGATCATATCACCACTAAGATGTTATCTGCCAAATCTGGTGAAACTTCGTTGTAGGATTTGCAAGAAAATGCTGAAAATGTAATTAAAAAACAAAAAACAAGACAGATGGTCGCTAAGACAGGTGGTAAAGATGGTAATGGTTCGTGCGCAGCTTTGATTGAGAGTTTCTCTTCCATCTCTACATAATGTAGGTGAAATGAATGGTTTGCACATTTCCCGGCGACGTTTTGCACATTTCCCGGCAAAATTGAACATTTGCACATTTCCCGGCGTCACGTTAGCACATTTCCCGTTGATGAAATTTAGAGATTTGCACATTTCCCGGCAAGACGTTTGCACATTTCCTGGCGTTTGCACATTTCCCGGCGAGACGTTTGCACATTTCCCGGCGAGACGTTTGCACATTTCCAGGCGTTTGCACATTTCCCGGCGTTTGCACATTTCCCGGCTCCACATGGCCTACTTATCACTGTCCACGTACTTGAACAGTTTTCGCTAAAGATACAAGTATGTTTACAAGACTGAAAACAGTAGAATGATTTGCCCCTTAACATATCAGACTACTACATCTCTTGAAATGTCTTCAAACGTAAATGAAAGTCATTCCTCTTAAATGATTACTCTCGGTCGACGAATGAGATCCTCGTCTGATGTCATTGTCGATCTCGTCAGTGTGACTGGGCCGTCCGTTGAGCGGTCTGCCGTCACGCTCTCAGTAGGCCTATTCTCTTCTTTACCATCACTCTCCACTTTGTATCAGTCTGACAGGGCGCTTCAACATCTACATCTCCGATGACACCAGTTGACTATTTGGAGTTTGTAATTGCACTCCAAATTGGCGTAAACTAAAGTTTTGTGTTATCGTGACTCATAGTTTTTCCTACTGTCCTGCTGCTCACCGGTTCAGTCATGACAGTCAGATCCTCATCACATTCACAGCGTAGGTCGATGGTGCATTCAGCGTCGATAAAGATTAGTTGGTTGACTTGGAGGGGGGGGGGGGGCATGATGTACCAAGAAAGTGGAACTCCTGACTTTATCTCTGTGGTCTCCAACTATTCTCAAAGTTCCTCAAAATTCTCTCAAAATCCTCAAAACTCTGCAGCCTTTGCTTCACTACATAGCGTGAAGCCGCTCCCACTGTGCTTGCCACTCTAACTGATTTCTCGGCTGAGACATGTTTTTTTTATAACTAATTTACTAACAAACTTCCTTTCCCTAAAGCATTTCATTGGCTCAATCTTATATTGGGGTGTGGCGTTCACTAGAAACTAATTCCTTACTGGTCAAATGTTCAATTTGCTCCTCCTATTCGTTTCTGTGAAAACTCAATTTTCTATGATTCATCTCATTTTCTGATTAACTCGCCCACTGTCTTTTAGTTTCTTCATTCACTTGTTCTCTGTAACCACTGGTAAAGACTTTATTGTTTCTTGGATATCAAAATGATAAACCAAATGAATATTAGTGTCCTTATGGCAACCAGCGTCATCGTTGTTCTGGGTCATTATCCCTGAAGTTGTCTTTGGAGTTCCTGTTTGACCCACTCCACTAAACAATAAATGCTAAAATAGAGGGATAAATTCTGACAGGAGGGCCACCTTCCAGCTCAGAGGGTCATTTATGTTTGGGGATCAGAGGGCAAAAACACGTCATCACGTCATTCTCCGTAATTTGGCGCGGGGCTTTGGGGATGGAGAGTGCTGACCACTAGCGGGGAAAGTAGCCAACATCAAACTTATAAATTCCTATGATCATAGACTTTTCTTGGAAGAGGTGGTTTTGACCCCCCCCCCAAAAAAAAAAAAGAAAAGAAAAAGAAAGGAAATAGCTGGAAGGAAGATAAACGGTTTCATAAACTGCAAGAAGGGGAAAAGACTGAGCATAATTGACCTCACAGGGTGTCTAGGAAAACGACTGCAGTGTTCTGTTTTCTTTTACTCTCTATCCTATTCTATTCTATTCTATTCTATTCTATTCTATTCTATTCTTTATCATAAACATGTGCTAGTAGCCATCTGGGCTACAATTGTGTTTGTTTTGTACATCCTCTAAAGGTCACCTGAGGTCAAAGGCCTATCTGTGCTCTTTGGAATAATGAAGACAATTTCTTGTAAAACAGGTATGCTTGTTTTGTACATCTTAACCATGTTTATCATTAACTAATGACACTACAGATCAATATTATGATATTTTGAGGTCATTGACCTCTAAAAGGTCACCAGAGGTCAGAGTTAGAAACCTGTCTTTGCTCTTTGGAATATGAAGACAGTTTCATTGCAAAACAGATATGCTTGTTTTGCACATCTTAACCATGTTTATCATTAACTAATAACAATCACAGATCAATATCATGGTATTTTGAGGTCATTGACCTCTAAAGGTCATCAGAGGTCAAAGGTAGAAACCTGTCAATGCCCTGTGGAATCAGAAGATTTGTAGTACAAATGCATATTTAATGCAGCGTAACCACGATCTAAGCCTATCATTCACAAATGCCTCCAAACATCAATATTCTGATATTCAAAGCTCATTGACCTCTGGAGGTCATCAGAGGTCAAATCAGACTTACCTCCCGATCTTAAAATGAATCTTATTATATGTACTAACACTGGTGAAAGTTTCATACTTTAGTCAAATTTTGCACAATTCTCATGATTTTGAGGGCTTAACCGCTCTACTATAACTTGTTAGTCCTATTACTTCTTGATCTAGAGAAGATCTCTGAAGATTCTTTGATTGGGGCGGGGACCTCGGGGCTCAACAAACTGAAGCAAATTTAGATCCCATTTTCCTAGATATGCTAGCTGCCTGCCACGTTTAGGGAAAATTTGTCTTGGGGTTTTCAGGCCAAAAAAAAAAAAAAACCAACAACAACAAAAAACTGAAAACGTAAACAACGACGCACAATCGACGGACGCATTAACTGATGACGATGAATGATCGCAGTAGCAGGCTCGCTTGAACCTTTGGCTCAGGACATGCAGGACAAGGAGAGCTCTAAATGCTCCCTTAGGCCTGTGCTATAATGAGGTGCATAGTGACTCATCATACTTGCCCTATACCGGATCCAAGCTCCAGGCATCGCTTGCCCTTGATGTCGGGTAAGTTTGCCATAATCTCCTCAATATCCAGGGAGCTCAGTTTGGACGCCTCTGAGTTCAGCATCATCCCCTCCGGGCTGGCGTAGGAGGAGAAACTGTTCCAGAAGACCTTCATATCTTGTCTCATATCGCCTTCTGCAGAGATTGATAGACACATGCCATTTACGCCAGTTTGTTTTAAATATGTCAAATAAGTAATTCATGCAAGCTTAGATAAGCGAGGATGCTTTTACTCTTGACTAACATATCGTTTTTTGTTTGTTTGTTTGTTTGTTTTTTGGGGGGAGGCCTAACTTGACCAAAATTCCAAAGTTCATTAAGCTAGTCGGTTGCTCTTTTTAGAGTCTCGATCATCGATGGAGAGGGTATTCGGACCCCAAGGTCCAGTCGGGTGGCACGTACACCCGACTCCTTGTGAGATTGCAGTGGCATTATGAGAAGCGGTCACGCTGGCAAATAAATAAATAAATAAAAAAATACACTAAAAAAAAGATCGCGAAGTTAAAGATCGTGAAGTCTTTGAGATCTTTGGTTGTCCGTCATGTCCGTCCCCACTGGAAGACAAACTTCTCGAAAGTCTGACAGTTAATAATTGCAGTGTAACAATACACACAGGTGCATCTACTAGTTTCTCTTTGCTCTTGTTGCGTTCCCCGTTGTGGAATGAGCAAAAGTCTTACAGTTTTTCTTTACAAGATTGTAGGCATAAACGCAGCATATAGATTATTGTGTCAAAATAGTGATTTTCTTTGAATGATCACTGTAAACTTCGCAATCTTTTGCCAGTGTGACCGAGGCTAAAGAGGTCATATCGGTTGTCACTAGCACAAACAAACGCAGAGATCTTGATTGTACTGTGGCGCCACAATACCCATGTCTTCCATTGCAACCTGCACCTTTTGCTAATCACTACAGATGCCAAAGAGCAGAATCACGTTAGGTTTCGCCTTTTGCAAAGGCAGCTCGCTCTAATTTCAGCACACGCACGCACAGCGGGCGACCGGATATTGATGTGATGGATACAACATACTTGTATCTGTGTTGTTTTCATTCCAAAATACGGCTATTGGGTGAAGGTAAATTATTACAAGTCGATAACGTACATTTCATTCATTCATTTCATTTCTTTATTATTGACCAAATTATGTATAAAAAAAAAACATGGCATGGAAAATTGGTTTTGTCACACATTCATCAAACACATCTTGACTGCAGATAAACAACAAATTACATTACATCGAAACGTTGTATGTGCATAAACATCTCCCATTCGCATCAGTTGGTCATCACACGTTCATGTGTATCAGAAGACTTAAATCATTCTTACTGAAAAGCTCCGTCAGCTTTTTATATAAGTCTTTTATTTTGCCGCACATTGATTATCATAAATTCATGTGGAAGGGTATACAGTTTTACTAAGATTGCCAGGAGCTCAGACTAGATAGGCCTGCGCTACCCCAACACTCTTTTAAACAAACATGATGGATAGCAAAGTGTTGATAAAGAAATATTAGTTACCAGTATTCTATGACTGTTTTTATGATATTGAATGATATATACCCCATATCATTTACATGACCTTGCCAGTTAACACAGTATGTACTAATTACCCCGCCATGTTACTTGTTCATCCCAAACCCTAAAACTGAATTTAAAACAAACAAGCAAAAACCGATCATTTTCTTTCATAGCTCCAACCGCTTACAATTCAATATACCGAATTGTGTTTGAACTGCAAAATTACTGCAAAGTACCCCCAAAAAAATCGATATGTAAACCTATTTACTGTAAAATTTTATCAGCACATTTCGCTGAATTTTACTATATACTGTATAATTCAGTTACATAATAGACTGACCATCATGTTTTGCCTTAGTGATTAGGCCCTTATTTCAAGAGTGTACAACATTATTCGTTGTTTTAATACCAAACAGCTGACAATACAAATTCTTGTAACATAAATTTGCATTTTTTTTTTGCTCAAGCTCTGTTTCATCATGATTTTGTTATTTCTGATACCTATATCGGTTTCTTGTTACCATTTGCGATATTTTCGTGTTCGGTCAATACATGAACTTTTTATTTTATTTTGTTGCGTTGTGATTGTTTCGCTTTTCCTTTTATCCATTGCAAGAGCAAGGCTCTTTTTAAAGCAGGCCCTTTGATTGGACTCTGAAAAGAGTACTCTGTTTTGAATGAGACGAAATAAATTAAAACAATAGCAGGAATATCGAAAGCGTTTGTGTTCTTGCGTTAACCTCTACTTCAGGCTGTAACTTCTAGTACATGTAACATTCCGACCTCTCCTATCCGGCCTCCCTTTATCCGGATCTCGCGATCCGGATGCGATCTCGGCGTGATTTTTTTTTTCAATCTAATAATTATGGGGAAAAGAGGGATTTTAAACTCAAACAAAATTCCTGCACAAACTCACATAAATTACGTATTATTCCCAACATAATCAACAAACATTCACATTTAGTTTTCATTTGAATAACATGCATTTAGACATTCACCACCCCTAAATCACTTCAGGAACATGGACGGAAAACTTTATCATTCATTGAGCGAATTGTCAGAGAATTCTTAAAACAGACCAGCTGACGAGGACATGACATGTTCACGCAAAATTGATACTTGTAGGCCCTGAGATACATGTAGCTACCATTGGGTAGACAGCTGCGTGTATTGAGTCTCCCATATCCGGCCAAATCCTTTAGCCAGATCAGCGCCGGTCCCGACATGTCCGGATAGGAAAGGTCTGACTGTATTTCGTTTCTGTTCACACGTTTTCAGATTGAGAGTTCATGAACTTGATATTGCGGTATATCTCGCAGTTCAGCCTCGTGTTGACACGCTAATCGACGAACTCGAACATGTCGGAAGTTAGCGTGACCTGTCCGAAAACTCAATTCCCCCAGAGCTCCCGGGTCAACCTCCAGTGCGTATCGTCCTGTGGTATCGTCGCACATTATCGGGCTTATTGCCAGCGCTGCGTGTAATGTCAGGTATTTCTTCCGGTCCTGCAAAATGGTTTAATCATTCAATTCAATTCAATTCAAAGTTTATTTCATTTTTCGACAAAACATATAAGTTACACTTCTTTTGACAACAGAGAATAAGGTAAACAGAACATTATGTATTGAAGAGAATGTATAACAATTGAGGAGGACCTTATAGTAATTATACATTGTAGTTTTAAAACTAGAAATGTCGCTATGGCGACTGATGCCTCCGCCATAATGCATGATTCTCCCAATAGGCGTATAGTACAATGTCTTCACAATGTGTGATCCATGGCAGTTTCACATAACTGGCAAAATATTGAAATGACAGGTTTGTCAGAAATGTCTTGAACTGGGTTTGCTATAATTTTCTAAGAGTGCAGGTACACATATTTGGGGAATTTGGGGAAAGTTTATGCAATGAGTAATTTCCAAGGTACGAAGAAAGAGTGTGATGACGGTACAAAATAGATTTTTTTTTTTTTTTTTTGGGGGGGGGGGGGCATTGAAACCTGGCCTTTGACCCTTAACCTTTGACCTTCTGGCTGGAAATTTCCTGGAGAATCTCCATTAGGTAATGCATGTATTAAGCTTTGAAACTAATAATGCAAGCATTGCATATACTAGTATATGAGGGAAATAGTAAAATTTTGAGGAGTTGACCTTGACCTTTGACCCCTGAATATTGATAATAATAATTATAATAATAAGTACAGCATTTGTAATGCGCCTTCGATCTAGTATCCTATTCTGAGGCGCAGAGGGACGTAATTATAAAAAGAATAGCATACATCGTAGCGTGTACATAAGAAGGTTGAAAAAGAAGAAAGAGATAGATAGAGATATACCCCAATGAACAATTCGTTGAAAATTCAATCAAAACAAGATGCGAACATATGTGATTTCAGAAGGTTTTTAAATGTTTCAATGGTCTCTGCTGATCGGATCCTCAGTGGAAGAGCGTTCCAGAGAGATGGGGCTGCAGAAACAAAGGCTTTTTCTCCGAGAGTCGAGATTGTTCTTTTAACTGTTAATTGTTTACTAGTACATGAACGGAGATTTCTGCCAGGGACGTATTCTGAAACAAGGTTTTGCAAATATTTTGGAGCTGAAGAATGTACTGCTTTCCATGTATGAAGAAGAATTTTAAACTCTATCCTCTTGGATACTGGTAGCCAGTGAAGATTTTTTAGAACTGGGGTAATGCTGGAGAAGCGAGATGTTCCACTGAGGACCCGAGCAGCCGAGTTCTGAGCACGCTGTAGTTTGGCCAGTTGGTAAGATGAAGCCTTGAACAATAATGCATTTCCATAATCAATACGAGACAAAACATACGAATGAATAACAGAGGCTGCAACTTTGTTTGATAAGGATTTTCTGATACTGTGAATATTGCGTAGTTGCAAATATACAGATCGACATGTGTTTGTAATGTGTGTGGCCATTGACATTTCAGGGTCAAAATAAACTCCCAGATTCCTACAGTTTGATACAGATTGTACATTGACACGTCAAATTCGTAATGATTGACTACGGACCTTTGCAGTCAGATGTTTTGATGCAATTATCATAAATTCACTTTTGTCATCATTCAGTTTGAGTTTGTTCCGTATCATCCAAGCCCTCATATCATCAATACATGCTTCAAGTCTATGTCTGGTAGAGGCCTCACTTAAAGGATCAGATGGATCGAATGAGGTGTACAGCTGGGTGTCATCAGCGTAAAGATGTATATGGATGCCGTGGGTCCTTGCGATCTCTGCGAGAGGACTTGCATAAATGCTGAAGAATGACGGGCCCAAAACAGATCCTTGGGGGACACCATACAGAAGTTCAGCGGAGGATGACATACACTCATTGATCCTGACTGCCTGCGAACGGTTACACAAATAGGAAGATATCCATGCAAGAGCAGATCCTTTCACACCTATTGAACGAAACCTTGTGATAAGAATATCCTTGTCAATGGTGTCGAAAGCTGCTGACAGATCAAGGAGCACCAAGCAAACAGCTTGCTTCTTGTCAAGTGCTTGATGTATATCATTATGGACTTTAATCAGGGCAGACTCGGTGCTATGATGCCTCTTATTAGCAGATTGAAGTGGTTCACTTAAATCATTTTGTTCCAAATATTCTTGAAGACGATGGGCTACGACTCTTTCCAAAACTTTTGAAATAAACTTGAGATTGCACACTGGTCTGTAGCTATTGAGGGTGTCGGGGTCTAAACTGGGCTTCTTTAGTAGAGGTCGAACGACAGCTTGTTTGAATGAGCTGGGGAAGATGCCTGTTTCAAGCGATCTATTCACCATTAGTGTAATGCTTGGGAGAAGAAGATGTAAGTGTCTTTTCAAAATCCATGTAGGAACTGGATCTTGTGCGCTAGAAGAAGACGGGGAACCAGCTATAATCTTTCTCACTTCTTCCTCCGATGCCAAGTCAAAGCTGTTGAGCGTGTGGTTTTTCTCAGCAGAATGAGCCGTAGTAAGATTTCCACCAGTCAGCACTTCAGCATCAAGTGTTGCTCGAATGCCTTGTATCTTTGTTGAAAAATACCTGATAAACTTTTCTGCCAGCTCTTGGTCACTACGATGTGTTGGAAGGGTAGATTTATTGCGATAATGAAGCATCTTGTTTATTACTTTATAGACATCTCTCTGACTGACACAGTCAGAGATCTGCTTCTCGTAGAATGATACTTTTGCCTTCTTTATCATGTCAAGACAATCAGACGTTGATCTCTGAAACACTGTCTATCTACTTCAAGTCTTGTCTTTCTCCATTTCCTTTCTAGTCTCCTCCTGAGCTTCTTTGCTTCTGTGATCTCTTCTGAATACCATGGGTTTGGTGGACGTGTGGCAACAACACATCGTTTAATGCGTGCGTGTATATCCAGAATAGTTGATAATGTTCTATCATACTGATCAGCCAGCTTGTCGATGTCAGTCTCGGGTTTACGAATAAGGTCAGATGACTCCAAATCTTCAGCAAGGGCCTCGTGGTTTATTGTCTTCAATTTGCGATATACTATCTCCTTACGCCCAACTGCAGGTTTGGACATACGAAGATCACAGTGCACGGCTGCATGATCACTGACAAAAGAGGAGACCTCTACTGACCTGATAGCATCCTCATCTCTTCTGGATAAGACATAGTCTAAAATATGTCCGCTGATATGTGTGGACTCACAAACATGTTGAAGAAGATCATGAGATTTAATGATGTCTGCAAATTTCTTGGTATCTGCATTGGATTGATTGTCCCAGTGAATATTGAAGTCGCCGACAATCACAAGCTTGGAAGGGGATGCAGATAACACAGACAAGTAATCAGCAAAGTCCTGAAGAAACATTGATGATGTTGTTTTATTTTTTCGACTGTATGGTGGCTTATAAATCACAATCAGCTTAATGGAGACTGAAGAATTGTGGTGAGGTGTAAAGTCGCAACACATACTCTCAAAGCTGGGGAAAGCGTGAGTCGACAAAGTCACCAAGTCTACTGACTCTCGATGGATAACAGCTACTCCTCCTCCAGTACGATGCAGACGGGGAGCATGTCGGAATTTGAAACCCGGAAGTGTAAGATCAGCTATGATTTTCCTATGTTTTTCTTCATTGGACAACCAAGTTTCTGTCAAACACATAATATCAAAATCATGTTCAGTGAAGTAGTCCGCCAGAAGATCAGCCTTGTTACTGACAGACTGTGCGTTAATGAGGCACAGTGTGTAGTTTCTCTTCCGGTCATCTTTACCGATGGGTCTTTTACACGTTGTTGAGAAGCAAGGACGGCTTGGTGGAGTATTCACTTTCTTCTTCCTTTTGACACCGCCTCTGGTGCCTCTAATTGTGGGCTTCTTGGCACTGATACCAAGTGACTTTACAGTAGCCCAAACATCCGAGGAGACATAGCCATTATGGTTGAGATCAAGAAGAGCTGCTCTGCTGTACTGTCTCCTGTGCAATGTGTCTGACTCATTGTTGCCGTTTTCACACTCCTTTCTGTCTATTCGATCTGGGCCAGGGTTTGCCTCAATATCTCCGGCAACCAGTAATGATACATTGAAGGTTGCAGTAGCATTGCTGTAGTAGCAGATTCTCTTTCCATTGTACTTTATAAACGGCTTTGATCTATTGTTCACAGAATTGCCATGTGAAGAGGTTAAGGTTGTTTTGTAGGGATCCGCCTCAGTGGACAGGCTACACAACAGGAGTAGTGCCAGCAACCAGCTTAGGAATCCCATTGTCAAATGCAGTGAATGACCAGACGATAATCACAGCACCACAGAAGACAATCAATGCACTACTTTCACTGGCGAAGGTCCAGCTTCATAGGACAATGTACCGACGATGAATAGAGTTTGTGTGCATGATTGACCAACAGCTAGTATGGCTGCTTCAGGTTGACAGTCCAAGCCAGCAAGTGAGAAACAAGTTGAAGGGCAATTCCACTCTTCTACAGCGAGACAAACTCCATATTTTGTCTAGCAGATTCCAGGATACATATCCAAAATACTGGTTATGTTTTGCACACTCCCAAAACTATAGGTATACCTCAAAGAGAGAAAGTAGAGAGAGAGCTCCCAAAGCTGTTCCTCCCTCAGAGAGCGCTATGGTATATATATACTATTGACCCATGACCCCTAAATTCCCTAGATAATCCCTGCCAGACAGTACATGCATATGTACCAAGTTCCACGAAGATACATTGAAGCATTTGAGAGAAAAGTAATATTGCAACATTTTCACCTAACCTTTGACCTTTTGACCTTTGACCTTATGACATGAAACTCTCTCTGGAGAATCTTTACGCAGTAGTACATGTCCACACCAAGTTTCAAGAAAATACCTTCGGGCATTGCATAGATATGGGGGAAATTGCAACATTTGTAGCATTTGACCTTGACCTTTTGACCTTTGACCTCTTGCCAATGTCACTAAAATCTACTCAACTAATTGTCCCATCATACATCATCCTTGGACCAAGTTTGGTGAAAGCTGCTTCATCCAGTTTTGAGTTATCACGTAAACAGATAAATTTTAGGATTTGACCTTGATCTTTGACCTTTGACCTCTGTCCGATTTCACTGAAAAACTAATCAAGTAATTTTCCCATCATACATCATCCTCCAACAAAGTTTGGTGAAATTTGCTCCATCCAGTCTTGAGTTATCGCGTAAGCGGATACAATTTCACGATTTGACCTTGACCTTTGACTTTTGACCTTCACCCGATTTCACCCAAAATCTAATCAAATAATTGCCCCATCATACTTCATACTTGGACCAAGTTTGGTAAAATTCCAGTAAATATTACTCAAGTTATCGCGTAAACGAAAGCAGACGGACGTACGTACGTACGGACGGACGGACAACCCGAAAACATAATGCCTCCGGCACCACTTCGTGGCGGAGGCATAAAAAAAAACAAACAAAAAAAAAAAAAACAGAAGTGACCAAATTAAAGTACATGTATAACTTTGCTTAAAGTGCGAAAAATGGAGAGACCCACTAAAAAGACAGAGCTTGTAGAATGTGGGCCCCTCTGGAATAATAACATCAATGGAAAGATTAATTGAATCATCATAAATACAAGAGGAGAAAAAAAAAAAGAGAGGAAGAAGTCTGGAAGCCCACTGAGAATTAGATTCAGAGATAAATACACTTACTATCATAGACGTGAACAACATGGAACAAGACTAGACAACAAAACAACTGCTGGAGAAAAGGCTGTACGGGACAAAACGGGATGGACAAGACTAACAGACGCGAACAAACATGAAACAGGACTAGACAACAGAACAACTACTGAAGAAAAGGCTGTACGGGACAAAACGGAATGGAAACGATTAACAAATAGAAGACAAAATAGCAAACGAAAATGCACAACAGAGACAGCGATCTTCGACAGAAGCGTGTCAAGAGAAACAGATGATAGTTGTAGAGGGAAAAAAGTGATATTGTAGCGTCTGAAAGGAGAAAAGCAAAGGAAATGAAGGGACGTGAGAACAGGAATAAGACAGACGTTCATGTCTTTAACTCTTTTGGCGAAAGCGTAGATGGCAGCAGACATCTAAAAGATTACAATTTATTCTTCAAAGAGGAAAAAGTGAGTAAGTCTGTATATGTAAGAAAGAAGGCCAAATGGCTAGTTGTGTCCTGCGTAGTCATACGACTGCAATAGAAAGGACTTTAGTCTCCTCTTGAAAGAATGTATAGATGGGGCGTTTTTTATATCATGATTCAGAGAGTTCCAATAATTTGGGCCGATATAAATAAGTGTATTTTTAGCAAGGATTGTGCGTAAGAGGGGTAAATGAAATTCATTGGAACGCCTAGTGGGATATTCATGAAATGATTTGTTTTTTAGGAACATGGAATCAAAAATAGATGGAAGCAAATTGTTACAATACTTGTACATAAATTGGCCTAAATTATACACAAATAAATCTTTAATTCTTAAGAGCTTATTAGAGGCAAACAACGTGTTTGTATGAGAACGTACATGGGAATGGCAGATAATGCGGAGGGCTTTCTTTTGCAAGAGGGACACTCTTTCAAGTAAATTCTGATGCGTGTTGCCCCAAACTAAAACTCCATAATTCAAATGAGGCAATATTAACGACGAATATAACATAAGTAATGTTTTTTGTGGAATATGAAATTTCAATCTATTGATAACACCTGTATTACGCGATACTATATCACAAGTATTATCAACATGTGATTTCCAGGAAAGTTTATCATCTACAGTGACCCCCAAGAATTTAATATTTGATACTCTTTGTAGATGAGTATCATCTAAAACTATATTTGTGTTTAAACTATCAACAGTATTGCTGAAAATCATATATTTCGTTTTTTGAGCATTAAGTGATAACTTATTAGCTCTCACCCAATTTGTCACTTTATTCAATTCAATGTTAATTTTGTGAACAAGAAAATCAATATCATTATGGGCAAAAAATACGTTTGTATCATCTGCAAAATGAATAAAAGAGAGATCATCAGATACACGAAAAAAATCATTGATATAAATAATGAACAATAACGGCCCTAAGAGACTTCCCTGTGGGACACCACATTTAACTTCTCTGACAACGGAATCATTGTTTTTAATTGTAACAAATTGTTTTCTATCGAACAAATAACTCTTGAACCACTCCAAGGCCTTCCCACGTACTCCATAATGCGATAATTTATAAAGTAAAATGTCTTGATTGATGGTGTCGAAGGCCTTGGAGAAGTCCAAGAAAATACTAACTAAATGAGAATGATTATCAATGGCATGAACTACTCTATCAACGAAATATAAAAGAGCATGCGAAGTATTGTTTCTCACGAAAACCAAACTGAGAGTTCGCAAAAACTTCATGTACCTTCAAAAAATAGTGTTATTGTTCATTCTCTTATAGATAAGTTTTTCTAAGACCTTAGACCGTGAATGAGGACAATAATGAAATTGGGCGATAATTACTGATTACAAGTTTATCACATTTCTTAAATATTGGTATTACTTTAGCCAATTTCATTTTATCCGGAAACACACCGTTGAGGATTGACAAATTAAACATATGAACAAGTGGATCAGCAATCGAGGAAATAACACCCTTAAGTATAGTATTATCTATCTCATCATAACCAGAACTTCGTTTGTTCTCAAAACAAGAAACTATATCAATAATTTCAAATCTATTGGTTGGTGTAAAAAATATGGAATCAGAGTTGCGCTGGCCTAAGAATTCAGTAAAATGAGTTTCTGTTGCAGGAATAGTTTGAGCATAATGTTCACCTATTTTTGAAAAATGGGAATTAAAGATATTTGCAATATGAAGAGAATCATTAATCAATTCATCATTCACTTTAATTTTGTCAATGTCAGAGTGTTTACTCGGAACATTCATGGCCTGTTTCAGAATTTTCCAAGTATTTTTCATATCAAACCTATATCTCGAAAATTGCTTGAAGTAATATCTTTTCTTTTCAGAACGTAAAATCATTGTCAAAGTATTTTTGTATTATGTATATCTATTTTTCGATCGCTCAGTTTTTTCCAACTTATACTTATAATACAAACGATTTTTCCTATTTATTGAACGAAGGATTGATTTTTAGATCCAAGGTAACCTGGGTGTTTTTTATAGTCTGTTCTATTTTTTTTTTTTGTTTTGGAATTACATCATTTAAATGGTGATTAAATGTTTCCATGAAATTATGAAAAGATATATTGATATCATCGCTGCCAAACACTCCTGACCAGTCAGCATTCTCGAGAGCCACATCAAAACTAGCCAATTTTTCGGGTGAAATTCTACGACTAAACAAAGGAGATGACAGAGGTTTATTATTAGATGATGTTTTAAGAGTAAAATAAGTGATTATTGGAAAATGATCAGTCGTATCTGAAAAAATTATGAAAGAATCGGAGAGGGGTAAAATATTACCAAAAAAAGTTGTCAATAAGGGTGGCAGAACGATCTGTAATACGTGTGGGTTTGGAGATAAGCGGGAGAAAGGATGAGGATAGAAGTGTGTGAAGAAAATCACTAGAGATATTATCATGCTCAGACTTCAGCAAATCAATATTGAAATCGCCGAGCAAAAAGCAATCCTTATTTCGGAAAACATGTGAATTTGCCAAATCTGAGTAATACATTAAAAAATCATTGGCGTTTGAGTTAGGAGGTCTGTATATAATGCCTACCATGAGATTTCTACATCCTGGGATGAGAATTTCTATGAACAAAGATTCAACAGCATTGTCCATTCTAGAAATACCTTCATGGACAGTAGTTTCAAAGCAGCATGATATGCACAATGCAACACCCCCACCATTCTTATCAGGCCTATTATTAACAGATAAATCGTAACCATCGATTGCAAAAGAATTTCCTGCATTGGAAGTTAACCATGTCTCACTTAATCCGATAACCGATAGCGACGGACTTTCATCAGATTCTAATAAAAACTTTAACAGAAACGGCGCAGTGTTTTCAAAGTGTGGGGGCCCACTTTCGGGTTTCATGAGCTCACAAAGTGATAACACCTTATGTATTCCTTTGTATGGTGCACAAAAAGTGTGGGGGCCCGAGCCCCCACGGCCCCCACGGCTGCGCCGGCCCTGTTTAAATCATCAAAATGTTTATTCAAACTCCTTATATTTAAGTGTAATAAAGAAAACGTATCCTCAGAGAAGTTGTGAATCATATCTCTGTATTGATTCACTGTCATATAATTGCACGACATATTTTGAGTGAGATCATTACTAAAATCATGAGGCAATTCACTAGCTGCTGTATTCAGGCTTTCGGTAACAAAATCATCATAAGGGGTGGGTCGTGTGCTGGTTAACCCGCTAACAGGGTCAGAGTCTAAACTGGTGTTCCTAAACAATTAAAAAAAAAAATCATCATTCGATACGGAATTAAAAGGAGCATGAAGAAAATTAGCCATAATTAAAAAAACGAGACGAGGTTACAAAAGTCTGCGATATCAGCAAAACTAGGATATCGTAGATAAGTGGATGGTACAAGAAAATGACCAGTCGCCAGAAAGAGGCAATACACTGGAGTAATCTATAAGCATAAACGACGTCAAAATCACGATAAACAGAAGATCGCTGCGGAGAAGAAGAACGTGAAACGAGAAAAAGCAGAATAAGGTAAGTGAGAATGTACAGAGGCATTAACAGAGAGTGACATACAACACACACAACACAATAACAGGAACAAATCAGGTGTCTCTGTGGGCTTCCGAAGCAAAAATACACAGAAGCAAATGGCAGAAGAAAATGGCAGAAGAGTAACATAATACATAATCATGGCGTTTACTCTAATGACGAGTTTGTAGAAGATAACAAATTGTATATACACCTTTTGGTATATTTTTGTTAAACAATATAGGAAAAAGAAAGTCAAAAGGAACGGAACCAGTGTAAGAATAGTTCAGACAGAGTCTGTACCGCTGTTGTATGGACATCAGATAATGCATGGCTATTGAAGGAAACTCATTCAACCATTAAGGTACATGATCAGGGAGATGTGACTATTAACGAACAATATGACAAGGTAGCGTTACAAGGGCGCCAAAATAACATCTGACTACTAATAAGTATGTCGACTCGGCAAGCTGTGCGGCCAATTCAGGCATGTCAGGCGAGTACAGTAGTCGGACAAAACAAGTACATTTAAATGTAAGCATGTGCTCGTAATGCTATAGAGATGTCATAACAGCATAGAATGTGGACAAACAACAGTTCAAATGTATGAGCATAGATTAGTAATACAAGTTGAGATTGGATATGTCAGGTCGGTGAACCTATTCTGTGGGGTGGTTACTGCATAATGAATTGTAATTGAAATGCCTTGTGGCAAGTCACAGTCAGTTTTTTTTTTATGTTATTGTTGAACTTGGAAATAAACTTTACACTCAAATAACAGAATAGTTCACAGAACGCAAGAGTGTTGTCTACAATGTTTCTTTTCTTCTTAATAAACTTAATAGGATGCAATAAGTTGGCCAATACCATTTTTTACTTTGAAAAAGAGGAAAAAACAACAAAATTCTAATGGATTTAGCACAGTCCTCGCCGCTCTGATGATAAATAATGGGTAATGCGTATTTTACATTTCCTATCATAGTAGTCCAGGCGCAGCGACCCAGAAAAAATGACTTCGTTCAACCCACCCCGCAGAAAAGGTTTGACTGCATGGGGTGGTCGGTTGGACCCTCTGGAACACCCCTAGGTAGTATGTGATATGAAATTGTGGTATCAATGAAATTTTACAGGCCATTTTAGTTGCGACATGACCATATTCTTCGAGAAAGCGTCTGCGCAAACTAAGACTACTACACGTACCACTAGCGCTGCTACAGGCGCCAATGCCAGTGGTGCGTGTTATAGTCTTAGCGTACAAAGACTTTTTCCGCGACAAAAATCGGTTTTTGCCTGCAAACTAACTTTTCACGCCGCTGGGGTCGGTGTAGTGTAGTTTCCAGACGTTTTTATTTCGTCTTTATTTCTCCGAGTTGAAGCAAGCCAAGTGAGAGTGCATACCCAGCGATTGTGACGCCCGAACCGTTTTTTTTTTTTTTTTTTTTTTGTGGCAATCATTGAGCATGCACCCTTACTCGGCTTAGCGCAATACAGCGGGCTTCTGCACAATACACAAGCTGTAACTCAGAGAAATAAAGGGGAAATAAAAACAGCTAGAAATTAAGACTAGGGTCGGTAACTCTTGTCGCTATTGGGGCACTGAAAATGACAAAATTATCACAGTTTTTGCATTTATTTCACGAAGGATTCATCGAAACGCCTTAAAACTATATATGGGCATGTTGCTAGAGATGTCAGCAATACAATGGGATACATTGTAAGGTATAATATTGTGCATGGTTACCATGGTAACCGGATGCCTACAGGTGATTGGTAACTCCCAAAAATATCTGGAATTTAGACAGGTTTGTTTCTTTTGCCTTTCGTGCACATCACTCATTGAAGATGAGCTCTACACTGTAAAATTAGTCTGGATAAAAAGGGAAAAGACGCCCAAGATTTTTCCCTCATTCTCTCCTCAGCATTAATTCATTACTGCACGTTTTGAATAAAATTTACATATCATGATATTTCATTTTATTATTATATATATATATATATATATATATATATATATATATATTTAACAATAGCTAACGAACACAAAAGTACGCTTAATTCTTTGATGGATAATCCAGCGCACGTGTATATTCCTTCTTTGAAAAGGAATTTATCGCCGGGTATTCTTGAATAAACTTCCTTAAAACAATTAATTGCTTTCCTCTGCTCTTTTCCAGGATTGTTTTGAATAACCATCGCTCTGTAAATACTCGAAAGAGCTACTGTAGAATGTTGGCTTTGCTTTCTGTATTCATCTTATTTTTAAGGGAAATTTGTGTCCATACATTATTAAAAACTATATACATTTGCCTATGCTTTGAAGTCAAATTTGTGTTGAAAGGACGACGGGTGCAACTTTTTCATGAATTTTACTATTCGAAAATGATATTTTTCTTTCAATGGCCGTTTATTATGCCTTTGCTTACAAATTTTGCTGTAACTTGAGAATGCTTCAAAATATTCTTCATATATATAAAATCGTACACTTTATGCAGAAGGAAGGACATGCATATTGAGCTTTTTGAAATTATGGGCTTTAGTTATTGAGTTATTGACAACTAAATTCTGATTGGGTAATACTGGTTGCCATGGCAACAGGGAAAACTTTTTAATGAAAATCAATAAAAAAAGTGTGTGTGTTTTTTATTGCATCTATAAGATAAAAAAAAAACAATGTTTGCAGCAGCAGGAGGCATTTTTGGGGTTACCAGTCACCTTTAGGCATCCGGTTACCATGGTGACCATGCACAATATTATAACTTACAATGAATCCCACTGTATGGATGACATCTCTAGCAACATGTACATATGTAGTTTTATGCAGTTTTGATGAATTCTTCATGAAATAAATTCAAAAACTGTGTGAGTTTGTCGTTTTCAGTGCCCCAAATAGCGACAAGCGTTTACCGACCCTAGTCTTAATTTCCAGCCGTTTTTTCGTCTTTATTTCTCTGAGTTGCAGCTTGTGCATTATGCAGAAGCCCGCTGTATATATTGCGCTAAGTGGAGTGAGAGCACACACCCAGTGATTGCGATTCGGTCGTCACAATCACCGGGTATGCGCTCTCACTCGGCTTGCTTGAACTCTTGAAATAAAGACGAAATAAAAACGGCTAGAAACTACACTACACCGAACCCAGCTTGGCGTGAAAAGTTAGTTTGCAGGCAAAACCCTTGTTTATCGAAGAAAAGTATATGCGCGCTAAGACTACACACTACACGCAGCACTGGCACTGGCGCTAGTCTAGCGGGCGACGTATTTTTAGCCTAAATCAGTGATTGGCAGTCAATAGAGGGCGCGACGATGTGGAAGTCAAGTTGACTAAAAATACGTCTAGTAAGAAACCTCCGAATAGAGGCGTGGAACCGGGTGTGGCAAGACAGTTGTCAGTCGTCAACTCTCGAAGTTTTATTGGCTGAGCATCGGATGTCAATCAAAACACGTCGCAGAGTCCGAAGAAATGCTAGTCTACTCTCCTAGGTATACTACAGATAATCTTTCAATAAAAATACAGTTTGCCTGTCTCTTTCAGCTTACTACAGCATTTTTTCACTCTTCTCCATTCTTTTTAAGGTGTATTACATTTTACCTTACTTCAAATAGAAAAGAATGATGGTAATCAGTGCAACTGACTTCAATTGTACATCTATGAGGGTTTTGCACGTGGAAACTACGCCCAAATTACTGCCGAATGCAAACCTTCAATTATTGGAGTAAAGTCTACTTGATATATACTTTAATTGTACGTTTTGGAAATATATCTGATATCACTACTCCCCTCTATCATTTTTAACCTTGAGTTACCATATATTTTTGTATCAAACTTTGTAAGATATTTGCTTAACATCAATAAAGCTGCCGTCAAGACATCAATCTCTATATCGGAGCACCGTAGACTATAAACAGGCATTTTCTGTCGTGTTCACGCGTGATCATACTGTCACGGAAGAACACGTCCGCGGTACATGGGCGTCCAAGGGGAAAACAAAGAGGAGCTGCGACACAAAAAGATTCCTGCAAAGCCAAAGGCACAGGTGAACTATGGTGCATCCTTTGCAATCATGAAATTACGAGATGCCATCTACGTGGTGCTGGCAACAAGTAATGATAAACCGATTCAATCTGAATCATATTTTATTACAATGCATATGAGGACATCTTTGTGGCCATTCTGTATGCATATTATGTATTGCTAAATTGAGTATCATCAACAAGCTAACAACTGTGGTAAAATACACATACAAACACGCACGCACACACACACACACACGCACAAGACGTATTACGCAACTGAGGCACAACACGCAAGATTTGTGTCCATGTCCAAATCGCTAGAAGTGACACGTATGGCTCTGCTAAAGAGTCTTGTACGATTTTCGCCTGGAAGATCTCGTTTAGAGGTAAAGCGTGGTTGTTAAAATAACATTCACATGATTCGACCTGTCAGAAATGAATTATACTCGTATTTTCTGACAAGATTTCAGAAATGATTATGTTCCTTCGTGTCCTTTCTGGGATGCATCATTTCAAGGATCGTTAATCTGATAATAAAATCAGGTTCGTTATTCCGGAAACGAAATATTCTTCTTTTAGTTACAAAATACGTTGATGTGACACCAATAATAAAAGGTGGAATATTATGCATTAAAAATTGAACGAAAACACGCACACGTATTCATGCCTACACACGTGCACACACACGCATTTACACACACAAAGACAAGTATAATGACAAACATACACAAACTAAAAAGGTCAAAAATAAAGCACTCGTGTATGTGCTGATAATCCCCTTTGAAATACGGCCAAAATCACAGATCAGCCCCTTCCCACTCTCTTAACTCAAATGCATCAGACATGCAGATGTAAACCAAGGATGACAGAAAAAGGCAGCAACGGTGACGAAATTAAATCAGCCCACAATGTGCTTATCTAATGCCTCAACTTATTTTCCACTTTGCTTAGAGTAGCAAGCTTCTGAATGTGCTTTATCAAGACGTTTTGTCCAAGACACATTTGCTTTGGATTGCAGGGGTCAAATACCTCAGACAGTTGTAAATAAGGGGTGACGAAAGAACACGGCAACGGTATCGAAATCAATTCAGCCACAATACTCTTAAATAATACATCAACTCGTAATTCAACATTGCTGAGAGTTGCATGCTTCTCAACGAGCCAAATCAAGACATCTTATCCAAGAGACTTGCCCTTTGGATTAGTGGCTCAAATACTTGATGACGTTGTAAATACAGGATGACGAAATAAGGCAGCAGGGTGACAAAATCGATTCAGCCAAAAATATGCTTAGCGAAGACATGAAATCATTCTGCCGCTTTGATTAGAATTGCATGCTTCTCAATGTGCTATATCAATAATTTCTCTCCAAGTGGCATGAGCTTTGAATTAGAGGGCTGAAATGCATCAGACCAATGTACAGAAAGGGTGACGAAAAAAGGCAGCAACGGTGACAAAATCGAATCAACTTACAATGTGCTATGGTAAAACAATATCATACCACTTTGCTAAGGGTTACATGCCTCTCAATGTACTATATCAAACAGTTTCTTTTTTTCCAGGACACATGTGATTTGGATCAGAGGGCTAATATACATGATGAGATGTAAATAAAGGGCGAATAAAAGAAGAAAGGAGAACGCTGACGAAATCGATTCAGGCAACAAAACGCTTGAATAATACATCAAATCGTTTGACTACTATGATCGGAGTTGCATGCTTCTCAGAGTGCTTTATAGTGCATCAAGAAGTTTCCCCCCTGTGACGTGTGCTTTGCATTCTAGGGCTCAAATACATGAAACTAATTGTACATGAAGGGTGGTGAAATAAGGCAGCAACGGTGTCTAAATCGATTCAGTCCACGATATGATTAGCTACTACGTCGAATTGTTCATTTTGTTCAGAGTTGCATGTGTCCCAATGAGCTTTTGCTATGGGGACTCAAATACATAAGAAAGTTGTACATAAAGGATGAAGATAAATGCAGCAACTGTGAGGAAATTTTACTAATCCTAAATGTGGTTAGGCAATATATCAACTCGTCATACCACTTTGCTGAGAGTTGCATGGTTCTCATTGTGCTACAGCAAGACGTTTTCTCCAAGGGGCATATTGTGCTTTAGATTTAAGGGCTCAATTGTATCAGGGAGATGTAAATAAAGAGTGACGAAAACAGACAGCAACGGTGACGAAATCGATTTGGACTAAAATTTATTCAAGTACTACTCCACTCTTTATACCTTTCTACAGAGAGCCGAATGGTTCGCATTGTGCTTTATCAAGGCGTTTTTGTCCAAGAAGAGTGTACTTTGGATTTGAGGGCTGCATGATTCTCAATGTGCTATATCAAGAAATTTACAAAAGAGACATGTGTTTATATTAGAGGGGTCGAAAATACATGATGAGGTTGTAAATAAAGGGTGACGAAAAAGGCAATCAGGGTAACGGAAGCAAACAATGTGTCTAAATGATGCTTCAAATTGCAATATCAAATTAGTTATTGTTCCATGCTTCTCAATGTGTTACATCAAGACATTTTCTCCCAGAGACATGCTCTTTGCATTCGAGGTCTTAAATACATGATGCCGTCTTACACGAAGGGTGACGAAAAAGGCGACAACGGTGACGAAATCGATTTAGTCCAGGATATGATTAGCTAATACATCAAATTGTTATACAATTTTTACAGTTGTATATCACAATGTACCTTATCAGTATTTTTTTCAAGTGGCATGAGCTTTGGATTAGGCAACTAAAATGCATCAGAAAGTTGTACGTAAAGGTTAACGAAAAGTTAACCAGCTATGACGAAATCAAATCAGATCAAAATGTGGTTACATAATATATCAACCCGTCACGCCACTTTTTTGGGAGTTGCATGGTTCTGAGTTTGCTAAATCAATACGTTTTATCCAAGAGACGTATGTTTTAGATTAGAGGGCTTAAATACATCAGACAGTTGTAAATAAATAGTAACAAAAACAGGCAGCAACAGTGACGAAATCGAATCAGCTAACGTGTTATGCAATAAATCAATTCGTCATATCACTTTACTGAGATATGCATGCTTTTCAATGTGCTTTGTCAAGGTGTTATATCCAAGAGATGTGTCCTTTGGATTAGAGGGCTCAAATGCATCAGTCATTTGTAGATAAAGGGTGACGAAAACAGGCAACAGTGGTGACGGAATCGAATCAGTCCACATTTTGCTCAAGTAATAAATCAACTCGTCATATCACTTTACTAAGAGCTGTGTGCTTCTTATTGTGCTTTATGAAGACATTTTATGCAAGACATGTGGGCTTGGATTAGAGGGCTCAAACGCATCAGATAGTTGTAAATGATGGGTGACGAAAACAGGCAGCAGCGGTGACGGAATCGAATCAGCCAACAATATTCTTTATTACTAGTACTTGTTATATCGCTTAACTGAGACTTGTATACTTCTCAACGTGCTATATCATGACGTTATATCAAAGAGAAAAGTGTTTTGGAATAGTATATGGCTCAAGTACATCAAAGAGTTGACAAACAGGGGAAAACCCCACAACGGAGAGCTGTACGGTTCATATGCATTTACTACATTATCCGCGATCCAGACTGTACCACGTGCGTGAGGGAGAAACTGAACTTGCCAACTCTTACCTTGGGATGCCAGGTCCGGAGATTAAAATCATTCTTCAAAGCGGTAGAGGGGTTGGTCCCAGCCCTACATTCTGGAATTGTTTTCACTAAGGTAAGACCCAAGCGAAATATTACAGCAAAGAAATATAAAGAATGTAACGTCAGAAAAAAAAAAGAATGTCGAAAATTACGTTACAAATCAAACTAAATGTTACACACTAAGGCACTGTAACACATCAGTATACCGACCGAGTTTCCCTCTTTTTTGTGAAACCGATCCTGGTTTGGAATTAACTTCCAGCTGAAGTCGTTAACAGTATATTAAGGAGGTTTTCAAAGCAAAGATTGAGCAAAGTCTTCTTCACTTTGACTACCAACGCTCCCAATGTGCCCTCTCTCACCCGGTGCCTTATACCGCAAGGTCCTGCACCGTACTACATCCAGAACCAGGAAGGATGACCAAAAAAAAAAAACAAACAAACAAACAAACGGCAGTATCGGTGACGAAATTTAATCAAGCCCGATGTGTTTAGGTAATGCGTCAATTTGTAATACCACTTTGCTGAGAGTTGCAGGCTTCCAAATGCTCTACATCAATATGTTTTCTCCCAGAGACAAGTGTTCTAGATTATAGGCTCAAATACATGATGACAAAGTGAATAAAGGGTGACGAAAAAGGGCAACAGCGGTGACGAAATGGATTAAACCAACAATATGCTAAAATATTACATCAAATCGTTACACCAATTTGTTTAGACGTACAGGCTTCTCAATGAACTATTTCAAAATGTTTTTGTCGCAGAGATATATGCTTTGCATTCGAGTTCTTCAAGGACAAGTTCACCTGACTAGACATGTGGATTGAGTGATTGCATATTGTTGGCTGAATCGTTTTTGTCATGTTGACTCTCTCATTTTCGTCACCCTATATGTACAACATGTACAACTGTCTCATGTACTTAAAGGGGAAGGCTAGTAACTGATCAGTGGGAATCAGTGGAAATGCTTGGAGATGATTGTTCCAATCCTTATGGGATTCATTCAAGAGTTCATTGTATATCTATTGTTGTGTGAAAATGATTTTCTTCAGAATGGTCTCATATTCAAGTAATGTGCAGTTTAATGCTTCCAGGTTAGCGTCCCTGGTCAGTGACGGAGCATTAATCTGCACATTACTTGAATATGAGACCGTTCTGAAGCAAATCATTTTCACACAACAATAGATATACAATGAACTCTTGAATGAATCCCATAAGGATTGGAACAATCATCTCCCAGCATTTGCACTGATTCCCACTGATCAGTTACTAGCCTTCCCCTTTAAAGGACAAGTTCACCTTCATAGACATGAGGGTTAAGTGAATGCAACAATATTTAGTAGAACACATCAGTGAAAGTTTGAGGAAAACTTGACAATGCGTTTCAAAGTTATGAATTTGTAAATTATCTGCACAATCACTGCTTCATGAGAAGACTATGATGTCATATGCATAGAACCATATGAGGAAAATAATAAGAGAAAAACTTCGCTTTTTGAATAAAGTGCATATTTCCTGGACTTGTTACTGACCTATGTTATATTTAAAGAAACATTATCCCCCTCGTCTTCTGAAATAGAGAAGTCGATTGTTCTTTTGTTATGCGAGAAAAGTGGAAACATGTTTGATTTTCTTTATAAAATGTACTGTTTTATATTGTTGTACACATGTGACATCACAAGCCATAGTAGTCTTGTCATCTAGAAATGACTAAGCAGAAACTTCAAAAATTTATAACCTTTGAACGGATTGTCCGATTTCCCTTAAATTATCACTAATGTGTTCTGCTAATATTGCTGCATTCACTTAACCCACATGTCTATGAAGGTGAACTTGTCCTTTAAATACATGAGACAGTTGTACATAGGGTGACGAAAATGAGAGGCAACAGTGACAAGATCGATTCAACCAACAATATGCTTAAATAATGCATTAAATGGCTATGTATATTAAAAAGTTTTCTCAAAATTACAAATGCTTTGGATTTGGAGGACACGCATGATACACATCAACCAGGCAATTACAGACCTGTCTCCCTGACATCCGTGATGTGTTAAAAACATGAGCAGATGATATGTAAGCCTTCTTGCAACATTTGGAGAATCAAAACATCCCGTCGCCCTTTAATCACGGTTTTAGACTACTGATTGAACAATTGCCCAGCTCCTCAGAACAATAAACAAACGACCTACCAAATACTCTCAAGTCCCGACTCATTACGCCTTTTGGTAGATGGCTGCCAATTAAAAAAAAAAATAAGTCAAGTCTTAGCGTGATTATCTCAAGTTGCAAGATTTATTTCAACTGAAAAAAAAAAAATGGGCATCCGACAGGGGAATGAGGCTCAATGGTGACAAATGCCAAGTATGAGTACTGACGACAAATCCTCATACTTGCCCCAGGCCACCATAAACAAAATTATCACTGAATGCAATGTACATAATTATGACCAAGAATGGATTTCTCAGGAGGTATCACTTTTCATGTGTTGATATATTGAAGTATACAAGGACACTTTATTACACTTGTCTGGGAAGAAGCGAAACTGAGCTTTCATCAAGAGAGAACATTGAACTTGATGATCTCACGTCTGAAGATGGCTCAGATGTTTGGCCTATGAACGAGTATGCTGATGCACAAGAAGGGAATAGTGACAGTGATGATGATTAGATACGGGAGTAGATCAAGTTCAAGATACTTTACTGAACCAAAGGCATTCTCTACCATGTCCAGATGAAACAAAAGCCTAGCTTAAGTGCTTCAAAATATTTCTAAGATTTGGATTAGGGATAGAAACGACGTACTATGTAGGTAAAGTACTATGAATTGTTGATTTACAAATTGGGTACAATAGTTATGATAAAACATGTAGCTAGACTAAACCATATTAAGTTTTAGTTTATTGAGTAAGGCTTTATTGGTTGGGGCTTTTTTATACAACTGACCTACACAAATGCATCAAAATTCACATGATAATTCGAACATTTTTAAATCACTACTCCCAATGGTAAACATTGCCTTTAATGATCTGCATTGCCTCGTTACATGTTTTTTACTGCTACTAATAAATAGTATCCATCTCTTTGTGTTGGATAGGCCTACACAGCATTTCGATAAAATGTTTTTATAGTTTCTAGGATTCCTTTTAAATCATCTGCTCTTATCGTCAGGGTTCGCTCGCATCTTAATAAAAACCGTGTTTAATTGGTCTTCTTGTTTTTGAAGGGAATATAAGCAACATTATTATGAATTATGATCAGTGCACTTCAATACACAAGCGCTGCACTGGAGCAAACTGCAACCCACTGGTAGAATTGAAGAGTTTGTTCGCAAAAACCATAAGTTCATTTTTGAAGATTTTGAAGTACGGTCTCTGTCATAACATTGCATAAAGTACAAAATAATGCCTTTTAAATGATTATATTGGTCACTACATTATAAAGGTACATTTTTGAAGTTATTTTTTTTTTTATTCACGTTCCATATTCCACATTTCGTACAAGTTTTATATTCCATTTGATTTGAAGCAGAAAAGTTTTTTTTTTTTTTCACACAATGGTCAGTTTGAACCAATAATGCACAAATGTATAAGGACATAATGATAATAATTAACGTGTAATATGAGGAACCCACTAAAAAGCAAAGCTTGTAGGATGTGGGTTCCAAAAATATAACATAGGGTTTCAGTACAGTGTATCAAAGTCAGAAGTGACGTAACATGCAAAATTCAAAATATCGAGAATATTACAATGTTTACGGGATGTATAAAGTATAGTATATAATGTTTTATGATTAACTTATGGTATAAATGCTTAAAAAAGTAGCAAGTTAATCAAACTGGTGAGGTCATCCGAGCGAGGCATCATTTAAGTATATGCAAAAAAAAAAAAAATTAAGCGATTACGGCGAAATAATTACACATAGGATTTTAGAAAATTGGCTTTGAGATTTTTCTTAAAGGAGCTTAAAGAATTTGAATGCAACCGAACCGAATCTAACTCATTCCAGAAAGAAGGGCCGGTAGACGTAATTGTCTTAAGGGCTAAACTGTACGAACAGGAGAAAAATGATAGGATTCACTGTGTCTTGTAGGGTAAGTATGAATATCACTGTTTTTCACAAACATTGAGGAAAATATACTAGGAAGGTCACCAGTATTCAACTTATACATGAAAATTCCAACATGATATAAATACAAATCAGAAATTTTGAACAGTTTACTTGAAACAAACAATTCATCAGTATGATCAAAAAATTGTGCTCGATTTATAATCCGCAAGGCCTTTTTCTGAACCAAAAATAACGAATCAATTTTAGTCTTTGAGCAATTCCCCCAGGCTAATATTCCGTAATTCAAGTAAGGTAATAATAAAGTTGTATAAAGAGAATGCAATATTGGCTTTGGGAAGAGATATTTCAGTTTGTGAATAATTCCAACATTCTTGCACAACAATTTACATAAATAATCAACATGTACCTTCCATGAAAGGTTACTGTCAATATAAATGCCTAAAAATTTTGTTGAATCTATAGGGCTTTTTACACTTGTGTTTCTTAACCCCGGACTTTCTCTGACCCAGGACTATCGTTAGTCCCGTACCAATTTTTTCAGCTTTTTACACTCGCCAATTAGTCCCGTACTATCTCTTGTCCGGGGCTAAGGAGAAAACTGACCTTTTTACACTCGTCTTTCTTAGCCCCGGACTTTCCAAACCACATGAATATTCATAATACGCTGTGTACTGTACACGTACACGCACGCACCGGCAGCACTTGATTACCTCGTTTCTGATTGGTCAGTGAGGGTCGCACTTCGTCTCCGTCGCTTAGCCCAGGATTATTTTTTCGTTCTGTTTACACTCACTTGCTTGGCACCGCAATTGCGGTGCTAGCACCGCAATTGCGGTGCTAACCCCTGCTATTTTGCAGGGCCAGATAGTACCGTACTATCGGTGGGGCTAGCCCACTTTGGCAAAAACGAGTGTAAACAGAAAGTGGGCTAAGGATAGTCCCGTACTATCGGTGGGGCTAAGGCCCCCCCCTTAGCCCCACCGATAGTCCGGGGCTAAGCAAAAATTTACAAGTGTAAAAAGCCCTTATTTGATTTAACCCTAAAAGGGCCGGGGGGGGGGGCGGAATCCGCCCCCCCCCCCCTCGACGTTTCGCGCTATAATTCTGTAACGCGAGAAGGCCTCATCGCGAGGCTTCTTGACTTTCTTCATTCAAGTCTCGCGCAACTTTTGAGACCAAATTTGCAACGTCCGCGCATACTTTTGCGAAGCCACGCCCATTTTTGTAACGGAATGTCGCTCCAAAACGGGCACAATTTTGTGATTTTGTGTACATTTCCTTTGGAAAACAGTGCTCTGTCATGAAAGGCATAAAAACCTGATTATTTTTACATTTAATCACTTTCATTGATTAATTTTGTGCTAATTATGGTAGAAAAGTGGTCAGTGACAATTTCCAATGAAAAAACAAAGAAAAAACAAAAGTTGAAAAACAAAGAAATACATAAGAAATTCTGAAAACAATAAAATACATAAGAATTGAAATGAGTTTTGGAAGTTTTTGTGATGTACAATTGTTGAATATGCTAAAACAGATTTACAGATCAAAAATTAGACTCTCAATGCTTTTAATTAAGCTAAAATATCACTTTGAGCTTAATTTGCATAATTAATTAATTAAAATTAGAAATTGATTGTTTCAAAAAATCTTATAACACAATCTTGTAGATTATGACGCGGGTCTCACGCATGCAAAATTTCATCGCGATCGCACCACCGATGGCCGAGATCTCAGGGGGGGGGGGGGGCGGAATCCGCCCCCCCCCCCCCCCCCGGTCTGAGCATAGCCAAAAAAGCCCGGCCCCTTTAGGGTTAATTGTAAACCGTTCATTAAAACTAAACCTGGAAGAGATTTTATTGTGTTACTGAAAACCATATAATTGGTCTTATTTATGTTAAGCGACAATTTATTTGCCTGAATCCACTCAAATACCAACTTAAGTTCATTATTCAGAGAATCGAGCAAAACATAAGGATCTGAGTGAGAATAAAAGAGACTTGTATCATCTGCGAACAGAAGAAAAGACAGCAGAGAGGATGAGTTACGGAAGTCATTGATGTATAAAATGAATAAAAGAGGATCTAAGAGGGAGCCCTGTGGAACACCACAACAAATCGAGTTTGTATCAGATTCATGATTATTTACGGAAACAAATTGAGATCGACCGGTAAGATAACTTCTGAACCACTCCAAGGCCTTTCCACGAATACCGTAATGATTTAGTTTATACAAAAGAATTTCGTGATCTATTGTGCCAAAGGCCTTGGAGTAGTCCAGAAACAGACCGACTGTATGCGACTTTGTGTCTATAGCTCTTACAACTTTCTCAACCAGAAGTAATATAGCATGGGTGGTTGCATGTTTTTTCCGGAATCCGAATTGATTATCAGCTAAAATATCACAATCGTTTACAAATTTGATTAAACGATTATAAATCACCTTCTCAAGTAATTTAGAAAAGGATGACAGAAGCGATATTGGTCGATAATTTCCCAACTCATCCTCTCTGCCTTTCTTATAAATTGGGATAACTTCTGCAATTTTCATTTTAATGGGCACAATACCAGTCAATAAAGATAAATTCAAAATGTGAACTAAGGGTGATAATATTTCGTTTACAATACTTTTCATGAGGTGATTAGAAATCCCATCATGACCTGTACTCTTCTTGGGGCTAAAAGAATTGACAATATCTACGACCTCTGTTTCAAGTACTGGGAGAAAAAATAAGGACTGTGGATTGGAATTTAAAAGGTAAGAATGAAAGGGTCTGTGTACAGATGAAATATTGCGGGCCAGATTCGGACCAATATTAACAAAAAAAAAAAAAAGAGTTGAATGCTTCCGCAATTTCCACATCATCTGTTAAATTCTTCCCTTCACAAAGGATATTATCAATACTACCCTTATTTACACGTTTATGAATAACACTATTTATTACATGCCAGGTAGATTTTGCATCTGACTTGTGCTGTTCAAACAGGGAACAAAAATAATCTTTCTTTGCTTTACGTAACAGGGACGTGAGAGTATTCCGATATTTAATGTACTTTGATTTATTTAAAACTGTATTACATGATTTATATCTGTAAAATAAAGTATTTTTTCTGTTTATGGATCTAAGTAAAGCTTTTGTTATCCAGGGTGAGCGCGGAACTGTTTTGTAGTTTCCTCTTTGATTTCTCAAAGGGAAATGCAAGTGATATAAAGGTACCAAAATATTCATAAATCTGTCGTACGCATCATTCGGATCAGTGGAGTTTAAAACCTCATTCCAATCAATTTCGGATAAACTTTGTTTGAACAGCTGGATATTATGATCGGAGAACACTCGTGATTGCGATAAATCTTTACACACCTTTTGTTTATGCGATTCAGGTATAGTAGATATGGAAGAAACTATAACGGGAAAATGATCTGATATGTCCGTAACAGCGATACATTGATCATCATATTCATAGCTGTTTAAAAATATGTTATCAATCAGTGTTGCGGAGGCTCCAAATAATCTTGTAGGCTTAGTGATACAAGGAGTGAAAGAGGATGATACCATAGTATCAAGAAAATCACGTGTTTGTGGCTTACCATAATCAAGTAAGTCTAAATAAAAGTTATGGTCAAAAGAAGCAAAAATTTTTCTATTATTCTCTTTATTTTTCTTGACCTTTAATCGCAACTATCTCCATTTGGCAAATATGGACTTATCGATTTTTGCAAACAAACTCTTCAATTATAACTAACTAATCACATTGTTATGTGTACTATGACTGAACTGCAAACCGAATTTGGTTCAGGTGAGTGAACATCATATGACACATAGTGTATTACACAATATAGGCCTATTTGCAAATGTAGGCCTATTGGAATAAATTTCCAGTTTAGAAAATATGAGCAAAAATAGCAAGATTGAACAACCTTATTGCTTTTCTCTAAGCCAACATAACTTTAATCCCCTTTGCTTTCTAATATAAATGCTATCTCGACTATATCATGGCCATTTGAGATAAAATATGTGTTGTATGGATGATTAAACTGTAGTCCTATTATTATTATACTGACCCATTCGTCTTGCACGTTATGGTGGAAAAGCACAGGCAACCTTATTTTCTCAAAAGAAGGGCAATACAGAAAGCGTTAAAGCGCCTCTGTCACAAATTTCCATCATTTATCCATAAATTACAAATATATTTATCTCCCAAATTGATATGTTATAATAATCATCATAGATTTAAGTCATTTTCACCATGATCATAATTATAAATCGTCCATGCTATATCTCCATAGTTATTAAACGACTCTTGGCGTTTTATGATAGCATGTTTTACAGTAGTCGTTGAGATAAGTAATTTGTCGGCCTATTTGCACACATATAGAATGCAAGGTTTCACTTCATATCTATTACTCGATAAATTATTACTCTATTTAGGCACTTCCATCATGACTGGTGATGTATGTGCCGCTGGACAGAATCTACAGCTTTATAGAAGATCGCATTTCCATGTTTCGCTATTCGAACAGAGTCACTTTATTTGTCAGCTGAATTGGACATTGTGAAAATAGCCGTCTTTTTTTCAGGCAAACGTATATCAAAGCAATGAAAATTCTTGCTTTCGTGCGCCGACCACTAACGCAGGTTATTTATACAGATATTTGGTTAAAGGTCCAGTTTACTTTTGGGAGCAGTGATTTCAAAAATGTTCAAGATATCACATTTGATGCATATGTGTAGGTCTGTTGTATCATAAAACATCCTACCATATGAAATATTTGCAATAAAACCTAAAATATAAGGAGATATCAGGATTTTTCTCAGTAAACCGCAACTGTATACGGTTTAGTCTGGAAACATTTTTATTATAACTATTGTTCACATTTTGTGTATTTAACAACACTTAACATCGATTATACGGATTCAAATTTTGACAGTGGTTGTTTCTATCCCTAACTCACATTTTAGAACTATTTTATAGCACTAATGCTTTCATCTGCAAATGGTAAATTATGCCTTTAAATAGATGCAGAAAATCATGGTGGATATAGCTTGATAAGAAAACTATAATAGTGTGCTGATAAAAGAGAAAACAGGGTCTTTTAGGAAGCGTAAAAGCGGTATCGTGTTTAACATCTTCTACGGAGTGAGAATGGTGAATCTCCACATGCAAGCGAAGCTTCTATCTGAAATCGTTCGTCACTGCATTCAGAGCAACCATTTTGTAAATTCCAATTCAGATGTCCTCATGCTCACTCGAGGTGCATCCATATTCAAAGAGTATGCTTTACCCATTTACGCCTATACTTCCTAGTCATATTTCACACTTTCGACAAAAATATAAAATATACTGCTGGTGCTCGCGCATTTCCAAACATTTGCCTAATGTCTATATTTTGTGATGCCACGTTGACCTGCTGTACACCTGGAAATATAACTTTAACTTTCCAACCAATGTATAACGTCCTTCGAAGCACTTTCTAAGATATGAAAACCAGGAAAATGAGGTATAGGAATTACCATGAGCTACCAACTATATAAGCATGTATACATTCGTCGATGTTTGATTTGACAACCGGGAAATTGGATAAAAAAATGGCCATCACTTGTCTTTTCCGGCGCTTTGGCCATGGTCACATATCGTGCGTGTTATGCTTCAGTTTCGTAAGTAGGTCGTGGTTTTTTTTTTTTTCTCCTTTGCGTGTGTGTGTATGCATCAGCCACATTGGTTAGCTTAATTTTCTGCATTGGCATGCATTCGGAATGGTCAGAAAGATGTCCTAATTTGCATTTGTAAAGAAATGTGAATCAGATTGAATCGGTTTCTCCTTACTTGTTGCCAGCACCACGTAGAAGGCATCTCGTAATTTCATGATTGCAAAGAATGCACCATAATTCACCTGTGCCTTTGGCTTTGCAGGAATCTTTTTTGTGTCGCAGCTCCTCTTTGTTTTCCCCTTGGACGCCCATGTACCGCGGACGAGTTCTTCCGTGACAGTGTGATCACGCGTGAACACGACAGAAAATGCCTGTTTAAAGTCTACGGTGCTCCGATATAGAGATTGATGTCTTGACGGCAGCTTTATTGATGTTAAGCAAATATCTTACAAAGTTTGATACAAAAATATATGGTAACTCAAGGTTAAAAATGATAGAGGGGAGTAGTGATATCAGATATATTTCCGAAACGTACAATTAAAGTATATATCAAGTAGACTTTACTCCAATAATTGAAGGTTTGCATTCGGCAGTAATTTGGGCGTAGTTTCCACGTGCAAAACCCTCATAGATTTACAACTGAAGTCAGTTGCACTGATTACCATCATTCTTTTCTATTTGAAGTAAGGTAAGATGTAATACACCTAAAAGAGAATGGAGAAGAGTGAACAAATACTGTAGTAAGCTGAAAGAGACAGGCAAACTGTATTTTTATTGAAAGATTATCTGTAGTATACTTAGGAGAGTAGACTAGCATTTCTTCGGGCTCTGCAACGTGTTTTGATTGACATCCGATGCTCAGCCAATAAAACTTCGAGAGTTGACGACTGACAACTGTCTTGCCACACCCGGTTCCACGCCTCTATTCGGAGGTTTCTTACTAGACGTATTTTTAGTCAACTTGACTTCCACATCGTCGCGCCCTCTATTGACTGCCAATCACTGATTTAGGCTAAAAATACGTCGTCCGCTAGACTACACTGGCGCCTGTAGCAGCGCTAGTGGTGCGTGTAATAGTCCAGGCCCGTAGCCAGGTGGGGGGGGGGGGGGGGGGGGGGGGGTGCGTCGGGTGCGTACGCACCCCCCCCCCCCCATCAAATTCTGAAAGGTCCACTTTTTCCTAATAACGGTTTTTAGCAATTCTCAAGATAACAATCCAAATAAATATAAAGACACATTATATGCTACGTAAATGTGGAAGAGTACGTTTAATAATGTTAAAAATGATTGTACGAAACCCTTTTGTTGTATGAACCATCGGATCGTCCCCATGCACACAAACACAAATGTTGTATCAATTTGTGCGAGCTATTATAATATTGGCACTGCATGCCATGGCCCTTGGCGCTTGTGACCGGTGTTTTTTGTTTTTGTTTTTTTTTTTTTCCACTGGCCGCCCGAGTACGTGCGATTCGTGGATGACATTTACTTATCCATTACAACTTTGACGTTGATAACGAGAGGGTGGTGAAATTGTTCGCCAGAAAGCATCCCAGAAGACTGGAACTTCAAACAATGCTTAAAGACTAGAAAAAGACTAAGCGAAGATCACACTGCACAAGTGCACATTCAAAGGACCGGCAAATGCTCCCCTCTAACTCCTGTTATGTAATCATCATTTTCTATTTTGGATGATTACTTGCCTGTCTCAATATATTGTTGATTATTAGTTATACATTTTCTCATGTTGTGACAGTTCGATTGGTTCTCATTTTGAAGTGAGCCAAAACCTAAGAACATTCTCACTTATACTATGCAGGCACGCAAACTCAATTTAGTTGTATTTCATTTAAATGTAATGGGTAAGACGGTATAAGAGAGAATGCTGAGCTATGAAGTAAAATGGTAAAGTAAAAAGTTTGTCAGATAGTATTACAAAAGCCTGAATATTGCAAGAGCTCCGGAGTAAAAACAGTCAGGGAAAAACCCTATGTATGATACATTGTGAGAGCGTTAGACTGCATTGTGACGCGTCGTTATTTAATTTACATTCTTTATTCATATTTTTCATAAAAAACACAGGTAATGAGCCGGATTGGGTTAAAATTCTCACTTACAGCTTTGTAGAAGTCTGAGTCAACAGTATCACACAGTACTTCAAGACGTATTAGTACAAACGATTTCTTGAGCCTGCACCGCCCGTTTCAGGCTCTGTTCTGGATACGGCGGTAGAAACTCATTCTTTTTTGTTGTTTATTTTATCATTATTTACTAATCTCTTTTCTAACTTACAGGTAGCGGATTTCTTTGCAGGCCAAATTCAGAAATGTACTGTTGATTATTACTTATACATTTTCTCATGTTGTGACAGTTCTATTGGTTCTCATTTTAAAGTGAGCCAAAACCTAAGAACATTCTCACTTATAATTTCCAAAGAGTATTATGCAGGCACGCAAACTCATTTTAGTTGTATTTAATTTAAATGTAATGGGTAAGAGGGTATGAGAGAGAATGGAAAGTGCTGAGCTATGAAGTAAAATGGTAAAGTAAAAAGTTTGTCAGATAGTATTACAAAAGCCTGAATATTGCAAGAGCTCCGGAGTAAAAACAGTCAGTGAAAAACCCTATGTATGATAGCATTGTGAGAGCGTTAGACTGCATTGTGACGCATCGTTATTTAATTTACATTCTTTATTGATATATTTTCATAAATATCTCAGGTAATGAGTCGGATTGGATTACAATTCTCACTTACAGCTTTGTAGAAGTCTGAGTCAACAGTGTCACACAGTACTTCAAGACATTTTATAGTACAAACGATTTCTTGAGCCTGCACCGTTTCAGGCTCTGTTCTGGATACGGCGGTATAGAAACTCATTCTTTTTTGTTGTTTATTTTATCATTATTTACTAATCTCTTTTCTAACTTACAGGTAGCGGATTTCTTTGCAGGCCAAATTCGGGAATGTAGTGTTGATTATTACTTATACATTTTCTCATGTTGTGACCAGTGGCGTATCTAGGGAAAACGGCGCCCGGGGCAAGCACGAAAATTGCGCCCCTAATTTCTGAAAAACTGTTCAACCCCAACCCCATCCCGGTAGGGACTTTAAACAAAGTCCACATGATATGCTTTTTCAAGCACTTAAAAGGGGTCTTTTGAGGGTGATTTAAATGTAATGAATTTTGATAAATTTTGGCGAGCGAAAGCAGCGAGCGAGCCGAAAATTTTTGTATTTCAGCTTACAAAACATGGAATTCTTGTCATTTTTTTTTGCTTATCAAATCTTACAATTCTAATCAAGATATAGTAACGGCTTTATAGATAACGATTTATACCAACAAACTGAGGACTTTAAAAAATACTCTAAATTAGTGCGCGCGAGTGAGCCGAAATTTGTATATTTCCGCGTCATCATCACGTTTTGTTCTTATCTCTCTCTCTCTCTCTCTCTCTCTTTTTTATGGATAAATTTTGGCGAGCGAGCGCAGCGAGCGAGCCGAATTTTTTTTTGTATTTCAGCTTATACAAAACATGGAATTCTTGTCATTTTTTTTGCTTGTTAAATCTTACAATTCTAATCAAGATACAGTGACGACCTTGGTAGATAACGATACCAACAAACTGAGTACTTGAAAAAAATACTTTAAATTAGTACGAGCGAGTGAGCCGAAATTTGTATATTTCCGCGTCATCATTACGTTTTGTTCTTATCTTTTTTGATTTTTGATTTTTTTGATTCGCTGCTCCGTGTAACATTTTTCCTGCTAAATATAAAATGACATGTGTGAACACAATAGACATTGTCATTTTGTCCGCGTCATCACCACGTTTTGTTCTTACTTTCTTCTTTTTTTTAATAAATAATTCGGCGAGCGAGCGCAGCGAGCGAGCCGAAAATGTTGTATTTCAGCTTACAGAACATGGAATTCTCGCGTCATCATCATGTCTTGTTTTTATCTTGTTTGATTTGGTTTTCTGCCCCCCTCCTTCCGGACGAGTTTTTTTTTTTTCTTCTTCTTCTTCTTCTTCTTTTCATTTTTCTTTTCTTCTTCTTCTTCTTCGTTTTTTTCTTCTTCTTTTGTTTTTTTCGTTTTTTGCGCCCCCAAGGAGTGGCGCCCGGGGCACGTGCCCCCCTTGCCCCCCCCCCCCCCCCCCAGATACGCCACTGGTTGTGACAGTTCTATTGGTTCTCATTTTAAAGTGAGCCAAAACCTAACAACATTTTCACTTATAATTTCCAAAGAGTATTATGCAGGCACGCAAACTCATTTTAGTTGTATTTCATTTAAAATGTAATGGGTAAGAGGGTATGAGAGAGAATGGAAAGTGCTGAGGTATGAAGTAAAATGGTAAAGTAAAAAGTTTGTCAGATAGTATTACAAAAGAAACTCATTCTTTTTTGTTTGTTTATTTCATCATTATTTACTTATCTCTCTTCTAACTTAAAGGTAGTGGATCTCTTTGCAGCCCAAATTCGAAAATGCCTAGAGACAGCTAGTAACCAAATATGCTACTATAATTTAATAAATAAAAAAATAACCATTCCAGTATGTATCTTAGTGTGCACAGTAAGACAGATCAAATCAAATAGGAAAACATCTGAGCACTAAGCCTGAGGTCTGAATTTGCACTCAACTTCTTCCAATGGCTAACGGATGTTTAATTTTTGAATTTCACTGACCTCCAAATTTCACAAAGAAAACCTTCTTAGCATTATGGTTAATATGACATTTGACTGATATTGGAGATGTTTGCGAATCGGATCTACTACCTTTAATATTATTAAATCTAAAATGATTATTTGAAAGTTCGGAAATGCTGGAAATATCCTACCACAAGGAGGCAAAATATAAATGGTTCACATTTACAATTCATTTTGTTTTAAAAATTTTCTTATTTATTTTCGTTTTTGACAAACTCGCATACCAACGGCTGATATACTGTATAGTAAAGTGAATGTTTCATCTTCCAAACAGCATCCAATGGGATGGAAAACTCCAACTGAAAGGTGGACACCGTGACCATACTCGCTAAAGAAAACGCGTAATAGGGGTCGTTTTTTCTCACGGATTAGATGGAAAGTGTGATGTACGAGCGTATATAATCAAAGGGTATCAAAAAGGCCGAAATTTGGGAAAATGGTATATTGTTCAATCATGATGAAGTACTTCTTTAGGGTGCAGGAAACATTAAGGAATACTTGTTTTTAAGGCCCGAAAAAATAATATGATCATTACTCGTTTAGGGGCCATTTTGAAAGTCCATGTACACTCTAAAAACGCAAATGTTGAATCAACATTTAAAAGGGCCGAGGAGTGACAGCATTTTTTGAAGTGTTACATCCAACTTTTAAAGGGTGTGTACAGTTCTGGTCGAGGTGAAGATTTAGCATTTAACATTTTGTGAGATATTCAGAAACCACTCTATGAGATGTCAAGGAGCATGCAGTTCTAAAGGGTATCAAAAGTTTATTCGATGAAAATCGGTTTTGAAATGGCCGAGATATCCAAAAACAAAGTGGAACAAAGAGATACTAATAAAGTTGGGGCATGTCGCCTTTTATTATTAGCATTTTTTGGGATATCTCGGCCATTTGAAAACCAATTTTCATCAAATAAACGTTGAAACCTTCTTGAAATTACATGCTCTCTCATATTTCATAAGAGGCTTTTCACTATCTCACTTAGGAATGTTCAAAACATGAAACCCTACTTCAACCAGTACTGTACAGTCCCTTTAAAATAACATTTCAAATGTTGAATCTAGCAGGAAAACCAACACTTTGAAAATGTTGTCACTTCTCGGCCCTTTTAAATGCTAATTCAACATTTGTGTTTTTAGAGCGTATGAGCATGGTGTCCACCTTTTAATTGTCGCTACCCCTCCCGGGACAGTATCAAAGGACCGTTTTGTTAATTAACGCAATCCCCCCCTCCTTTTAAAAATCCTGGCTTCAGGCCTGCTAACGCGGGTATACAATGGAAAAAATAAAAGTTAAAACAACACCAGGAAAATCACTATTCTCAATTTTGCGGCGCGCTACGCGCGCAGAGTCTCGAACACAATTAAACTTTGCAACTTCCTGGCAAAATGAGTTTTTACTATTTCCTAGATGAAATACCGTAACGCAATTGCATGCAACAGACAAAAATACAAATTTCCTCGAGACTTTAAAACGTCATTAAAACAGTCAAAATTCACAATTTGCGGCGCGCTTCGCGCGCAAATTCTTATACAACTTTTGTAGTTCGGTCGTCCAAAGAATATATATATATATATATATATATATATATATATATATATATTATATTTATATATATATAATTGTGTGTGTGTGTGTGTGTCATCATTGGTATTGGTACCGAAGGTCCGTTTTTTTAGTGACCGCACCCCCCATGAAAAATCCTGGCTACGGGCCTGTAAGGCGTGCCTGAAGTACAAGACTACAAAGCCGTTTCAAAACAGCTTTGCGTTTATCAACTTCCAAAAGGCTTTTACAAACAGGTTTCTGAAAACCTGTTTAGGAAAGCTGTTTGGATCGCCACAAATTTGGGGCTTTCGAAAAGGCTTTCCTAAAGGGCTTTCAAAAGAGCTTTGCGTTTATCAACTCGTTAAAATTCCTTGAAAGCTGTTTGGATAACCTGTTTCTGCCGAGAAAGGAGAGTTGATAAACGCACCCTTTCGTAAAGGCTTTCCTAAAGGGCTTTCAAAACAGCTTTGCGTTTATCAACTCGTAAAAATTCCTTGAAAGCTGTTTGGATAACCTGTTTCTACCGAGAAAAGGAGTTGATAAACGCACCCTTAGACACATCTTCTAAGTTATATTGTTGTTGACCATCCACTAACAGCGTGATAAATTGCATAATATAATTGCACTACAAAGGCGACAAAATAACAGCTGACTACTAAATACCGGTCGTCTCAGTGGACTGAGCAACCAACTCAGGCATTTCAGGCGAGTAGCCGGCATGGCCGGTTAGACCAGTATGCGTTTATATGTGAGCAGGTGCTCGCAATGCGACAGAGAATCATAGCAGCATAAAAATGTGGACAAACAGCAGTTCAAATGCATGAAGCACAGATAAGCAGTAAATGAAAAGATTGGATAATGTGTCAGGTCGGTGAACCTAGCCTGTTAAATGGTTTCTGCTTATAAAAGGGAGATGATACATGAAAGCTTAAACAAATTTTCTAAGTGTTGTTAACCCTCCACAAACAATGTGATATATTGTATTAAAAGGGCGCCAAAATAACAGCTGATTACTGAATACCGGTCGTCTTAAAAGTGAACTGAGCGACCAATTCAGGCATGTCAGGCAAGAAGCCGGCCAAAACCAGTATACATTTACATGTAAGCAGGTGCTCCTGATTCGAACAGAAGATCATAACAGCATAAAATGTAGACAACAGCATTTCAAAGTGCATGAAGCATAAATAAAGAGTGAATGTCGAGATTGGATAGTATGATAGGTCGGTGAACCTATCCAGTAGGGTGGTTACTGCTAGTGAACCATCAGTGGAATACCTTGTATGCAAATCATAGTTATTTTTGTTTCCAATAATTAAACTTAGAAATAAACTATCAACACTGACAATGACAGTCATAATGGTTCAGAGAACGCAAGAGTGTGGTCTTAAATATATCTTTTTACGGCATTAACGGCAAGCGGCACGTCGGCCAATACCATCTTTTTTTTTTTTTTTTTTTTTTTTTTTTAACTTTGATATTTAAAAAAAAAAAGTTTTTGAATAATTTCAGTAGAATCTTTACAGCTCTGGTATATTGATGATGAATAAAACGTATGAAACGTTATCAACCATATAGCAGTGCATGACCAGTCACAAACTACTTAGTATGTGACAATATTGCGCCACAAGCGGCTCCGAGGAGAAAACAACACAGACTAACTATCAACTCAGTAGGCTAAGCAGCCAATTTAAATTACAAAATCAGTTAGTACCATGTATCAGGCACTTATATATACAGTGAAATCCAACATTTAGGCATGTGCTCATATTACAGAAAAGAAAGTTATAATATCATAAAATTTTATATCCTTTTTATATGACTTTAAAAAAATTAACGGAATCCGTGCCGATATTGCATATAAAGGCGGATAACAACTTTAATTGTGCTTAGAGCATTTTTCAACGTTAATGTATTTGAACAACCACGAATCGTGTGACGAAAGTAATTGGTGTCAAAATGGCAACGACTGTAACCCATTGTATGCCAGCTCAGTGAGCTGAGCGGCCAAATTGTTACCAGGGTATCAGGAATATAACAGGTGCAAACCAGTACATTTATATACGAGCATGCAGAGGCAGAAAAGAAAAAAAAAAACGCCGTATCGTAAAAACGTGAGCTTTTAAACGTCAGTTCGAAAGCATGGAGAAGAAAAAAAAAGTAAGCAATAAGAAGGGGGAACAGCATTTCAGTAGTTTCATTAAAACAAAAAAAAAAACAAAACAAAAAAAAAAAACCTTTTCCAATCATTAGTGTACATGCATATAGGCATAGAACAAGTTCATGAGACTAAATCTTGCTGCAAGTGGCGCCGAAATGATAATAATAGACTGTATGTCGACTCAGCGAGCTGAGCAGCGAGCTGAGCAGCGAGCTGAGCAGCCAGCTTAGGTCACACACTGCATAGGGGAGTTTATAGTCGGGCAAAGCCGGTATGTGGGCAGGTGTGTGCTCATTTGCGAAGGAAATATTTGTAACTTTATCAGAACGTGAACAAACAGCATGCTTAATGCACAGTTTACGAGCATTTACGTCAAAACTGTAATATCGAATAATAGGTCAGGCTGGCTGGTAGCCTGAGCCGAAAGCACTATTATTTGAAATATCCGGTTTGCAAATCAAAAAAAAAAAAAAAAAATGTAGGTTACCTCAATTTCGGGAAGATATATACATGTATATATTTTTTCCCCTCTTTTTTTTTTCTTTGGGGGGGGGGGGGGGGGGGGAGAGATTCTTTATGTAATTATGAATTAGAAGCACACAATTTAATGCAAAGAGTATGCGACCAGCATGTATTTATACATGTTTTGTCACAGTTCAGTGCAGTATGAACATTACAATTTGCCACACATCAGAAAAAGAAACAAATATGGCAATGCCACCTAAAAAATGAAGGTTTTTTTTTTTACTGTAATAGAAGCGTAGAAGCGTATAAAAATGTATGCGAATATGCATAATATACAAAACAAAGACGTAGATCACACAACATCCCATTGGTATGATGCTACTACAATGACCACACTCAGCATTGAAAAAATAAGGAAAGGCGCGTAACTATTAGCGGAATGATGTGGTCCATACGAACATAATATTGGTGGTGTTGACAGAAAAGTATTTCTGCAAGTAAAATCAGGAGGAAATCGAAGGGTTGTACAGGGATATGGACCGAGGAGTGAATTGAGAGCAAATCATTGAGTGTAGGACTTTGCCATGTTTTAGGGCAATAACAACGCTGTAGAAATGTAGTTTTATATGACCCCTGTAATAAGCTGCAGATTGAATGATCTGATAAAGGGGAAGTCGTTTAAAAATATAACCGACTGATATGCGGCACTTTTTTCTTTTTTTTTCTCGGCCGATATATGTATCAATAAAGTCTATGAGCAGAAAGGCAAAATGATACTCCGCTTCATGAAAATGTGTTTTGTTTTTTCCTTGCCAATGTATACGTCGATACAGTCAATGAGCAAAAAAGGCAAAATGATACTCAGCTTTATAACAGAACACTTAACGACTGTTCTATTCCAATATATATTTATGAAGGTAATATTATTTATGAACTCAATGATAATTTACTGTGCAATTAACCCTTGTCATGCACAGTTTCGGAGAAACGAGGGATTCGATTTCTTTTTTGTCAGAAAAAAAATGGTAGTTATAAAACTTAAATTTACAAATTAAGTTAGCATACATACTTACAGAAAATAATTCATCAATCTCTGCAATTACATCTATTTGTTTGTTATTAAAGCCAGGAACTTTTTTTTTGTGTCCCTTGATAATCAAATTCAAAATTATTATAATCTATAGATTCAATTCATGATACAAGACAATAAAGTTGTATCTATAAACATAGTAAAAGAAGACGAAAGCTTGACATACATATGCAATAATGCTAACCTGTTCTTTTCTCTTCCAATATTAATTCATTTTCTTTTTACTTTCCTGATTCACTGTAGGTCGACCAAGGATCTGGACGTCCCTCGTCTTGCTTTTTCCTAGTTTGGAGGATGACCTTGGTTTTGTTGATGATGATTCTGGTGGAGACTTTCTGCTGCTGTCGAAGTTTGTACGCGATGGCTGCGAGCCTGCCTCTTTCTCGCTTCATACTTGGGGTAGATCAGAACGGATCGTGATCCGTTCGTTGGAGACTTTGGTGGCGCCAGGTGCAGCAACTCTGGGTGCGGCAGCTCTCGTCAAGTGGAACTCTCGTTCAAAAGTTCATGGACGCACGTCGTAGATTAAAACTGCAAGCTAATCTTGAGGATTACGAACGTCGTGTGAACGTGACAAATCGGTTGCATGATAATTAAAGGTCAGGAATAGAAGCAGATAACGAAATTGAAGGTAACGATCTTGAAGGAATACGTGGGGAATGCAAACTGAGTGTTACTGAATGAAATGAGGGAAATAATTGGCACTCAAAAGTGTCGATTTTCTTTATTTTTTATAATGCATGATGTAATGAACAAATTTTCACTATCACCAATTGACTTCAATATTCAAGAAGCAATTCAATCTTTTTGTTTATACATTTATTGTTGCAACAAATTTTTCTTCCGTAAATTTAGGCTGAAGAAATCACTTTTACCGATTTTTTTTTTGTGTGTGTGTGTGTGTTACCCAGGGTATA